>NC_081388.1:8440092-8740092 GCF_030684315.1 Stegostoma tigrinum
ATGCCATGCTGATTGTAATAATATGATTGATTAGTGGGACAGAGAGGGACTGATGGATAGGAAAGAGTGGCAGGCAGAGAAACAAGTGAGAAGGAGGCATACAAACACTTGCTCAAATTTGAAGAGAAACAAGTAAAAGTGAAAACTCAGCGTGTCAGCAGTAAAGCACTTTAGATAGGTAATAGTCAAACCATTTAAACAGCGGTAAATCACTGATTGTTCCAAGTGATATTCTGATTCCACACACGGATGCACATGCACACGCACACATACATGCACACATGCACACACATGCACACACACACACAGATACACATGCACAAACATGCCCATGCACACATACGCACACACACATGCACATGCACACACAGGCACATGCGCGCACACACACACACACATGCACATGCACACAGAAACACACACACACACACGCACACATGCACATGCATACACAAACACACACACACACATGCACACACATACACACATGTGCACACACACACACGCACACACGTACACACACACAAATGCACATGATTACACACACATATACAAACAATTTGGGCTGTCTTCCTAGGGCAGTTCCCTTTGATGTCTATGGTGTGATAGATTCCAATGAATCCACTCTGGGAATCCTCCACAAGTGGTAAAGATGCCTTCTAGTGCCTCATACACTGTGCTGAGAGGAATTGCAACAAAAGGAAGGAAGAGAAAGGGCAAAAGGATGTTGCTTCTGAGGCAAAAATGCACTAACTTTATCCCATTCACATACTGGGCCATATGGCCTCTCTTTTTCAGGTGCAGCACTGTTGCTGTTGTAGCCATTCCATTTCCTTAGCAAAGTGTCCTATGTTTCAAATCTCAGGAGATACATTTAAGGAGTCCACAGAATTCCTAAAATGTGGAAAGAGGCCATTCATCCCATCATGCTTGCACCAACATTTGAAGAGTATCCTCCCCTCTCCTCATGGCACCACATTTACAATAGCTAATCCACCTAACCCACACACCACGGGGCAATTTAGCATGACCAATCTACATAATCCATGCATCTCTGAGAGGATTCACTCGTGGAGGATTCCCAGAGGGGATTTGTTGGAATCGACCACACCATAGACATCAAAGGGAGCTGCTCCAGGAAGACACCCCAAACTGTGTGTTTATATGTGCGTGTGTGTGTGTGTGTGTGTGTATGTGTGTGCATGTGCGTGTGCGTGTGTGAGAGGAAACTCCGCCATCTGTAGGAAACCCAAACAGACACTGGGGAGAATGCACAAACCCCAACCAGCTAGTTACCTGAGGGTGGAATCATCCCTGGCATGGTGAGGCAGCCTTGCTAACCCACAGTGGAGGTGATGGCCTAGTGGTTTTATTGCTGGACTGTTAATACAGAGACGCAGATAGCCTTCTGGGGGCTGGGTTTGAATCCCACCATGGCAGATGGTGGAATTTGAATGCTATAAAAATGTCTGGAATTAAGATGACCATGAATCCATTGCTGATTGTTGGAAAAAACCCATGCGGCTCACTAATGCCCCTTAGGGAGGGAAACTGCCATCCTTACCTGGCCTGGCCTACATGTGACTCCAGACCCACAGCAATGTGGTTGACTCTCAACGGCCTCTGGGCAATTAGGGATGGGCAATAAATGCTGCCCTAGCCAACTTTGCCCTCATCCCATAATAAATAAGGGAACCATTGAGCTTTTTAACACCTGTTAAAAATTAATGTTTGGATCACTTCTCTTCCTCAAAGTATACAAGAGAGCCATCAAGAGAGAGAAATTGTCTGAAAGACAGTGAGCGAGAGAGTTTCATTCTGTAAAGGAAACAAAGAGAATGTGTGAGAGAGAGAGTGAGGAGTGAGATGAAGGTTATGGATTGGCCAGAGTGAGAGTGTACATTAAAGCAGGGTCAATTATTAACCACATTCATGTTGTGACAAGTAACATCATTCACCAGACTCTGCAAACTAGCAACAAGGATACAACATTCCCATAGATCTCGTATCATCCCATTCCCAGCAGTTTGGATTTTCACCCCTCTCCCACTGATTGTGGGGTCCAGTTGCAGACAGAAAGGCTTGGAACTCTCTTTCAGGAATGGCAGTTGAGGCCAGGATGTTGTTAGTTGTAATTCAACAGCAATACATTTCTCTTAAACAATGGTATTGAGGGATAAGGGTCAAAAACAGATGTATGGAGCTAGACCACAGATTGGGCCATGATCGCATTGAACAGACTTGACAGGCTGAAGGGTCTACTCCTGGTCTTTCCTTTGTTTTGATGTTGTGGGCCGCTATGGATATGGGTCTGATCTGAATTGAATCTTCTAGAAGATAGCAGCAGGAACCGTGCCCTATCAACTGATAACATTCTGGGTCACATCAGTTGTTCCCTGACCTTTACTGTAAGCCCTGAAATTTAGCTTTCATAGATTTGTTGAGAATCCAGTTTCGGTTGATAAAATATTTATCAGCTTCAAATTAAAGTTATGTTTTCTCATATTCAAAATCTAATCAATGGTTAATCTCTGAATTATTCCATCTATATTGATGAACTTTAGTATGTCATCAAAACATTAAATAAAACATTAACTAAATAGACTGTTCGGTGGTAATCATTTACATTGTAGAGATATCGATGTTAAGTTTATTCAGCGCTGGTTGATGACTCTCTGAGAGACTTTTTTCTGATGTTTCGTATTCAAAATGGTGAGACAGGGCAATGTCACAGGACACACTTCAAAATCAAGGCCCTAAATTTTCTTGGGGGTCAGCACGGTTGCTCGCTGGCTAGCACTACTGCTTCACAGCGCCAGGAACCCAGGATCTAACTGCACTCTTGGCTGGCTGTCTGTGTGAGGTTTGTAATTCCCCCTATATTTGCACAGATTTCCTCCGGGTGCTCCGGTTTCCTCCTACAGTCCAAAGATGTGCAGGTTAGGGTGGGTTGGCCCTGCTAAATTGCCCCATAGAGTCCAGGATAGGAGCAGGCTAGGTGGGTTAGCCATAGGGAATGCAAGGTTACAGGGATAGGCCAGGAGGGCTTGGTCTAGGTGGGATGCTTTCCAGAGGGTTGGTGTGAACTGAATGGGCCGAATGGCTGGCTTCCACACAACTATGATTGTCCGGATGTTACTTAAATTCAGAACCACAGCAGTGAGCAATGAGAGGGTTCAGGGGAAAATTACCAGAATGGAGGGTTTGAGTTATAAGGATGAGCTGGGATTTCTTTTCACTGGAGTGTAGGAGGTTGAGGTGCAACCTGATAGAAGTTTATAAAATTATGAGGGCTATGGATAAGGTGAATGGCAGGGGTCTTTTCCCTAGGGTGGGGGTTTTCAGGACTAGGGGGCATATTTTCCAGGTGAGAGGAGAAAGATTTAAAAAAAGACACGAGGTGTAATTTTTTACACAGAGGATGGTTCATGAGTGGAATGAACTTCCAGAGGGAGTGGTGAATGCAACTTCAGTAACAACATTTAAAAGGCATTTGGATAAGTACATGGATAAGAAAGGTTGGAAGAGAAAAGGATTAAATACTAGCGGGTGGGAATAGAGTCATAGAATCATAGACATGTACAGCATGGAAACAGACCCTTCAGCTCAAATCATCCATTCTAACCAGATATCCTAAATTAATCTAGTCCCAATTGTCAACACTTGACTCATGTCCCTCTCAACCCTTCCTATTCATAAACCCATCCAGACCCCTGTTAAATGTTGTAACTGTACCAGCCTCCACCGCTCCCTCTGGCAGCTCCTTCCACACACGCACCACCCTCTCTGTGAAAACATTTCCCCTCAGGCCCCTTTTAAATCTTTCCCTTCTCACCTCAAACCCACGCCCTCTAGTTTTGGACTCCCTTACCTGAGAAAAAGGCCTTGGCTATTCAACTTATCCATTCACCTCATGGTGCTCTCACCCTTCAGACAATTCAGCCTCTCCCTATAGTTCAATACCTCCAACCCTGGCAACGTCCTTGTAAATCTGAACCCTCTCAAATTTAACAACATCTTTCTTGTAGCAGGGAGATCAAAACTGAACTCATATTCCAAAAGTGGCCTCACAAATGTCCTGTACAGTCGCAACATGACCTCCCAAATCCTACAGTCAATACACTGGTCAGTAAAGACAAGCGAACCAAATGCCTTCTTCACTATCCTGTCTACCCACCACACCACTTAGTTTAGTGATAATGGGAACTGCAGATGCTGGAGAATTAATGAAATGTGAGGCTGGATGAACACAGCAGGCCCAGCAGCATCTCAGGAGCACAAAAGCTGACGTTTCGGGCCTAGACCCATCATCAGATGAAGGGTCTAGGCCCGAAACGTCAGCTTTTGTGCTCCTGAGATGCTGCTGGGCCTGCTGTATTCATCCAACCTCACATTTCGTTACACCACTTAGTTTAGTCTAGTTTGGGATTATGATTGACATGGACTGGTTGGAGTGAAGGGTCTGTTTCTGTGCTGTATGGCTCTATGAAACTAAAAACCTCTCCTAAAGCATGTTGGTGGTGCTGGTGTTATTTATTCAGGTGGGAGGGTAATTCCTGGTTATTCTGATACTGCCCATATCCATGCTGTAAATGCCACCCCCACCCCACTCTATTGCCAACTGAGACCATAGTATGGGCTGCCAAAGCCCATCACCGCTGTTGTTAAGGCAATAGCTCAGAGCAGAGTCATTTATGAATTGTCAGGATGACTCTTTCACTGAAAGACACTCAGTGTCTGATCAAAGGACTCAGTAACTGAAAGAGACAGCAAGAACTGCAGATGTTGGAGTCAGAGTCAATGCAGCGTGGGCCTGGGGGAACACAGCAGGTCAGGCAGCGACGGAGCAGTGGGAGAGTTGCGTTTTGGGTCAGGACCCTTCATCAGGACTGGGGAGGGGGAAGAGAGCTCAGAAATAAATAGTGGGAGGAGGGGGGGCGTGCTCAGTGAAGGTAGGTGGGATGGTGGTAGGTGGATGCAAGTAAGGGCTAGTAGGGATTGGTCAGTGTGAAAGGTAGGGCAGATAGATGGGAGAGAAGATGGACAGGCAGTGTGAGGTCAAGGAGGCAGAGATGAGTGCGAGAGTTGTACTTAGAATGAGGTTGGGGGTGGAAATATTTTGAAACTGGTAAATTCCACGTTTAGGCCATCGGGCTGTAGGCTCCTGAGGCAGAATATGAGGTTTTGTGGGTGGTGTCATTGTGACACTGGAGGAGGGCCTGGATAGACAGGGAGGGGGAGTTAAAATGGCTTGCAACTGGAAGGTGCTGTTGATTGCAGCACACAGAGTGTAAATGTTCCTTGAATCGCTCACCAGGTTTGCGCTTGGCCTCACTAGCGTAGAGGAGACAACATCAGGAGCAACGGATACAGTAGGTCAGATTGGAGGATGTACAGGTGAATCCCTATCGTATTTGGAAAGTTTGCCTGGGGCCTCAGATAAAGGGGAGGGGGGAGGTGTAGGGGTAGGCCTGGTATTTCCTGCGGTCGCAGGGAAAGGTGCTGGGAGTGGTGGGGTTGGTGGGGAGGGTGCAGCGAACGAGAGTCGTGGAGAGACTGCTGCCCATATAAGGCAGGTAAAGGTGGGGAGGGAAATCTCTCTTTGGTTGTGGGATTGCACTGTAGGTGGTGGAAGTGGTGGAGAATACACTAGATGTGGAGGTCGGCGGGGTGGTATGTGAGAACTAAGGGGGATTCCATTTTGTTTTTAGTTAGGGGGAGTGGGTGTGAGGGCAGGGGAGCAGGAAATGCAAGAGATACAGTTGAGGGCATTTTTGATCACCAGAGGTGGGACGTTGTAATCCTTGAAGTAAGAGGACACCTGAGATGGCCGGGAGTGGAATGCTCCGTCTTGGGAGCAGACGCGGCAGAGGCAGAGGAATTGGGAATAGAGGATTACATTCTTGCAGAGGGTGGGTGAGAGGAGGTGTAATCAAGGTAGCTGTGGGAGTCAGTGTGTTTGAAACCAGCGATGAAGTTAGAGAGGTCCAGGAAGGAGAGATCGTATCAGAGATGGTCCATGTGAACTTGAGGTTGGGGTGGAAGGTGGTAGTAAAGTTGATGGACAGTTCAAGCTCTTCATGGGAGCACAAGGCAGCATCAGAACAGTGGAGGGAGATGGTACCTGTGTAGGTGCGGATGAGGGACTGTTCCACGTACCCTACAAAGAGACAGGCATAGCTTGGGCCCATGAGGGTACCCATGGCCACCCCTTTAGCCTGTAGTAAGTGGGAGGAGTTAAAGGAGAAGTTGTTAAGGGTAAGGATGACTTTGCTTAGGCAGATGATGGTGTCGGTGGAGGGGGACTGGCCGGCCCTGGGGGGGGAGGAAGAAGTTTTTAGGCCATCCACGTAAGGAGTACAGGTGTATAGGGGTTGTACATCCATGATGAAGATGAGGTTTTGGGGGCCGGGGAATTGGATGCCTTGGAGGAGGTGGAGGGCGTTAGTGATGTTCCGGATGTAGGGGGGGTGGAGTTCCTGGACCTGGGGGTAAAAACAGAGTCAAGGTACACGAAGATAAGTTCAGTGAGGCAGGAACAGGCCGAGACAAAGAATTGGGTGGGACAGTCGGGTTTGTGCACTTTGGG
This sequence comes from Stegostoma tigrinum, assembly GCF_030684315.1. Lineage (NCBI taxonomy): Eukaryota > Metazoa > Chordata > Chondrichthyes > Orectolobiformes > Stegostomatidae > Stegostoma > Stegostoma tigrinum. The sequence continues at coordinate 8,446,682 of NC_081388.1, forward strand.
AAGGAGATAGAAGTGGGCGTTGCGGGGTTGGGGACTGATGAGGTTGGAGCCTGTGGGTGGGAGGTGACCTAAGGTGATGAGGTTGTGGATGGTTTGGGAGATGATGTTTCAGTGGTTGGGGGTGAGGTCATGATCAGGGGGGTGGTAGGAAGAGGTGTCAGAGAGTTGGCGTTTGGCCTCAGTGATGTAGAGGTCAGTGCGCCATACTACCACTGCGCCACCCTCGTCTGTGGGTTTTATAGTGATGTGGGGATTGGAGCAGAGGGAATGGCAGACTGTGGGTTCTGTTGGGGAGAGGTTGGAGTCAGTGAAAGATTTAGGTGGAGAGATTTAGGCATTTGATGTCACCTGGACCATCCCCGATACCTCCCTGCTCTTCCTGGACTATTCCGTCTCCATCTCCAGTAACCATTTCAACACTGACATCTTTTTCGAACACACCGACTCCCATAGCCACCTAGACTACACTTTTCTCATATAACAAGGTGTAGAGCTGGATGAGCACAGCAGGCCAAGCAACATCAGAGGAGCAGGAAAGCTGACATTTCAGATCTGGGCCCTTCTTGAGAAATGGGGGGAGGGAAATGGGGTTCTGAAATAAATAGAGAGATGGAGAGGCAGTGACAGAAGGTGGATAGTGGAGTGATAGTTGGAGAGAACATGGGCTGGTCAAGGAGATAGGGATGAAGCTATTTGAGTTGAGCGTAGGTAGTGGGGGTGGGGATTGGTCAGTGAAGTGGACAAGTAACTGATCAGACATAGGAACGTCTCTCAGATTCAATATCTCTTGTGGAGTTGATTATTTTCCCTGGAAGGTAAGCTGTTCTATCTCATCGTTTCATTCCAGTGAAAGCAGCTTCTTGTTCCATGCAGCATTACCATTGCACATCCTGATCTGTGAGCATGCATTGAGGGTTACACTCCAGTGACATAACAGACAAGAAAATTGCTGGATAGTTCACAAATATAATCAATTGTGACAATGTCCTCACAACTATGTGTGGCTGCATCTCTGCTCTAACACTCACCCTGACAGGATCTGGGTGAAGTCTTCCTATGTAACCCACACACATTGCTTCAGGCATCTTCTCTGCGTTGTCTTTTCTTTTATCTGACTTTTTCTTCTGCTCTGCAGTGGTTGCCTCTTCCGCTTTTACTTAGTCTTAGAGTTGTAAAGCGCGGGAACGGAGCCTTCAGTCCAACATGTCCGTGCCGACCAGATATCTGAATCTGACCTGTTCCCATTTGCCAGCATTTGGCCCATATCCCTCTAAACTCCTCCTATTCAGATACCCATCCAGGTGTCTTTTAAATGTTGTAATTGTACCAGCCTCCACCACTTCCTCTGGCAGCTCATTCCATACACGCACTACCCTCTGTGTGAATAAGATGTCCCTTTTAAATCTTTCCCCTCTAACTTTAAACCTAAGGCCTGTGGTTTTGGACTCCCCTATCCTTGGGAAAAAGACTTTGTCTATTTCCCCTAACCATGTCCCTCATGTTTCTATAAACCTACCTAACGTCACCCCTCAGCCTCTGAAGAACCCAGGGAGAGTAACACCACCTTGTCCCTACAGCTCATCCCTCTAGCCACGGCAACATCCTTCCAAATCCTTTCTGCACTCTCTCAACTTTAACAACATCCTTCCTAGACAAGGGCAACCAGAATTACACACAGTATTCTAAAAGTTGCCTCACCAGTATCCTCAGAGATAGTAAGAACTACTGATGCTGGAATCAGAAATAACACAGTGCAGAGCTGGATGAACACAGCAGGCCGGGCAGGAGCAGGAAAGTTGACATTTCTAGTCAGGACCCTGCTTCAGAGCCGACCCAAAATGTCAGCTTTCCTGCTCCTCTGATGCTGCCTGACCTGCTGTGTTCCTCCAGCTCCACGCCGTGCTATCGCCAATGTCCTGTCACATGGTGACAATGATATGTAACAGCTGTAACATGGCGCCAGTTACTCCTCATTAGCTGCCGGCTCCTCAGAGAATGACCTCTTGGTGTTCGTATCTTCTTTTCTCCTTTTGAGGACCTCATGGTGTCTGAATCTTGTCTTTCAGGCTGAACTTGAAGGGAGCTACAATTCACCTCAGATGCTGCTGCTCTTACTTTCTCATCCACTTCGAAATGATATTCACCTAGAGGACATCCAAAACTGCCAGAAAAGCATCTTTGAAGTCTTGGAGGATGTGTCCAACAACTAACAGCTTGGTGGCCTGAGAAACACTGTGAATCTCTTCTGGCATGTGTAGCTTGAGCAGTCTGAGCTTTAGACTTGCTGTGGTCAAGGTGAGTGGAGTTTACTTAATGTAACTGCAGATCTTCGTTCTTTCCATTGCATTAGGCTCTCAGCTTCCTTTGTCTTCTTGGGATAAATATTCCAAATCTTCAGTGTGGCTCAGTGGCTAGCACTGCTGCCTTACAGTGGCAGGGACCTGGATTTGATTCCATCCTTGGGCAACTGTGTGGAGTTTGCACGTCCTCCCTGTTGCATGAGTTTCCTCTGGATGCTCTGGTTTCCTCTCAAACATGTGTGCATTAAGTGGATTGGCCATGCCAAAATCCCCCATAATGTGCAGGGATGTGTAGGCTGCGTAGGTTGTCCATGGGAATGCAGAGTAACAGGGATGAGATAGGGGAGTGGGTGGGCCACTCTGTGGATGGTCGGTGTGGACTCAATAAGTTGAATGGCCTACTTCCACACTATAGGGTTTCTATCTATTGTTCCTTCATTCAGCCTCAACCTTACCTCCAAAGGCTTCTTTCCCAGGTCACCATCTTGAGCCATTTTTTGAAGCTTGTGATGTTGCATCAAGCACCAGTGTTTAGTTGACTCTTTACATTCAGCTGATGCTGTCTTCTGCAGTCATCGTTCGAACTATCATAAGCTGTTTATCACCTTTTAGATCTGACAAAGTAATTCATTTGAATGACCACCTGACATCTCCTTGGCAACCATCATTTTAGGTCAGTTTTAGTCCTTTCCAGCTGTACACTTGTGTGCAAAATGATCTTGCAGCTAAACCACTGCTTTCCTAATTCTAGGCACGATTCCTTTTCTTCAGAGTGGTGCTGTCCGCAATGTTTACACCCTGTCCTCTTGCCTTGACCTTTTTGCTGGCAATCTGTACCTTCAGGGTCTTCACTATTTCCCCAGCCTGGCTCTCTGCCTCCTCAGTGAAGTTTTGGGAACAGCATTTCCTCCAGCATCAATAACAAAGAAATTCTGATCCTGCCTCATATCACCTTTCAATGCCGCCACACTGGGGACTAGGGCATGCACGGCCATTCTGACTCAGCCAGTAATTCAATGTTGCAGACTAATTCTTTGTTGTCGGTGTTTTACAGCAGCTGACTCTCTTGTCATAGTGACTGTAACGAGGTCCTCCAGATGGACCTCATAGACTATGAGTTCCCTGATTGGGGCTATTAACCTGGTCCAATCAGGGAGACTTGGCTGATAGACATAAATAGGAGGATCAGGGATTCTGCTCACTCTGAGGGATCTGGCTCAGTGTCGTGTGTATGCACGTGTAAATAAAACGTAACTTGGTGATGGGATATTTGGTCTCTGTGTAATTATTTCATGAACAACTGTGAAAGCGAGTTTTGAGAAGATTTGTAGCTCAGGTTGAGGTTCTGGATGTGAGTTTGCTCGCTGAGCTGGAAGGTTTGTTTTCAGATGTTTCGTTACCATTCTAGGTAACATCATCAGTGAGCCTCCGACGAAGCGCCGGTGTTATGTCACCAACCCAAGGAAACCTAACCAGATAAATAGAAAGCGGGACATAACACCAGTGCTTCGTCGGAGGCTCACTGATGATGTTACCTAGAATGATGATGAAACGTCTGAAAACAAACCTTCCAGCTCAGCGAGTAAACTCACATCCAGAACAACTGTGAAAAATGGCACAATTTAAATTGGGCACTTCTGACACCATGTTTCATGGAATGTATGTTAATGTATTTTCTAAAGTAAAAGCAAATTACAGCAGCAAACTCAAGACAAAAGTAAGTCATAATGTTAACCATTTACAAAACAGGAATGACTGTGCAATCTCCCAGCTGATCACAGCTACCGCTCACTCTGCTGCAAACTGTGACCAAGCTTCCAGAGGCAATAAATATTTTGTAACTATTTTCCACGCACTACATTGAGTCTACAAAGATATACAGCACAGTAAAAGGCCCTTTGGCCCATCGCATCTGCACCACTCAAAAACAAACACCTAACCGCATGTTGCAGAACAAATAATTCTCCCTTCATAGAAAGGCTTTGGGCAGAGTTTTCCCTGCAGGCTGCTGCAGATGTAAAAATGCAGGAGAGCATGAGTGCAGGATAGTTGGATTTTTAAAATTTACTCATGGGAAGTAAGCATCGCGGTCTGGGCCCAGCATTTATTGCCCCTTGAGAAGGTGGGGGTGAGCTACCTTCTTGAACCGAGAGAGATCATATACTGTGGGTTGATCCACAATGCCTTGAGAGGGGGAAGGAATTCCAAGATGTTAACCCAGAGATCCTGAAAGAGCGGCGTTGTATTTGCAAGTCAGGGTGGTGAGTGGCTTGGAGAGGAACCTGCAGGGGTGTGGTGCTCCCATAAATCTGCTGCCTTTGTCTTTCTATTGGAAGTGATTGTGGGTTTGGAAGATGCCGTCTAAGGATTTTGATGAATTGTCACGTACAAACTGCTGCTCCTGAGCATTGGTGATAAAGGGAGTGGAGTTTCTGGTCAATGAAAACCCCAAAAGTATTGATAGTGGGTGATGCAGAGATGGTAACATCATTGAATTCCAACGGCCGGTGGTTAGATTGTCTCTTATTGAAGATGATCACAACCTGGCATTTGTGTGACACAAATATTGCTTGCCACTTGCCAGCCCAAGCCTGGATACTGTTTGGACATTGGCGCATTGAACACGGACTGCTTCAATATCTGAGGAGTCACGCATGGTGCTGAACAATGTGCAATCATCTGCGAACATCCCTACTTCTGACCTTATGATGGAGGGAAGGTTCATCAAAATGGCGAAAGAAAGAAGTCAGAAATGACTGTGATGAGGTAGGAATGGCTAACATGGCATAAATAAGATTCAAGTTTAGCAGGAGAGTGTAAAATAGTCATGGAATCTAGTAGCAGATTAAGTTGGAACTGTTTTCCAGTGACACAATGATTAACAGAATGAATGAACAAATGATTTATCTATTTGTCTATCTATCTATCTGTCGATCTAATTAGAGGCGGCACGGTGGTTCAGTGGTTAGCACTGCAGCCTCACAGCGCCAGGGGCCCAGGTTCGATTCCAGCCTTAGGCAACTGTCTGTATGGAGTTTGCACATTCTCCCCATGTCTGTGGGTTTCCTCCGGGTGCTCCGGTTTCCTCCCGCAGTCCAAAGATGTGCAGGTTAGGTGGATCAGCCATGCTAAATTGCCCGCAGTGTTCAGGGGTGTGTGGGTTATGGGGGCATGGGTCTGGGTGGGATGCTTCAAAGGGTGTTGTGGACTTGTTGGGCTGAACGGCCTGTTTCCACTCTGTAGGGAATCTATCTATCTACGTATCTACGCGTTTATCTACCGTCACTCGCATTTTGCAGTGAATAACACAGTAAAGCACAGTGAAAAGTTCAACGGTCTGGTGCCATATTGAATAGATAGGATAAAAGATAGAACTGAAAGAGAGTCCAGAGCCAGCTCACCAATGACACCTGTGCTGCCACAGCCATCCTGCCATTGCCTCAATACCGGCAAGGCGCACTGACCTCAGCATCACCATCTTTAGTCGCCATCTCTTCGCTGCTGGGCTAACCTCGCTATTGCTGCCGCAGATGCCCTGTCCCCTGCTGTACCCACACTCGCCCCACAGCCAGGAGCCCCTGACTCCATTGCAGCCTTGATGATGCCAGGAGTGCCAGCTCTGGGCTTACCATACTGCTCTGTTGTAGCCATCACTCTGCAAATGCTAGGAGTGCCAAACAGATGCCATGGAGTGAGACAGAGTCAGGGGAAGAGGGAATGGTTTTTTATTTTGACAGTAATGGAACGTGCTGCTCTGAAGAGGCGTGGAAGCAGTTTCAGTGGTAACTTGTGAAAGAGTAAATACAGCAAACTTTGTTTTAACTTTTGAACTGGCATTCTCACTGATAAACAGAAGAAAATCATTCACCTCAAACCGCTCAGTTTACTGTATAATAATGTCCAATTATTTATCTCCCTCAATGTAAATATGCGTGTTGTTCAATTGACTGGTCGCACAAAATAATAACATTTGATTCAATTTCGTGTCAATTTCTCCTCAGATATCGAGATGCCCAAGTAGTCAGTTGTGGGTGTGCGTGAGAAGGCTCTCTAGCAGCAAGCTTTTATCGAAGACAAAGTTGCACTATTACTGGAGGGAATTATGCCGTAAATAAAGCACGACAGTGATGTGTATACCCGCTGCATTATGTTTCTATCTCCAGGTGTGTGTTTTTACATCAATTATGTGGGCCCCTTGATTATCTGGAATATTTGATCGGCTGGCACGCTCCTAGTTTCCGGATAGGAAGAGGTTTACTGTATTTAAAAATAACTACGTTAGCAGGGCTGTGGGAAAATAGAATGAGGAGCGGGGATTGCTCTTCCAAACAGCCAGCATGAGACACAATGGACCGAATGGCCTCCTCCTGTGCTGTGCGGTTCTGTCTTGTACGATAATGAGAAAATGATCAGGCTGTCTCCAGATTTTAATTGTAAACGATGCTCCCTGGCAGCTAGACTCTTCTATTGATTAGCGCCTCTGTCAGCTACAACACAGCAGCATTGATCAGGACAGTAATATTTCAGGAGCTAGAGTGGAGGCCCATTTCTTATTCTCCTGATGAATGGGAGCTGAATGAGCAGTGATGAAGTGAATGAACCTCATTAGAAAGGTTTTTATTACTGATCAGGCACGTGCTGGAGTTCAACAGAAAATTGTGACTGACTCCTCAGTGTCTGACTAGTACATTCCCAGAGCATTGACTTTGTGCCAGTCTATCAAGTGCTCGAAGATTAAAACTATACCAACATCTTCTCAAAATGGTTCCAAACAGACCGTCAGCTAATAGCTGGAAATGTATGATTGAGTAAGTTGCATTCAGAGCCCGGCCGCAGAGAGCTTATTAATATTCTTGGATCAATTGTCCAATACAACGCCGCTTCTTACAAACAGTCTCCCTTCCCCCCACCGCCCCCCGCCCCCCACCCCTTGCCTGAGTCCTGGGGTTTCCAATTAAAACATCAGCACTAAATTCTCTCACTGCCCAAACACATAACAGCCCTCATTCTGTCCCACCTGACTAGAGATTTGCCAGGGTGTTGCTGGGAATGGAGAGCTTGATTTAAGGGAACAGACTGGATAGCCTGGGACTTTATTCACCAGAGGTTGACTAGTGTCAATATTGGTGTTTAGAAACTCAGGAGGAATATAAGTAAGGGGAATGGCAGGGGTCTTTTCCCCAGGGTGAGGAATTTCAAGACTTGGGGGCATATTTTCAAGGTGCGAGGAGAAAGATTTTAAAAAGACATTTACACAGAGTGTGGAATAAACTGCCAGAGGAAGTGGTGAATGCAGGTACAACGTTTAAGGGACATTTAGGTAAGCACATGAATAGGAAGGGGATGTGGGCCAAGTGTAGGCAGGTGGGGCTAGTTTAATTTGGGACTATGGTCAGCATGGACTGGTTGCGTTGAAGGGACTGATTCCATGCTGCATGACTGTACGATTACTGCTGCCTCTCCAATTCCACTCTGAATGGGCCGAAGGATCATCTTGCATTAGGATGGTGATTTTCACCTCTACTGAATGTCTCTGAGCACTTTATAGTTAATGCAGGTTTGAATTTTCACCATTGTAATGTCGGAAACCCGGCAGCTAATTAATAAGCAGCAAGCTCCCACTAACTAATGACAAGAAAGTATGTGTTTTTATTGAGGGATAAATATTGACAAGGGCAAGTCAACCTTTTCTTTCAAAATAATGTACTGGGATCTTTTATATCTATCTGGAACCACACTGTGACAATGATGTTGCCTCTAACAGAGTATTTTTAACCTAGTGTGGCAAAGCTCATGTTAGCTCCAGTAACATAAGAACAAGCTGTGGGTAATGTGGTATTGAAAGATTCAACAAATACTGGCTTCATCTCATGGTACATATTTAATGCATCATACATTCAAAGATACTCCAGTTTCTGAGCGCATCATAAGCTATTTCGCTGTGAACAGTCACGTGTTTCCCTCAACATGCTATATCTCATGTGGCCTCAGTCAAGATGGAGTCTGAAACCTTTAACCTTTCAGGTCACATGCCATGATGCAGTGACGGTACCCTCAACAAATGTCTTAAAGATGTATTGCTTGCTATTTGTGAGGTATAACACGACATATCTGAAAAGGCTGGCAGGCCCTCGATTTAACAGGATTAACTCTCAGGCTCCCAGTAAAAGGACATCAGCCTGAAGTGATCATATCTCTCTCCACAGAGGCTGCCCAGTCCAGTACTTTCAGTTTCTTTTCTTTTCAGATTTCCAATGTTGGTAGTATTTTGCTGTCACCCCTGTCACTACCAACCAGGATGTATCTGACAGAAGGGCGACAATCAGAATTGGGGCAGCTCCGTGGTTAGCACTGCTGCCTCACAGCGCCAGAGACCTTGGTTCGATTCCAGCCCCAGGTGACTGTCTGTGTGGAGTTTGCACATTCTCCTTGTGTCTGCGTGGATTTCGTCTGAGTGCTCCGGTTTCCTCCCACAGCCCAAAGATATGCAGGTTAGGTGGATTGGCCGTGATAAATTGCTCATAATGTTCAGGGATGAGCAGCTTAGGTGTGTTATAGGGGGATGGGTCTGAGTGGGATGCTCCAAGGGTCAGTGTGGACTTGTTGGGCTGAAGGGCCTATTTCTATGCTGTGGGGATTCTATGATTCCAAGCTGCACTCTCCTCTCATGCATTATAAATGTTGGTTTTCCACTTAAATTTGTATTCTTGCAGTATGTCCTGATGTGTGCAAGACAAGAAATATCAATGGAGTGTGATCTTTTCTCATCAACACGAAATGATTAGGGCAGCACGTTGGCTCAGGGGTTAACACTACTGCCTTACTGTGTGAGGGGACACTGGTTTGATTCCAGCCTTGGGCAAATGTGCAGAGTTTACATGCTCTCCCCATGTTTGCATGTGCTTCCTCACATAGTCCAAACATGTGCACCTTAGAGTGGATTGACAAAGCTAAATTGCTCATAGTGTCGAGGGGTGTGCAGGCTAGGTGGGTTAGCTATGGGAAATGCAGTGTTACAGGGATAAGGTAGGTCTGGGTTGGATGCTCTTCAGAGGGTTGGTGTGGACTCGATGGGCCAAATGACCACACTGTTGGGGTTCTATGAGTGAATGGTATCTTTCAATACCCTGCATAATTCTCCTTTGGACTGTTACCCAACAACATCCTTCCTATGCAGTTTGTTGGAGAATCCTTAGCCTAACTAGTACCTGTTCTCTGCATTAAACTAAATGGGGCTCATCTGAATGGGGATGGACTGTGGGGTAGATAGTGGCATAGCAGTATTGACACTGGACCAGGTAACACCCTGGGATCGTGGGTTCAAATCCGCCAATGTTTAATTAATGGATCATCAGTATAAAGCTCATCTGAGTAACCATTAATCATCAATTATTGAACAACGTCATTAGGCTCACAAGTACCCTGTGGGGAAGGAAGCCTGCCATTACCCGGTCTGACCTACATGTGACTCCAGACCCACAACACTGGAGTTGATTCTTAACAGCTCTCCAAAATGGGCTTTGTAAGTCACCCAGTCCACAGGCAATTAGGGATGGGCAACTCATATTGGTCTTCCATAGTACCTCCATCCCACAAAGGAATAAAGAAAATATATGTGCCTTGTGGAACCGCCCAATTGCTCCAACTCTGTCAACCATGGTAATGGGGCTTAGTGAACATGAGACCCAAGATAAGGATATTTAAAGGGTCTTATTTGGCCTAATCCTGTGATCTATCACAGCACTGAAAAGGAAGAACCAATTACAAATGCATAGATTTATTATCCAAAAGAAATTCTTGTCTCAACTTTATTTACTTTCTACTTAAATGTCAACTTTTTGCCCAGTGTAGCTGGTGATATGAATCACTGTGTGAAGACCCTTTTGATTCCTGGGTAATGAGTATTTAGGATTTTTCTGCTGGCCTTTGCCTTCGCCCTCACTTCCACAATGAGACGTTCCCAGCCCTCTTCAAAGCCAACACCCCGGACTTTATATTGATTTTATTGTCACCTGTATTTTACAGTAAAAATACAACAAAATACAGTGAAAAGCTTTCATTTATCACCACGATATGGCACAATTTTGAATAATTTCAGACTAAGGGAAGTAAGGAAAGATACAGCTCGAAAAGAGCCCATCAGCCCTAAGCTAGCTCATCACCATCAATGACGCCTTTGCCACCATCCCTCGGCCACAGCTTCTCTGCCATCTCCACCAACCCCAACAAACAGTGAACTCTCTGATCCTCGGGGCCATCTTTCACCACTGGGCCTACCTCTCCGATTTTGCCCGTGTAGCAGTCACAGATTCTACCTCCTGTGTTTCCCTCTGGAAAAATAAATAGCGGCTCACACCAATTGTTGTTGAAGCAAAATCAATTGCTCCTTCACAAAGAGAAATGGAGCAAAGGAGAAACCTGAGGAAATAAAATTGTTTATGTAGCCTCTTTCATGACCACTATGCGTTTCTAAGTGTTTTATATCCAATTAAATAATTGCAGGGCTTAATTATGGTTGCACTGGTTGGAATACAGCAACATATTTCATGCAGGAAGTTCCCACAGAGAGAAATATGACAGCGAACAGGTCATTAATTTTTCTTGTATGTTTTTTAATTCATTCATTGACGTGGGCATTTCTGGCTGGGTCAGCATTTATTGCCTGTTCCTAGTTGTCCTTTAAGAAAGTGATTAGGTTAGATTCCCTACAGTGTGGAAACAGGCCCTTCGCCCAACAAGCCCACACCGCCGCTTGGAGCATCCCACCCAGACCCATCCCCCTATAACCCACACACCCCTGAACACTATGGGCAATTTAGCATGGCCGATCCGCCTAGGCTGCACATCTTTGGACTGTGGGAGGAAACCAGAGCACCCGGAGGAAACCCACGCAGACATGGGGAGAACGTGCAAACTCCACACAGACAGTTACCCGAGGGTGGAATTGAACCCGGACCCCTGGCGCTGTGAGGCTGCAGTGCTAACCACTGAGCCACCGAGCCACTCCAGAAGTTGATGGTGAGCTTCCTTCTTGAGCTGCTGCAGTCCATGCGCTGTAGGCAGACCCACAATGCTTTTAGGTAGGGAATTCCAGGATTTTGATCCCACGAGAGTGAAGGAACGAAGATATATTTCCATATCAGGATGTTGAGCGTCTTGGGAGAACCAAGGGCGACTTGATTGGAACAGTGTAGAGGGATCTTTACCCTGTATCTAACCCCGTGCTGCCCCTGTCCTGGGAGTGTTTGATTGGGACAGTGTAGAGGGATCTTTACTCTGTATCAAACCCCGTGCTGCCCTTGTCCTGGGAGTGTGTGATGGGGACAGTGTAGAGGGAGCTTTACTCTGTATTTAACCCCATGCTATCCCTGTCCTGGGAGTGTTTAATGGGGATAGTGTAGAGGGAGCTGTACCCTGTATCTAATGCCGTGCTGCTCCTGTCCTGGGAGTGTTTGATGGGAACAGTGTAGAGACAGCTTTACTCTGTATCTAACCCCGTGCTGTCCCTGTTCTGGGAGTGTTTGATGGGGACAGTGTAGAGGCAGCTTTACTCTGTATCAAACCCCGTGCTGTCCCTATCCTGGGAGTGTGTGATGGGGTTGACAGTGTAGAGAGAGCTTTACTCTGTATCAAACCCCATGCTGTCCCTGTCCTGGGAGTGTTTGATGGGGATAGTGTAGAGGAAGGTTTACTCTGTATCTAATGCCGTGCTGTCCCTGTCCTGGGAGCATGTGATGGGGATAGTGTAGAGAGAGCTTTACCCTGTATCTAATGCCGTGCTGTCCCTGTCCTGGGAGTGTGTCATGGGGATAGTGTAGAGAGAGATTTACCCTGTATCTAACCCCGTGCTGTCCCTGTCCTGGGAGTGTTTGATTGGGACAGTGTAGAGAGAGCTTTACTCTGTATCAAACCCCGTGTTGTCCCTGTCGTGGTAGTTTGTGATGAGGATGACGGTGTAGAGGGAGCTTTACTCTGTATCTAACCCCGTGCTGTCCCTGTTCTGCGATTGCTTGATGGGGACAGTGTAGAGACAGCTTTACTCTGTATCTAACCCCGTGCTGTCCCTGTCCCTGGGAGTGTTTGATGGGGACAGCAGATGCCTGAAGTGGAAACTGCTCCATTAATCAACACCGCCCCTCACCTTGATAAGTATGAAATTTCACAGATGCAAAACAAAAAGTCAAAGTCTCATGTTTGGTGTCTACAATCAGCAGCCCTGCATGAGGTGAACGAATGAATTATTGATTTCCCATCTCATGGAAAAATCATCTTATAAAAACATCTCCAGTTCAGGGACACTCAATTAATAAACTTCATCATTTCATGTCTAAACAGATGAATCTTCTCACTGTCAAATGAAGAAATCTATCTCAGATACATGATCTATTCTGCTAATGTATTGCAGGTATAGTAACCCCTTAGGTGCCCATGATAACCCAACACATTACGGTCGTGACTGAGTGGCAAGGAAGGTCCCCTGTTCAAGATCAAACTCTTTCCTGCACTTCCTGATCCACTTCATTTTATTGAACGTTTTACCTAACACTTCATTTAACTCCAGGTAATGCAGATAGACTTTCATCTCATCCAGCAGTGAGTCCATTTGTGACTGAAAAGAACAAGAAATGGGTGCAGGAGTAGGCCATTCAGCCCATTGAACCCACCCTGCCATTCATTCTGTTGGAGACATAGAGACAAACAGTACAGCAGCTGACCCTTCGATCCAACCAGTCCACACCAGGCATAATCCCAAACTAAACTAGGCCCACATGCCTGCACTCAGCTCATATCCCTCCAAAACCTTTCCTACTCATGATCAACATGTCTTTTAAATGCTGTAACTGTACCATTTCCTCCAGAAGTTCCTTCCATGTGCAAATCACCCTCTGTGTAAAAAAAATGCCCCTCGTCTTTTTTACATCTCTCTCCTCTCACCTTAAAAGTGCGATCCCTTGTCTTGAAAACCCCACCTTAGGGAAAAGACACCTGCCATTCACCCTATAGATAGTCCTCACAATTTTATAAGCTCAACCCAGTCCCCTGTTCCCACTTTCTCCCCATATGCTTTGATCCCTTTAGCTCAAACAGTTATATCTAACTCCTTCCTGGAAATATTCAATGTTTTGGCCTCAACTGCTTTCTGGGGCAGAGGGTTCTACCGGCTCCCCATTGTCTGAGTGAAGATACTTCTCTTCACAGTCATGAATAGCCTGCCTTATATCCTGAAACTGTGAGCCCTGGTTCTGGTCTCCCCAATCATTAGTGAGATACTCCCTGTGCTTACTCTGTCTGGTTATGTTGGAATTTTATAGGTTTCTATGGATTCTACCTAATTCCTCTAAACTCCAGTGAGTATAGCCCTAACAGATCCAGTCTCTCTTCATGCGTCAGCCTTACCTTCCCAGGAATCAGTCTGGTGGCGATAACACGGTGTGGAACTGGAGGAGCACAGCAGGCCAGGCAGCATCAGAGGATCAGGAAAGTTGATGTTTTGGATCGGGACCTTTCTTCAGAAATGGGGAGGGAGGAGAAATCTCCGAAATAAATAGGGAGAGGGGGAGTGGGCCTGGGGAAGGTAGGTGGAATGGTGATAGGTGAGTGCAGGTAGGCAGTGGTGGGGATTGGTCAGTGAGGTGGGAGGGGCAGGTAGGTGGCAGAGAAGATGGACAGGTTGTCTGTAAACCTTTGTTACTCTCTGTCCATAGCCAGAACATCCTTCCTTAGATAAAGGGACCGAAATTGCACACAATACTCCAGGTGTGAAAAACAAAGTTCTGTTTTGCTCAGGTTGAGTGTTCACATATTGAACAGCGGATTCAGATTGGAAAGATGAACTCTGACACAAAGACGGAGGTCTACCATTCATTAGGAGCCAGGGTCTGGACCATTCGTTGCAAGTGACACCTGAGGATCAGCACTGGCTGCAGCCAAGTGGTAGTGGAACAGCATCATCGCCCAGATGCGACTCTGGCATTGGTGCATAGGTGAGGCGCTGGCAGGGCAGAATCGGCCTAGTGGAGAAAGATGGCAACTGAAGCACGGTGACTTTGACATTGTTTGGTCACAGTGTAGACAGTGGTGGGACAGTGGAGGGGGGGATGGCTGCACAGGCGTTGATGATGATGAGCTGGATCAGGACTGATGGACTCTCTTCAAACAATATCTTTCTATTTTTCTTCTTCTTAAAACTATTCAAAATACTGTTGTATCATGACGAGTGAGGAAAAGCTTTACACTATATTTTACAGTATCCCTCACTGTAAAATACTCATGGTGATAGAATCAATCATCCATTGTAGAAATAAATGGCTTCATTTCTATTCTCTCCTACCTTGAGCAGGTTGATTTAAGGATATTTGTTCCTCATCGTTTCAGAGATGGTTAGGAAGACCTTTGGCAGCGCTGCATCAGTGCAGAGCGAATCTGCTACTCACTTCACTTTTGCAGACCACTGCAGATTCGCTCTGCACTGTCATATCACCATCAAAGATCTCCAGTGGGAGAGGTCCATCAGACGCTGGCATCCTCTGGTCTCACCGCGACAGATTGGTCAGGGAATCCCGTCTGCCCTGTGGAAATCCAGTCAAGGTGGCAACGCCAGGGGTATGGTGGACCCCTTTGCCTGCGTTGGGATCCATTATCGGTGCCCCAGACAAGCTGATGAGTTCCCTCCTCTACCATGGGTCTCATTCCAGGCTCTGGTCAGTAGGTGACAGTGTGAAGTGCGATGTTGAATTCTCTCCCTCTGTGGGCGTGCAGCACTTACTGAGTGAGAAAGCTATGAGTTCGAATCCCAGTCCACACTTTGACCAATGTACAAAAATCTAGATTTGCACAGCATGGAAACAAATGCTTTGGTCTAAGTCATCCATGCCGACCAGATATCCTAAATTAATCCAGTCGCATTTGGCCTATATCTATCCAAACCCTTACTATTCACATAACCATCCAGGGGCCTTTTAAATGTTCTAATTGTACCAGCCTCTATCACTTCCTCTGGCAGCTCGTTCCATACACACACCACCCTCTGTATGAAAATGTTGCCCCCAGGTTTCTTTCCCCTCTCATCTTAAACCTTATTCCAAACTCTGGGTGAAAGACCTTGGCTATTCACCCTATCAATGCCCCTCATGATTTTATAAACCTCTATAAGGTCACCCCTCAGCCTCTGATGTTCCAGCGAAAATAGCCCCAGCCTATTCAGCCTCTCCCTATAGCTCAAACCCTCCAACCCTGGCAACATCCTTGTAAGTCTGTTCTGCACCCTCTCAATTTCACAATATCTTTCCTACAGCAGGGAGAGCAGGATTGATGATGCAGTCCTGAGGAGAATTTACACCTGCCCCTCTGAGGGAGTGAAAAGTTTTCATGTGTTATTCAAGCAAGCGCAGGAGAAGTATTGGCTGCCAATGTACATCGTGAAGGCCTGAAATCATGAAAAGCACAATATAAAAGCAACTTTCTTGCTATCTTGCTGAAGGTTATATTCATCAGTTAATTCTAGTTATATCAGCAGCCGCGCCATGAGGTAATGATTAAGTCGAAGCGATAATTAAGCGGCAGAATGCACTTTCCACATTAACCCAGAGAATGTGGGTCAGAGGTCACAAAATTGAATTAGCGACAAGCAAATATGAAGCAGGCATCAAGAAGAAATGATTTAGTTCAAGCAGAAAGATGTATTTGAGATAATTTGCCAAGGCTAATAACAATTAAAGGAGGGCAGAAATGCATTAAAAGAGTTATAGAGTTTTGCTGTACGGGAACGGACCCTTCAGTCCAACTTGTCCAGGCTGACCTGATATCCTAAATTAATCAGGGCCCATTTACAGCATTTGGCCCAGATCCTTCTTGGGGAAAGACCTTGGCTATATCCCATATTGACAGACTAGGCATGTGTCTAGAGTTTGGAAGAATGGTAGGGGTGTTTTGATTGATTTACTGTTGTCATATGTACTGAAGTACAGAGAGAAGTGTTGTTTTGTGTGCTACATAGGCAAATCATACCATACAAAGCGCATTAGAGTAGCAGACCAGAGAGCAAAATATAATGTTACAGCTGCAGAGAAGGTGCAGAGAGAGAGAGAGAACAGAACTAACTTTTGAGGGATCCATTCAAAAGTTTTGATTTGATTTATTATTGTGACATGTCCTGAGGCACAGTGAAAAGTGGTGTTTTGCGTGCACTACAGGCAGATCGTTATCATACAGAGTGCATCAGGGTAATAGAACAGAGCGAGGTTGACCATGTTACAGATGCAGAGAAGGTTCAAAAAGAACAAGGTCAACATTAACTTTAAAATTTGCAAGGTCCATTTAGAAGTCTAATAAGAGCAGGGAAGAAACTGGTCTTGACTCTGTTGGTAAGCATGTTTAAGCTTCTGTATATTCTACCTAATGGAAGAAGTTGGAAGAGAGTATAACTGGAGTGGGAGGGGTGTATGACGGTGCTGGCTGCTTTTCCAAGGCAAAGGAAGTATAGATGGAGTCAATGGATGGGAGATTGGCTTGTGTAATGGACTGAGCTGTGTTTGCAACTCCCTGTAGTTTCTCACAGTCCTGGACAGAGAGGTTGTGATACAGGGCCGTGATTCGCCTGGATAGAATGCTTCCTGTGGTGCATCTGTAAAAGTTGGCAACATTCTTATGGATGATGGAAGTGTTTCTGAATTGAAGCAGTAATATCCATTCCTACTTATTTTCCTCTCTGAATTTACCTTCTGCTTCAATGACAACGGCAGGTTTGAAGAATAACTTCACACCAGGGCAACACTGGGTGTTTCACAGTGAAGGCTATTCAGGGATGATCTGGTAGAGGCACCGAAGACGATTATAGGAGTTGGTTGGATAGGTGGAAGAAATTTCCTATAGAAACAGGGATCCAGAGCAAAGGCAGCACAGCTGTTACAATAGAAAATAGGAAAAGGAGTAGGCTATTCAGCCCAGTGAGCCTTCTTCAATATTCAATATTTCCATTTTCTCCCCATGCATCCTTTTACCTGTAAAATCTAAAAGCCATTATCTATCTCATTCTTGAATACTACTAGATGTAGCACATTTATCGATGACATCAGGAAGTCATTCTTCAGAGACAGCCATAGTGTCCAACAGCGTGGAAACAGACCCTTTGGCCCAACCGGTCCATGCTTATCATAATTCCAAACGAAACTAGACCCACCTGCCTGCTCCTGGCTCATATCCCTCCAAACCCTTCCTACCCATGCACTTACCCAAATGCCTTTTAAATGTTGTAACTGTGCCCACATCCATTACTTCCTCTGGCAGTTCATTTCACACACGAACCGCCTTCTGTGTAAAAAAATTCTCCTCATGTCTTTTTTAAATCTCTCTCCTCGCACCTTAACAACGTGTCTCCTTGTCTTGAAACCTCCCATCCTGGAGAAAAGGCATCTACCATCAACCCTATCCAAACCTCTCATGATTTCATAAACCTCTATAAGGTTGCCTCTCAACCTCCTACACCTTTCTTAAATCGAGGAAATCTGTCCTCACCGTAAGAGGCCTGAACATTCAAAATTGCGGATGTGTCGGATATGAAGGGTAAACCAGTTCAGCTACAGACTGGATTGCACAAGGGTTAGTCTCAAGGGGTTGAATGGCTTTGGCTGGTTCTTACATAGCCAAGCACGAAGGAGCAGAGGGTCTCTCATGCAGTCAGGAGATCTGAGCCGTAACCTCTGTCTTGCAACTTCCTTCAGCCAAAATGCCAGTTACGTGGCCCAAATATTCTTCCTGTTCCATCGCCATTTGGTCATCAACAGTGAACTGTCGGTCCACGGCCCAGCGAGAATGGCTGAGTGATCTACCTGAGATCTCTCAGGCAAATCTATTCAAAACTTGTCGTCCTCTTCTAGCCGGCATCAATCATGACGTTATCACTTGTTCGCTGCGTAAAGCAGGGTGACATCTTTGTTTCACTCCAAGAAGCTTCATAAATCTCATCTGGGTTAACCTTTCCACCACCAGCTCAATCAAACACTACCTTTCTTTAGAGCTTCAGCACACTGCTGCTCTAAGTGATAGTCAGTACTGCAGAGGTAATGGGAGATGCTGGAGAATCTGAGATAACAAAGTGTGAAGCTGGATGAACATAGCAGGCCAAGCCGCATCTTAGGAGCACAAAAGATGATGTTTCGGCCCTATTAAACATCAACACTGTGAGCTTTTAGCTTCTGCAATAAGCTTTGATCTAGGTCCCTATCAAATGATTTCTGGAAATCTAAGCATCAGTAGTACAGCATGGTTTGTCTACGTGAGGTCTCTAATGTGTTTGAAAAAGTTCACACATCCCCCGATCGCAGCCCCAAGAGAAGTTTTAGCTTCAAATTGTTCGACGAGAACAACAGGTGGAGCTGCTACAGGGTCCAGGCTGATGTCCTGGGTTCACGGGTTCAAATCCCGTCGCGTGGGATTTAAATGCACACCATAAAATCTGGAGTTATGTGCCCACGCTAGTAGTGTCCCTCCCTTGGAGCCAGGAGGTCTGGTTTCAAGTCCCACCTGTTCCGGTGGTGTGTCATAACACCTCTGAGCAGGTGACTGAGAAAACGTTTAAATTATGGGCCCATTTGGCACTGGGGTTGTGCCCGTCCCTCTGAGCCAGGAGGCTTGGGTTCACATCCCATCTGTACTAGTGGTGTGCCACAATACCTCTCAAAAGATTAATTGAAAATACCTGAAAACAATTGCACTGAAGTTGTTTATGGCTCTTGTGGCACAGTGTTAATGTCCCTACCTCTTGACCAGGAGGCTTGCATGCAGGTTAGTTTGTGATGCAGAGTGACACCAAAATTGTGGGCTCGCTGATGTTACCATGAAGCATTCTCCATCTCAACCTCTCCCCTCACCTGACCTCGTGGTGGCCCTCATGTTGAAGCACCACCAGCCATCTCTCTCCAATGAGATAGCAGCCCTACGACTGAGCTCATGTGGGGATGTGGTAATGTCCCTGTCTCTGAGTCAGGGGATCTGAGTCCCAAGTATTGCCTGGTTAAAAATATCTGGGATTTGAAAACTAATCTCAATCATATAAGAATTTTCCCTTTGGGTTCATTAATAGGGAAGGAGTTTCCGTCACCCATTCAGGCCTACAGATGTTCATAGGGTTACCTCTGAAATGGTCTCGCAAGCCACTTAGTTTTATGAAAATACCTACAAGGCCTAAAGAAAAGAATGATGTAGGACAGAATATCAGCATCAATCTCAGTACTAGAACTAACAAGATTAAATCAATTGACCTTACAAATTCCTCTTTACTAACAGCTGGGAACTTGCGCTAAAGCTGGGAGACTGACTAAACAGAGCAGTCAAGCAACAGCCTGATGTAACCAAACTCACAGAGTTGTAGCTCAAAGAGAAAGTTTTGAGGTAATGCTAGCACCTCAAGGAGCCCAGAGACAGCAGAGGTGGTATTACAGTGAGATGGAGCTCAGAAGGGAATGACCCAGGAGCACCCATCAATGAATCCAGGCCCCATGTTTCTGACACATGCCACACTAATGGGTCTTCACTCTACATGCTAAACACACTGAGGGTAGCAATAGCTCTGAATGGGGGAGCTTCAATCTCCATCACTAAGAGTAGCTTGGCAGTATTACTAATGATGGAGCTGGTCAAGTGCTAAAGGACATAACTGCTAGACTGGGTGTTAAGGGAACCTTCAAAAGGGAATTGTTCTTGACCTCATCCTTACTAATCAACCTGTGACAGTGTGTCTGTCCATGTTAGAATCAATGAGAGTGACCACCACATCGTCCTTGCAGGGACAGAGTCCTGCCTTCACTTTGGGAATAGCTCCACTATTTCGTGTGGCGTGAGTTTGCATAGTTGCGAGAGATTTCAAAGCAATCTAGCAACTCATCCAAGAGATGCTGTGGTACATCTGTATTTAGCCACCACTTGTCACCTCATCACTGTCTTTTTCCTGCTTCTATCATGAGAACCAAAGATCAACCCTGGAGAGTGCAGGAAGGCATGCCAGAGTAGCACCAGGCATTACTGAAGATGAGGTGTCAATCTGGTGAAGCCATCGAACCAGACTCCTTGAATGACAAACAACACAAGCAGCAACAGATAGACAGGCCTCAGTAATTTCTCAAACAATAATTTCCATTTAATCTTTGCAGTCCTGCCACATCCAATCTTACGTTTTTTGATTTGGTTTCTTATTGTCACATGTACCGAGATACAGTGAAAAGTTTGCGAGCAGTACAGGCAGGTCATACCATACAAAATGCATTGGGGTAATAGAACAGAGCAAGGAATACAATGTTATAGCTGCAGAGAAAATGCACAAAGAGCAAGATCAATGTTAGATGTAAAATCAGAGAGATCCTTTCAGAAATCTAATTTCAGCAGGGAAGAAGCTATTCTTGAATCTGCTGGTATGTGTGTTATACATCTATATCTTCTTTCCAATGGGAGAAGTTGGAAGAGATTATAACCAGGGTGGGAGGGGTGTATGATGTTATTGGCTGCCTTCCTGAGGCATCAGGAATTATAGATGGAGTCAATGGATGGAAGGAAGGTTCTGAGAAAGGGTTACTGGACCCAAAACGTTAACCCTGATTTTTCTTCACAGATGCTGCCAAACCTGCTGAGATTTTCTAGAAGCTTTTGTTTTTGTTGTCAATGGATGTGAGGTTGACTTGGGTGATAGACTGGGCTATATCCACAGTTTGATGGTGAACAAAGAAACAAAACAGCAATGCGTATATGCCATACAGTGGAAGCAACACTCAACAGATGGAACTAAGCGATCCCACAACCAAAGGATCAGAATTAAACCCCGCCACTTCCAGTCATGAATGGTGGGGAACAATTAAACAACTCACTGGAGGTGGAAGCTCCACAAATATCCCCAACCTTAGTGAAGAGTGCTATTAAGCAGAGGTTGACCCCCTGCTTCTGAGAACTAAATCTGAAACACCTAAAGTAGAACATCTCACCCTATAATCTGTTAAAAAGGTGTGTGAAAAGTGGTGTAACCTGCGTTTCAGCAACTTTTAGTGGTTAAATAAACAAACTCCCAACATTCACTTTTGCAATCATAGAATCTCTATCGTGTGAAAATAGGCCATTTGGCCCAACAAGTGCAAATCGACCCACTCAGACCCATCCCCCTAACCTGCATTCTCCATGGCTAACACACCTAACCTATACATCACTGAACACTCCAGGTAATTTAACATGGCCAGTCCACCGAACCTGTACATCACTGGACTGTGGGAGGAAACCGGAGCACCCAAAGGAAATCCACACAGATACAGGGAGAC
Organism: Stegostoma tigrinum; assembly: GCF_030684315.1. NCBI lineage: Eukaryota > Metazoa > Chordata > Chondrichthyes > Orectolobiformes > Stegostomatidae > Stegostoma > Stegostoma tigrinum. The sequence goes on from NC_081388.1 coordinate 8,468,277, forward strand.
TCAGATAGCTACCCGAGGGTGGGATCGAACCCTGGTCACTGGTGCTGTGAGGTAGCAGCGCTAATCACTGAGCCACCATCTCACCTTAATCAACTAGTCACAATTTATATATCTAAATCTACAGTGAACAAATGAATTAAATTATTAACAAACTAGATTAACCCCTTCTAACTACTAAATATTCCTGAATAAAACAAGACTCTAAAGGCATGTTTATCCAATAAATGTAAGTCCCACTTAAATAAAGTAAAATAATACGAAAAGAATTTAATCAAAATTACAGCCAGATCACGTCTTCTAGAATGCTCTGTGCTTTCTCCAGTGAATGTTCTGTCAGGAGCGTCTTCTCCACCAGGAATATTAACCAGTTGTGCGATAGGTGCCTTTGATTTAGAAGGTACATTTTTTTAAACTTAGAGAAGACAGTGAGAGCCAGTGATCCTCTCCTGAGAGCTGAAAACTGTTAACTCTGGTAGATGGTAGTTAGCTGTCCTGTCTTTTTCCAACAACCCTCTTCTTTTGTACCCTTGATGACATACCAATTTCTTACACCAGGATTGGTCCTATGTCATCAGATTTAAATCTAACTGGCTTTTGGTATCTAAATATAAAACTTGTTCTCTTGGTAGAAACTGCTGCTTGACTTGTTAGCTTTATGGTCTTTTGATACAAATGTTTCAATTCAGGAGCTCTCCGTGCATTTCCAAATCTTGAAGCTGCTCACAGTCATCCTTTTTAAATCTCTAAGCACAGAAAAAGCACATCGTCTTTTAAATGGACCACACATTTTACAATAGTTGCAGAATATTGTACAAACACCAAATTCTGACGTCCTGCCTCCCAAGCTAAAAATAGTCTGCCCAACTTCACAGCAAGAGCCCAGCACATCCGTGCAAAAGATAAAGCTGAAGCCTGGCCAAAAGAACACCGTGATCGGCCAGGGGAGATTGCCGTGCTGCATCTGCGCTGAGGCCGAGACTCTGAGTCCACGCTGAGGTCAGAATCTCAGGACATTGCCCAGAAGAAAGAAGAGAGAGAATAAAACACAAAAGGGGGAAAAAAGACAGAAAAAGAAACAAACAGAGCGGATGAGCTCTGGTTGAAGCATCTTACCCCACCTCCATCGTGAATATCTGTTGGGAACAGAAGGGAAAATGGCAGGATTTTCAGTGAGTGCACTGTCTGGGATGGAGGCCAGGATTAATCACATGGGGCCGTGAAAAAAATCCATCTCTGCCCCTATCACTTGCCCTTTTTCTCAGTGGATCTGTAACAGGCTCAAATCTGGTAGCTGAACGCACAGAACCACTAGTAGGAGCCAATGAGCGGTGAGGAGGGATTGTTGGTTGGGGGTGGGGGGAAGGAAAAAAACACAGTCAGAGCCAAAATCTCATTGTTCATTCACAATTCAATGGTCCAGGGGAGAGGGGAATCACATATTTGGTCAGAGCATAAGATGCAGGAGCTGAAGCAGGCCAATCATCCCATTGAGTGTGCTCTGCCAACTGATGACAATTCACTCCATTTCCCTGAGATAGCAGGAACTGCAGATGCTGGAGAATCTGAGATGACAAGGTGTAGGGCTGCATAAACATGGCAGGCCAAGCAGCATCAGGGGAGCAAGAAGACTGATGTTTCGGTCCTAAACCCTTCTTCAGAAGGGTCTAGGGCTGCAACATCGGCCTTCCTGCTCCTCTGATACTGCTGGGCCAAGTCCATTTCCCTGCCTTGATTCCTTACTAAAGAAAACTCTGTTCTTCATGGGTTCTAGTTGCAGTCTTGCCAGAGAAAGTGGCTCATGCTTGCATGAGCTTGAGAGCCCATCACCTCCTCCTCGGACCTCCTCAGGAAGCCACACACCTTGGACAGACAGTCGAAAAATCAAAACCCCACTTCCCGAGGAACTAATTCAGGCATTACCGAAGGTGCTTACTTTGCCAATGCAATTTCCCTCCCCTCCACCCAAAAACATTTCATTTCTGAAAATCAATTTTTGTCTGGGCCAGGGGCTTGAGGTGAAATGAAGTGGAGCAAAAAAAAAAGAAATTGCCTGATTCCCTTGTCTGCCTTCCCTTCTGCAACTTTTCAAGTGAAATTATGGACAAGCAGGAGAGTCTCTAGTTACAATTGATTTTCAGTTCTACCCCGAGGCAGGAGATCAGCATGAAACGGTGCAGCAAGACCGGTGAAGACAGCCTGGGGCCAAAAAAAACCACATCTCTGTCTATAATAGCTCCCTTTACTTCACCAACTTCCTTGGGAGTGGAGTGAGGGTATGCATCTGCGATAACTGCTTTTCTTCTTGAAATTGGTCAAAACCCACATTGGTCCCCAGAGGCCCCACGCTCAGAGGTGCTGCCTTTTCATTCTGGCACAGACGAGAGACCAAGGACATGTTCGATCTCTGAGCTCGATGTAAAAGACTGTTCCAGAGAACAGCTGTCACTTGGGGTGGGGTGGGGGAGTCATACATCTTCTCTTAGGGGGGTTCATGCTCAATGTCTATCCTTCCAGCAGTGTTGTCGGTCTTTATTGAAAAGAAAATAGTCTGCTCTCTTCAGCCGTTATCGCATTGCGGCTTCTGGGAACCTGTTGTGTGCCAGCTGTCTGTCCGAGCTTCCTGCATCACGCCGGGGCAAGGACGTTCAGCAGTGTGCCATCAGCCGCAAATTTGGCTGCGTGAATGGGCAGAGGGTGCTACAGAAATGCAGAGCCTGGCTTGCTGAACCCTGCAAGGACTCCTGTAAGGCATGTAAGCTGTTGGCACAGAGTCTGCTGGAATGTCAGGCCAAATCGTCTCTCCGTTTCAGAGACAGGGTCAGGAGCAAAACTGTCCCACTCAGAGCGGGAATCCAACTGGTGCTCTGGGTACTGGATGGGAACAAACGCACACACACACACACACACACACACACTCTCACTCACTCACACACACACACACACACACACACACTCTCACTCACTCACACACACACACACACACACACACACACACACACATGCATACACACACACACACACTCACACACACATGCATACACGCACACACACACACACACTCACTCACTCACACACACACACTCACATGCTCACACACACATGCATACACGCGCACACTCACACACACACACACACTCACACACTCACACACACTCACTCACACGCTCACACACACATGCATACACGCACACACTCACACACACACACACACACACTCACACACACTCACACACACTCACTCACATGCTCACACACACATGCATACACGCACACACTCACACACACACACTCACACACATTCACAGTCACACACACATAGACACACCAACTCACATACTCACACACACACACACACACAGAAACACACACACACACAGTCACACACATATGTAAACACACACACGCACTCTTCAATAAGATCACCTCTCATTTCCTGTGAAATGTCAGTGATCCCTGTCCAAACCCAGACCAATCTTCCCTCAGAAGGTAAACTCATACACTCCAACAATCTGCCAAGTGAACTTTCCGTGATCTGCTCCTAACGCAACTGTGGGCTGCTTTTCTGATGCAGAACCCACCTCCATTAGCTCATGGTTGGAGCAAGACCATAAGACCAACAGGAATTGGAATTGGAGTAGGCTATTCTGCCCCTCGAACCTGGTCTGCTATTCAATAGGATCATGGCTGATCCACCATTCCTCATGTCCACTTTCCTGCCCTTTCCCTTAACTCTTGATTTTTGACTGATCAAAAATGTACCTTGGCCTTAAACATACACAATGACTCTGCTCCGACAGCTCCATGTGGCAATAGGGTCCAAAGGACTCAGCTTCCTGAGAGAAGAAATTCTTCCTCATCTCGGTCTTAAATTGGCACCCCTTTATTCTGAGGCTATGCCTTCAGGTCCTAGACTCTCCCATGAGGGGAAACATCCTCTCAGCTTTTACTCTGTCAAATGCTTTGAGAATCACAGAATCCTGACAATATGGAATCAGGCCATTCAGCCCATCAAGTCCACATCACCCCTCCATACAGCATCCCACCCAGACCCATCCCATCCCTGCATTTCCTATGGCCAGTCCACCTAACCTGCACGTCTTTGGAGTGTGGGAGGAAGCCCACACAGAAACAGAGAGAATATGCAAACTCCACACAGACAGCCACCCGAGGGTGGGATCGAACCCTGTGAGGCAGCAAAGCTGACCACTGAGTGACCATGCCTCCCGTAGTCCTACCTGTTTCAATGAGATCTCCTCTCATTCTTCTGAACTTCAGTGAGTAAAATCCCAAACTGTTTGCCTTTGCTCATAAGACAATCTTCCATACCAGGGATCATCCAAGTGAACCTCCTATGAAGTCTCTCAATGAAATTATATCTTTGCTTAATTAAGGGGACTAAAACTGCTCACCGTTCTCCAGGTGAGGCCTCACTGGCACCTTGTACAGCTGCAATAAGGCTTCCAAGTAGAGTATTGTAACCCATCGTCCTTTTGATCCTGCATCCAAAGATGATTTTGTTAACAGGGTTAGAGGATCAGTGAAGTCCCGCAGGGGTCAGTCCTGGGGCTGTTTCCATTCATGGTCTATATAATATCACTTAGACCTGAATGGGGGAAGGCCGATCAATAAGTTTGCAAAAGATAGAAAAATTGATGGCGTGGTAAATAATGAGGAGGATAGCCTTAGATCGCAGCAAAGTATCAACAGGTCAATCAGTGGTAAATGGAATTTAATCTGGATCAATGTGAGATGATGCACTTGGACAGGACAAACAAGGCAAGGGGATACATGATGAATGGTAGGACTCTAGGACGCACCGAGGATCAGAGAGAACTTGGTGAGCATGTTCACCAATCCTTAGGGTATCAGGGCAGGTGGATAAAACGGTTAAGAAGGCATGTGGAATGCCTGCTATTAATAGCTAAGGCAGAGAGACAACAGAGACAGAGAGGTCAAGGAAAGGAATTAGAATTAGCATTAGCTTTATTGTCACATGTATTCAAATGAGTACAGTTTAAAGGTTACAAGTCATCTTAGGTACAAGATAGCTACTTCCAGATACTTAAACATTCAGTATCAAATAGTGGAAGAAATAAATAAAGTCTAGCATAAGAGTAAAAAGGAGAAATAAGATAAAAGTATACAACTTTTAGTTCTTCCAGCTTAGAGTCCATACTAGCACCCAGATCCCTGGTAGAACTGGGATTCAAAATTTGAGGCCTTGCCTCCAGTCAGCAAGGGGACACCCCTCCTCGTGATGTTCGCTGCTCAGGGCCTCCCCTCCATGCACCCCCCCTACCAGTCCAGGACACCCCTCCACGTGCTGGCCTCTGGTCCAGGACTTCCCTCCCTGTGACAGTCTCCAGTCTGGGACTCCCCTCCTTGTGACAGTCTCCAGTCCGGGACTCAGCTCATAGTCATCAGTGTAGCAGGAACAGAGACGAGGAAGGAGCCCTGAGTTGGATTAGGTTAATAAATGCTCCACATTTCCAACCAAACAATGACAGAGATTTTGCAACACAGTTCTGCTGGACGTCGTGTTCTCTGACATTCAGATAACATGTCTAACATGACACAGTGTTCTTACAGAGAACAGGCATCAAAAGATTTGCCCTGAAAACAACAAAATGCAGGACAACTTTTATCAGGGGCATTGATGTAAATTGGGTTCAATCACTTAACAAGCTAACTAACTTTTCTGGTGGATTTCAAAATGCAGCTGGTCATTATTCAAGGTGGGGCTAGGATTTTATGGAAGGATATCACGTAACGTGGCGCAGATTTCATCACTTCGCAGCCTTACAAGTATATCCTTTTCCTGATAACAGAAACATACGATATTACAACAATGTTACAGGGAGTCTAATGATCTCACAAGAACAGTTATCATCAATAAATGCATTTCATTCGTCTTAACATGCTTACTACGTCACACAGATTACCCTGTTCATTGTGCACACCTTCATTCCTTGCCAGAGCTTGCTGTCAACCATGTCTCAAAACTTTCATAGTTTCACATCATCCTCACAGTCTTTAAATCTCACACATTGATTCTCTTGCGCTCATTCCAATGTACAAAAACATTTGGAATATTTCAAAGTGTGAAAAATATAAGAAAACAAAAACATAAAGAATAAAATTTTTGTGTGCAAGCAGTGCCCGAAAATGCTGGAGTGAGAAAAGGTTCATAAAAACGTTCACTGAGCAAAACAATGTCAAAAGACTCTAAGCTTTCTGTTACCCAGGAGCTGTCACTTCAGCCTGATTCATCACATTTAACCGACTGATATTCTTTGGTACAACAGCCATGATTACCTCGATGAAAGACTGACCGATGACTGACTGCCCAGTGCAGCAGTGCATGTTGCCATTTGGAACACAGAGATATAAACGATTGCAGCAAGAATTACTGGGTCGGAGTGTTTATAACACATGTAACCACTCAGTGAGGAGTGTGGTGCTTTGCGGTGGTTAACTAATTGCACTCCCCAACTCTGAAAAACTGGCAGCATGCCTGAAACTGAAAGTAACCCACTTAATTCACCCGACATGCGTTGTATTATCATCCTTTCGGATGCCCAGGATCTGAAATCTTCAAATCTTGAGGGAGGAGACATAGAGAGTCTGGTACAAGATCTTGATGGGATCAGAGGTGTTATCCTTGCCTTCTGAGATAATGGGAACTGCAGATGCTGGAGAATCCAAGATAATGAAATGTGAGGCTGGATGAACACAGCAGGCCCAGCAGCATCTCAGGAGCACAAAAGCTGACGTTTCGGGCCTAGACCCTTCACCCTCTGATGAAGGGTCTAGGCCCGAAACGTCAGCTTTTGTGGTCCTGAGATGCTGCTGGGCCTGCTGTGTTCATCCAGCCTCACATTTCATTATCCCTGCCTTCTGACAGGTTTAGTACTTATGTCTGACTCGCCAATGAATCTTGTGTCTACAATGATCGTGCAATTTGCAGAAGAGATGGCCTGATGGTATTATACTAGACTATTAATCTAAAAACTCAGCTAATGTTCTGGGGACCTGTGTTCAAAGCCCAGCATGGCATATGGTGGAATTTGAATTCACTGAATATCTGCAATTAGGGCTGTAGTGATGAGCATGAAACTATTGTCGATTGTTAGTGAAACCATCCGGTTCACTAATGTCCTTCAGGGAAGGAAGCTGTCACCCTCACTTCATCTGGCTTACACGTGACTCCAGACCCATGGGAATGTGGCTAACTCTTAATTTCCCTCTGGGCAATTAGGGATAGGTAATAAATACTGGCCCACCTAGTGACACTCACATGTTATGAATGAATAAAAAAAAATTAGTTACTTTGTTCTCGTTACAAGTGCTTCTTCATGATAAGACTCAACAGTGGCTTCTCCCCTACCATTGTTAACAGAATAGACATTGGCTCACAGCATAGACAGAACGATAATGACAACATCTACCCCAACCACTAACCACATGAGGCTGTACTCCCAACATCTCTCACAAATGGTAGGATGACAATTTAATGCAAGTCTGTCTGTCTCTCAAGGAGAGCACTTGCTGATATCAGTGTTGGACATGTTCACTTGCGATCTAACCTCACACGACTGAATGCTTACAATATACAAACTGCGTACAATATATCTCCAGCTCGAAGCTGCGAGACATGTCTTCGATTGCTCACATTCAGAATTTAGCCTGACATTGTTTGGAACCATTCAATGTATTGATCAAATAACTGCGCAAGTGTTTTGCAATCAAGGAGGGAATTTACAAATCAATTACAAATTAATTAACTTTAGCACCATGTAATACTGGCACCTTCAGTGTCCCAAAGTTTATGTTTCACCATTCCCATGCGCAGTGTATCCTGCCCAACTGCATTCTCTGATGAAGCAGCCAGATATCGTTGACATACTTTCTGTTTCACAATAGCCTTCCTGTTTAATTAAAGTGGATTCACCCCAGTTTTGCCACCGACTTTGCCTTTGCTGTGATTTTCCAAATCTTACCTTTGGCTCCCCAGCGTTGTCACGAGCCTGAGAAGGAAGAGATATTGCCAGCAAAGCAGGCCAATGTTTTCTGCAGCGCACTTGGCAATGCTCAAACCAGAAGTGAGCCAGGATGGCCACTAAGTCAGGGCGGTCATACCGAGGCAGGGGCCTGGTTGTTGATTGTACTGTATGAAGAAGGCAGACACCAATTGCCTCCTGAGTTTGGAAACCCACTACAATCCATTTGTCCTCAATAACCTCATGCTCCTCAAACACATCACTTCATCATTACTGATGGCACATATCCTTCTCTTTCATCTCCACCATGCATTGACTACTCTCTGTGATCTAATACTAAGGACACCTTTGATGACTGAGTGCTCTCCTGCCTTTAATTTTGGGCCGTGGGTAAACTTGACAATTTCCTGTTCTGAAGGAGACCTAGTACGTTAACTCTGATTTCTCACTGCAGATGCCCACCAGGCCGTCTGATTTTCTCCAACAACTTCTGTCCCTGTTTCTGATTTCCAGCATCTGCAGTTCTTTTGGGTTTTGTTTGGACAGGCCTTAGGGAGTTAGGAGTAGAGTTAGTCGCTGAAGGATTCCTGTAACTGTCCTGCTCTCCTAGCCATTGCGTTTATCTGTCTAACGGTCTTACCGCTGGACTCTTAATCCGGTAAAGCTGGTTAATGATATGGGACTCAGTTTCAAATCCCTGCCACTGCTGATGGTGGAATTGGAATTCAATAAAGAATCTGGGATTAAGAGTCTAATGATGACTGTGAAGCCATGTCCTTTAGGACAGGAAACTGCCATTCTTGCCTACATGTGACTCCAGACCCACAGCAATGTGATTGAATCTTAACTGCTCAGTTGGTGAGTCAGGATGAGTAATAAATGTTGGTCTAACCATAGATGCCCACATCCCATGAAGAGTGAGAAAGCCCAGTTTAGTTTCAGCACAATGATGATGAGCAATTCAACAATGGTCACTCCGTTGAATGTTAGGGGCCGATGATTGGGGGTTCCCTTTTATTGGAGACAGGTTTGAATTTGCCATTGTCAATTTCAGTGCCTCGGTCAATAGCATGCAGACTGTCACAAAGACTTTTTGCACACACCAAATAAAACATGCTGTAATTATAACAAATGTTTTCTAATCTGCACTTTTTAAATGTCTTCTGATTTCAAATTGATGACAAAGCCTCACAAAGTTCATGAGACTGGATGGACTGCCTGGCATTGAGCTGTAGCGAACTGAAACTCGTTACACCATGATGGCCTGGGCCCTCCTTAACTCTAGCATCTCTCCCAGCATCACAACAGTCTGAGGTATTTAATCCTCTCAATGATATCACCTTCTGCAGCCCGGTTTTATTTAGACCACCTGTGACGTGTCCTGGGTTGATCAATGACATAGAGTCACAGAGCCATACAGCGCGGAAACAGACCCTTGGGTCTATCCAGTCCATGCTGATCATGTTCCCAAACTAAACTAGCCCCACTTGCTCGCGCTTGGCCCATATCCCTCCAAACCTTTCCTATTCATGTACTTAACCAAATCTCTTTTGAGCATTGTAACTGCACCCATATCATTCCACACACACACCAGTCTTTGCGTAAAAAAATTGCCCTTCATGTCATTTTTTTAATCTCTCTCCTCTCACCTTGAAAATACTTCTCCCTTGTCTTGAAATCCCACACCCTAGGGAATACCCCCTGCCATTCACCTTATCAATGTCACTCATGATTTTACAAACCTCTATAAGGTCACCCTTCACTCCAGTGAAAAAGTCCCAGCCTTTCCAGCCTCTCCTTATAACTCAAGCCCTCCATTCCCAGAAATGTCCTAGTCAATCTTTTCTAACCTTCTCTAGTTTAATAATACCCTTCCTATAACAGGGCGACCAGAACTGCTCACAGTATTCCAGAACAGGCCTCACTAATGTCCTGTACAACCTGAATATGATGGTTCATCTCCTATACTCAAAGGTCTGAGCAATGAAGGCAAGCATGCTAAACACCTTCTAAACCATCCAGTCTATATGCAACGCAAACTTCAAAGATTTAGGTGTGTGAACCCCTAGGTCCCTCTGTTTAGCAGCACTACCCAAGGCCCTCCTTTTAATTGTATAAATTCTGCCAGTTTTGTTTTATAAAATGCAACACCTCGCATTTATCCAAATTAAATTACATCAAGTGAAAATACTGTGTCGAGGATCTGATGAGTGCTTGTCTCTCGTCAATAGTAAAAACAGTTCACACATTCATCAAGGCTGTATCGAAACAGGAATGAGCTGAGTATCCATTTGGTATATTGGCTGTGTGAATTACCATTCAGGGCATCAGGGCCATTGTTGGGTCATGCCGATAGATCTTTGTTGTGCTCACCTGCAACATTGGAACAAACAGATGATGCCTCGGTTTAACATCTCGCATGAGAAATGGAACTGTTGGCAATACAGTGAACTATCTCAGTGGAAGACTGTTGGCGAAATTAAATTAGAACTGCTTTTGCATTAAATTGACACTTGTTTTGAGTGATTTGAGGGGACTATTTAAACTTATGATGGGAGGAACACAAAGTAAGTGGAAAGGGAATGCTTCTAGTGGTAGCAGACTCTAGAGTGAAGGGATGTAGACATAAGGTCATAACCAAAAAATACAGCAGGCAGAAGAGATGCTTTATCACTGTCTCCACCACTAGTGTAACATGAATGTAATGCACACTGACAGCATCTGTTAGCCCTGTAACATCTACCACTAAGGACAACAGCAGCACGCAGAAGGGAACACCACCCCCTGCAAATCCCACTCCCGGCCACCCCCCATCCTGACTTGGAAATACATCGCCGCTCATTCAGTGTTGCTCGGTCTAAACCCTGGAATTCCCTCCCTAAGGGCATTGTGGGTCAACCAACAGCACACGGACTGCAGCGGTTCAAGAAGGCCACCACCTTCTCAAGGGGCAACCAGGGATGGGCAATGAATGCTGGGTTTGCTAGCAAAGCCCCCGCAACCCATGAAAAGAGTGCGATGGAAGGAACTGCACCAGCGAGAGATGAAGGTCATGGGGACGTTGTACAGTCATGTGAGACATGACATGACTCACATTGATAATTCCACTGCATTTGAGGCACGATTGTTTTCCGGGTATCTTTTCCTTAGAGTAATATCATTTGGAAGATCTTGCTGAGGCTTCCAGTGGGCCTAGCTCCTATCGTGACACCTTACGCTTATCCAAGCATGCTTATGTTTCGCCACATACTGTGCTGCATGGTCCTGATTTGAGTCCACTGCACCAGTTTCGGAATGGTTCGACAGTGTTGAGCTTGTAAATGAGCTGGCTGCAACAAAGGCGAGAAATTCATTTTAATCATATTCCATTGTGATCTGAATTATTTGGGATTTACATCACTTAAAGCTGCAGGAACCCAGCTAATCAGTGGAATAAAAGAACAACGGAGCAGCTCATTTCTGTAATGTACCGCGAAACCTTTTATTGTGTTTATCTTCTTTGTTGTTCTTTTCTTTCCCACAATTCACTGAGGTTTCGAAAGTGAGACCACCTGTTGGAAATGATTGTTCCACTGGCCGTTGACACAAACTCTTCTGCTTTATTAGGATGTCACAACAAGCATTAGAGTTTACACTGTGGCCCACTGGGACTATTCTCACCTTTCTGGGAGGAGACTGACACTTTGCATTCTATTCCACATGACTGGGTTCCACACCTGAGGCTGCGTTGCTAAGGGACTGCTGCATTTTCAGGACCATACCACAAGGCAACAGTAATTAAAAAGACGCTAGTAAAATTTGGGACTGTTGTCAGACTGGTGTTTTTTTCTTGTACACTTCAACTCCAGTACGTTACATCCTCTGAGAACTGCCTCGTGACTGAAAGATAGAAACATAGAAACTAGGAGCAGGAGGAGGCCATTCAGCCCTTCAAGCCTGCTTCACCATTCAACACAATATTAGCTGTCCTCCATTCCCACTTCTCCCACAAACCCTTCGATCACTTTAGCCCTTGGAAAAGCACAATGGCTCACAGGGCTGGCAACTTGTGTTCGATTCCACCCTCGGGTAACCATTTATGTGGGGTTGGCACATTCTCCCTGTGTCTTTGTGGGTTCCTCCCACAGTCCAAAGATGCACAGGTTAGTGTGGAATGGCCTTGCGAAGTTGCCCCATAGTGTCCAGGCTAGGTGTGTTAGCCATGGGAAAAGCAGGCTTATAGGAATAAGGCAGGGAGGTCAGTGTGGCATGCTCTTCAGAGGATCACTGTGAACTCAATGGGCAGAATGGCCTACATCCACACTGTAGGCATTCTATGATTCTAAGAACTACATTTAACTCCTTCTTGAAAACATTCAACGTTTTGGCCTGGACCATTTTCTTTGGTAATGAATTCCACAGGTCTCTGGGGGAAGGCATTTTTCTTCATCTCAGTCCTAAATAGCCTACCCCAATTCTTTAGACTATGACCCCTGGTTCTGGATTCTCCAGACATTGAGAACGTCCTTTCTGCGTTGACACTGTCTCATTCTGTTAGACGATGTTATATAACATCAATTTTTTAATGGTCATCTCCCTAAATCTCAAACCCTTCAAACCCAACAATATCCTTGTAAATCTTTTCTGAACCCTTTCAAGTTTAACAACATCCTTCCTATAGCAGGGAGACCAGAACTGAATACAGTATTCCAAAACTGGCCTCATCAATGTCCTGTGCTGACAAAACATGACATCCCAACTCCTATACTCAATGTACTGACTGATAAAAGCAAGCATACCAAATGCCTTCTTCACCACCCTGTCTACCTGCAACTTCACTTTCAAGGAACCATGATCGTGTCCTCCAAGGTCTCTCTGTTCAGCCACACTCCGCAGGACCCTACCCTTAAATGCATAAGTCCTGCCCTGAATTGCCTTTCCAAATGCAACACCTCTTATTTATCTTCAAAAAACTCAAGCAAAGTTGTCAGTCATGATTTCCCTTTCATGAAATGACGTTGACTAAACTTGATTTCATTAAACTTTTTGAAATCTCCTGCTATTCTGGTCCTTAAGTAAGGACTCCAGTAATTTCAAATAACTGATGTAAGGCTAAATGATCTGTTGCTGGATGATTTTGTAGCCATTGTTTTCCTGATAACTGGGATGCAGATGAAAGTACAGTAACATTTCATTATTTGAAGAATTAGCACAGTTTGACAGGCAAAGTCTGAGATTCTTTCTGAAGATGAGATTTGTGAGAAAGTGGGAAATAGCAAGCAGACCTGGAGTTGTTTTTGTAAGCTGCTAAGAGAGCCACTGAAGTCAGAATTCAAAACTGTACACTCAAGTGTTTCAGCGAGCCTTCAGTAAATCACCTTTTTCAAAGTGGCCATTATGAGGTGAAGAGGTATTGATCGCCCATCTCAGTGGTTAATGGAATGCCAATGCTGCTTTGGAATTGGACAGTAGTAATTTACCATTGCCTTTATGAGAACTGGAAGTTCCTTTTTAATCATTCACAGAATGAGTGCGTCAATGGCCAGACCAGCACTTATTGCCCATCCCTAATTGCCCAGAGGGCAGTTAAGAGTCAATAACATTGCTGTGGGTCTGGAGTCACAGGTAGACCAGACCAGTTAAGGATGCAGATTCCTTCCCTAAAGGGCCTTAGAGAAACAGGTGATCTTTTCTGAATATTGTCAAGGGTTTCATGCTCATTAGACTCTTAATTCCAGATTTTCTATTGAATTCAAATTCCACCATCTGCTGTGACAGGATTCAAATGCAAGTTCCCAGAACATTACCTGGGTCTCTGGATTCACAGTCCAGTGGTAATATCACCAGGCCATCACCTCCCACAATGGGATGTTTCTGGGCAGCTTATAGTCAATAAAAGCCAAGTCTCTAGCAGGTAAGGAAGGTGATTATGACCTCAATGGGTTTGTCTTGTAGAAAGTTCTGGAGGGTTCCAATTATTCTGGTCCTGTGTTTACAGCAGCCACCTGAAGACTCTAAGACTGTTAGTTTTTGTTTTGTAAATTGAATGTGAGAATCATGAAGAATGAGCAATATATAACTCCATAAACTAAATATTATGATTCCCTTTTGTGCCTCCTGATCTTTATGTGGTGTTAATTTGACAATCCAGTAGTTTTATTACCACAATTACCAATGTTAGATTGTTGTATGAATTCTGGATTATTTTGCTTAGTGTATTTTAATTACCCAATTGTTCTGGTGAACTTTGGCCTCTTGTTAACCTGATCATTAGCCCAAGTGTCAGGGTTATAACATGACCACCGTGCTACTGAAATGCTCTGTTATCAATAGGCAAGCATACTGTACCCTTTCCTGGGTGTCCAGATGCAAGCAGGCAGATAGCAGCAGACTGTTAACATTCATGGACTAGCGCACCAGGCCAATGCTCTGGCTCAAAGTTCTGAAAAAACTCTGCAGGCCTGGCAGCATTTGTGAAGAGAAAAGCAAGTTACCATTTCAGGGTTAGTGATCCTTTCTCTTGAAGTTTAGAATCGTTACAGTGTAGAAGCAGGCCATCCAACCCATACTGACCCTCTCCCTGAGGCCCACCCCACATCCTATAACCATGCATTTCCTGTGGCTGACGCAAACACCTCTGGGCCAATACACTGTAACCCGCACATCTTTGGGCTGTGGGAGAAAACCCACCCAGACATGGGGAGGATGTACAAGCTCCACACAGACAGTTGCCTGAGGGTGGGATTGAACCCAGGTCCCTGTGCTAACTACTGAGCCACCGTGCCACCCCTGGAAGGAATAATTTCACAAGGGTAACAATCAAAGATAATTGTCGGACGCACTAAAGGAGGTGAGATAATATTTTGTCACAACTCTGTGAAAGTGTAATGGATCAATTGCAAAGGAGTGTTGAACTTACGAGAAAGAGAGAGAAAAAATATCCGCTGCAGGGTGAGGGAACGAGATCAAGTGCCTAGCCCTGACAAAGGGCCTCCAATGGCACTGCGTCACTCTGTGATGTTGCGGTACATGTTGCTTCATAGCTCCTGAAAGAGCAAGGAGAATAATCTCTCAGCACGCGGGGTCATTTCTTTCGGGCCACTGCGTGGAAACAGAAACAGACCCTTCAACACAACTCGATGATACCAACCAGATTTCCTAAACTGTTACAGGAAGGATATGACTAAACTGCAGAGAAAACGATTTGCTGGGATGTCGCCAGGAAGGGCGGGTTTGAGTTATGGGGAGAGTCTGGATAGCATGGGACATTTCTCACTGGGACTTAGGACGTTAAGGGGTGACCTTATAGAGGTTTAGGAAATCATGTGGCACACAGATAATATGAATGGCAAGGTTCTTTTACCCAGGGTAGGGGAGTTAAAGACTAGAGGGCATGCTTTTAAGGTGAGAGGCAATGTTTTTACACAGAGTGTGGTTCGAGTGTGGAATGAACTTCCAGAGGAAGTGGTGGGTGCAGATACAGTTGCGACATCTGACAGATATTTGGATAAGTACATGAATAAGAAATGTTTGGACGGATATGGGCCATGCACAGGGACTAGTTTCGTTTGGGAATAGGGTCAGTATGGATTAGTTGCACTAACGGGTCTGTTTCTGTGCTGTATGACCCTATCACTGTGACACTATAACTAGTCCCACTTGCCCACATTTGGCCCATAACCATCTACACCCTTCCTATTCATGTACCCATCCAGATGCCTTTTAAGTGTAATTGAACTAACATCCCCCTCTTCCTCTGGCAGCTCATTACACACACGCACCATCCTCTTTAGGAAAAAGTTGCCCCTTAGGTCCCTTTTAAACCTTTCCCCTCTCACCTTAAACCAACGCCCTCTGGTTTTGCACTCCCCCGACCCTTGGGAAAAGACCTTGGCTATTCCTTCTGCCTGTGCTCCTCATGACCTCTATAAGGTCACCTCTCAGCTCCGACACTCCAGGGAAAATAGCCCCAGCCTATTAAGCCTCTCCTTATAGCTCAAATCCTCCCGCTATGCTAATTTCTCTGTAAATCTCGACCGTACCTTTTCCAGTTTAATGATCCCTTTAGCTGAGGGATGACTGACCAAGCCCAGAGCCTGTCATTTTGACGTCACTCAATATTTCAACCAAGAGTTTGTGCATTTCTTAGCCCGAGCTGCCAATATCGCAATTGACCCCGACACCTGGATTAAGCCTCTGCTCTGAAACTGCAGACCGCGTATCTGAGAGATGTAGATTTCCACACACTGAAATAACCAGTAAAATCTTAAAGCCCCCCAGTTTTTGAGAATTTCTCATCTGCCATCCTGCCCAATGTATCCCTCAAAACTCCTCAAATACATCCAATGATGCCTGCTATTGCCAGATTCCACGTCCTTCCTCTGCGAAAATTCTCCGCAAAACTTTGAGCCAAAGTTTTCTTTCACTTTGTTCCATCGTCACGTTCCCCAAGGACTCAAGCCTCTCACCTTCAGGATGATTTTAATTGAATTAATGCTGTCAGCTCCTTTCATACCCTTGAAATCTTCAATTATGCCACTGCAAAGTCTCCTCATTTTTGCAGATATCAAGCCCAACCTCCCTGAATTTTTTAGCTTAATTAGATGCCTGGTATCTGCAATCGTCCCTTTTGTCTCCTCTCTCTAAAACAATAAAGTCCGCCTCCATCCCCCACCCAGCCCCGCCTGCAACACCCTCCCCATGATTGATGTGGAGATGGCCTCAGCTTTGAAGAGTAGGTTATTGAAGGAAACGTGGAGGCTATGGCTAAAAAAAAATTAATCAGGACTCGGATTCGAGCAAAAACAGAAACTGCTGGAGAAACTCAGCAGGTCTGGCAGCATCTGCGGAGAGAGAAAAACAGGGCTAACATCTCGAGGCTGGTGACAACGACAATGTTGAGGGTTTATGTCACACCTTCAATGCTGCCCAAAGGCTCGTCCCAGAAATATAAATGAGAGATGGAATGCTGTTGTGTCAATTATTTTTACAGTGTAATGGTGACATAGTGGGGAACATAAATGGGTTGGTAATCCAAAAGCCTGGGTTAATATCTCAGCTAAGATATTAGAAGGAGTTGTGAAGACAGCCCAGTCCACCACATAAGCAAATCGTATCCACTGACTGCACTTACACCTCCCACTGCCTCGGGAAGGCAGCCAACATCACTAAAGCCCACTCAACATAACATCCAAACTCCTATACTCAAAGGGCTGAGCAATGAAGGCAAGTGCGCTAAATACCTTCTAAATACCTTTTTAACCACCCTGTCCACATGCGGCACAAACTTCAAGGTATTATGTACTTAAACCCCTAGATCTCTCTGTTCTACAACACTGTCCAAGACCCTACTTTTAATTGCATAAGTCATGCCCTTGTTTGTATTACCAAAACGCAGTACCTTGCATTTATCTAAATTAAGCTCCTGAGCAGCATTGTTGGAAACCAGCAGAGCTACAATGGATTGAATGGCCTCCCTTTGCGGTTGTATGGGTCTAGGGGATGCAATCTCTGCAATCGGACAATTCTGAGGAGAGCTCCCAGCCTGGTTATACTCTCTTGCACCCTCTTCCATAGAACATAGAACAGTACAGCACAGTACAGGCCATTCAGCCCATGATGTTATACTGAACTTTTACCCTAAATCTAATGTCTATCTAACTTTCAACCCTACCTTATACCATCATCTATATCTTCCATTGGGAAGAACATGTAAAAGTTTGAATACATGTACAAACAGATTCAAGAACAGCTTCTTCCCTGCTTTTATTGGATTTCTGAATGGACCTCTCAAATTTTAAATTTAATTTCACTGTTTGTGCACCTTCTCTACAGCTGTAACACTGTACTCCTCGCTTTGTTCTATTACCCTAAAGCACTCTGTATGGTATGATCTGCCTGTACTGCATGCAAAACAAAACCTTTCACTGTGCCTCGGGATATGCGACAATAATAAATCAAGTCAAATACCTGATTTTAACATAGGTTCGCATCCCAGTATGGTAGCTAGGAAAACAGCAATTCAATTATTTATTTAATTAATTGATTAGTGGAGGGGAAAAGAAAATCTGGAATTGAAAACACATTTCAGTGATCCTGTCATTAAGCTTTAATTAATCGTCATAAATTTCATGTCCCTAAATGGAAAGGATTTGCTGTCCATACCTAGTCTGGCCGACGTGTGATGTATGTGACTCTAGACCCATGGTGACGTGGTTGATTCTTAATTGCCCTCTGAAAAAGCACAGAGACCCACCAGGATGAAGGGCAACCAGGGATGGGCAGCACAATCTAGCCTCACTGGTAATTAAGAGAAGTTAGTTTACGAGGAGCTTTAAAGGGGGGTAGAAACCTTTACACAACGTGTATGCCACTTTTAAGGCAGCATTGTCCTCATTCTCATGAGAAAGTGATGATGGTTGGTTTAGTCCGAGTGTCGCCACACCTCAGGAAAGGCTGGCAACACAAGGTTGGCAATAAAAGCAGGCACAGTGTCTCGGTGAGATAGCACTGGTGTCTCACATCGCCAAGGTCCCAGGCTCGATTCCACCCTTTGCTGACTGCCTGCGTGGAGTTTTTGCATTCTCCCCATGTCTGCTTGGGATTTTCTCTGGAAAGTCTGGTCTCCTGCCACAATCCCCCCAAGATGCGCAGGTTAAGTGGATTGGCCATGGGAAATGCAGGAGTACCGGGACTAGGTGGGATTGCTCTTTGGAGGGTCAGTGTTGATTAGATGGGCTGAATAGCCTGCTTCCAGAATTGTAAGAATTCTTTGATTCTTCACAGTGAACTCAGCCAGTGCAGGAATTGTATCCACACTGTTAGCGACACTCTGTATTGCAAATACTAACCATAGGCAACTCTAAAGTGTGTGAGACTTGAACTCTCAACTCCTCGCTTCAAGATAAGTGGCACTACTACTGCACCAGAAAAAAGTGAGGTAGAGGGAAGGAATTTGGGAGGTGGGGCCCGAGCAGATGAAACAAATGCCCCCAATTCTGAAGCCATGACATGAGAGGATGTTCAAATACCTGCACTGAGGGCTACAGGATTCTTTAGAAGGTTGTAAGGCTAGACGAGGTACACACAAGTCACAGGGTTGAGGCCTTGGAGGGATTGGAATAGAGGGTCAAGAATTTCAATAATTGGTAGGTCCACAAGTACAGGGCCGATGAGGGAATGAGTTAGTGTAATTTCAGATTGGGGAGTGAAGATGACATTTTACTCTGTTGTCTGAAACAGAACATGCCAGTTTGCAATGTCTTTCCTTACCGTGCTCAAGCTGAGTTCCCCTCTGTTGTGCTCTGACCTTTGACCCCAACAGGGTTGTTGCCAAGTGGGCGGGTGTAGGGAAGAGAGATAATGGGAACTGCAGATGCTGGAGAATCCAAGGTAACAAAGTGAGGGGCTGGATGAACACAGCAGGCCAAGCAGCATCTTAGGAGCACAAAAGCTGACGTTTCGGGAAGAAACAGGCAGCAGCTACTCTCCTGAGAACTGTCCAATTGCAAAGTGTACATCTCCTAGACCTATACAAACTCAAAGGGGCACCATTCAATCCATCTATCTGTGCTGGCCTCCAACAAACGTACCCAGGAGCTTAATTTAGATAAATATGAGGTACTGAATTTTGGCAATACAAACATGGGCAGGACTTATGCATTCAATAGTAGGGCCTAGGATTGGGGTGTAGAACAGAGAGACCTAGGGGTTCAAGTAGATAATTCTTTGAAGTTTGCATCACATGTAGACAGAATGTTTCAGAAGGTGTTTCGCACAATTGCCTTTATTACACAGTCCTTTGAGTATAGGAGTTGGGATGTCATGTTGAGGTTGTACAGGACATTGGTGAGTCCTCTTCTGGAATACTGTGTTAAGTTCTGGTCACCCAGTTATATGAAGGATATTATGAAGCTGGAGACGGTTCAGAAAAGATTTGCCAGGATGTTGCCGGCAATGGAGGGTTTGAGTTATAAGGTGTGGCTGGATAGGCTGGAAATTTAATCACTGGAGCGTAGGAGGTTGAGCGATGACCTTATACAGATTTATAAAATCATAGGGGCATAGATAACATGAAAGATAGGTGTCATAGGGGACATATTTTTAAGATGAGAGGAGAAAGATTTAAAAAGGACACAAGGAGCAACAACTTCACATTCGAACCACTGTGTCTTTTTTAAAAATTTTTCGCTTCTCACCTTAAAAATACACCCCCTGGTCTTGCAATCTTCCACCTTATCTATGTCCCTCATGATTTTCTAAACGTCTATCAGATCACCCCACAACCTCCTACAATCCAGTGAAACATAGCCCCAGCCTCTTTTTATAACTCAAACACTCCATTCCCTGAAACATCCTGACAAACCTCTTCTGAACCCTCTCCAGCTTGATAATACACAGCAAGCAGCAGCCAAAACAATTGAGATTCCTGGAAAGGCTTAGCATGGCTGGCAGCATCGGTGGTGAGAAATCAAAGTTAACTTTTTGAGTCAAGTGACCCTTCCTCAGAGCTGCTTATTAATATCCTTCCTATAACAGGACGACCAGGACAAGCACAGTTGACTCTTAGCCTCCCTCAGAAATGGCTGAGTAAGCCACTCAGTGGGAATTACTGATGGATACATCCTACATCAGAAGTTTAAACATATCCATAGGTGCTCTCCTAACTGTATAGGTTGTGGTCACAATATATGGAAACAATACCTTGATCACAAACCATAGAGAAAGGAGTAGGACACACTGTGGTCAAGAAGATGAAATATACAAGGCAAATGTTAACTGCTCCTGAGTGTTGTTTTAAAACTGATTGGGATTAATTTGTCATTTAAGGTTGGGTTTCTCCAAACTGGTTGAAAATAAGACTGTGCTAATCCAGGTCAGCAAATTTCACGAGTGAATGCTCAACTTGATCAGAAAGTATTCCTACCTGTCCCAATTTCACACAGGTATTAATTTGCTCAGACTGAGCCTCATCGATTTGAATGTTCACGGTAAAAACCCAGCATTCTCTGGAGGAAATGGCTTGATCTATAACTTACTGGTGAGTATTCGGCCAAAGAAGTAGCTCCAGACAGCAGTCAGAGAATTGATTTGCATGAGTTTTGAAGTTTTAAATATTTGTTCTCTGGATGTATTGTTAGCAGCATTGCAGACCCACACACCATGAAGGAGCCGTGGGTAGAGGGAACTACGGAGAGGACAGGAATTTACAGGAATTTACTTCCATTCTGAGTGTCCTGGATTAGGATCAGCTCTTTCCTGGGCAACACGTCCCAGACAAAAACAGCACAGAGTTAGATACAGAGTAAAGCTCCCAGAGTAAAGCTTACTCTCCCCCATCAAACACTCCCAGGAGAGGGACAGCTCAGGGTTAGATACAGAGAAAAGCTCTTGCTACACTGTCCCCATTAAACACTCCCAGTAAAGGGAACAGCATGGGGTTAGATACAGAGTAAAGCTCCCTCCACACTGTCCTCATCATACAGCCTCAGTACAGGGACAGCATGAGGTTAGGTACAGAGTAAAGCTCTCGCTACACTGTCCTCATTAAACACTCCCAGGAAATGGACAGAATCAGGTTGGATACAGAGTAAAACCCAGTTTACACTGTCCCCCATTGAACAGTCCTAGTACAGGGACAGCATGGGGTTAGGTACAGAGTAAAGCCTCCTGACATTTTCTGCCATCAAATCGCGCCAGGGCGGGGACAGTACAGATTTAGATAGAGAAAAGCTTCATTTAAACTGTCCCCATCAAACACTCCCAGGACAGGGAGAGCACAGGGTTAGACATGGAGTAAGGGAGATAGTAAAAACTACTGATGCTGGAGTCAGAGGTAACACAGTATGGAGTTGGACCTCAGAAGAAGGGCCTTTCTGAAGAAGGGCCCAGACCCGAAACATCAGCTTTCCTGCTCCTCTGATGCTGCCTGCCCTGCTGTGTTCCTCCAGCCTGACAGAGTAAAGGTGTCTCTGTGATGTTTTAATTAAAACTCCCAGAGTGTGGACACCACAATAATATTCTCCTGATCAGTGCAGTAAGAATAAAGGCTGGTTGAAGTGTAGTCAGTAATGTTTCCCTAATCTGTGGTTTGTGAACTCTGAAAGGTTGTTTGGAACAACACTGTCAATGGGCTGACCAGCCTCACTGAAGAATAGACTTAAAATCAATTGAACATTAAACAATGTATTTGGCATATCGTTGATTCAGCGAGCTGCAGCCAGGACTACTTGAGCATCATGGAAGAAGCTGCCTTAGGTAGGAAGCCCACAGAGGACCTGTGGAAGAGGTGCAGCTCAGTGCAAATAGACAATGAATGAGCAGCCTCAAGTGAAAAATACAGCTGCCCTGGACCAGTACAAGACCAGCTTTTCATAGGATTTCAGGCCAGGAGCTAAAACTAATCTCAACACTATCATTCTGCTCTTGGTGCCAGTCAGATTGACCTCGATGTCAGTCTTATTGGTCTTGGTGTCAGTCTTACTGATCTTGATGTCAATATTACTGGTCTTGCTGTCAATATTACTGGTCTTGGTGTCAATATTACCAGTCTTGGCGTCAGTCATACTGGTCTTGGTGTCAGTCTTACTGGTCTTGGTGTCAATATTACTGGTCTTGGTGTCAGCCTTACTGGTCTTGGTGTCAATATTACTGGTCTTGATGTCACTCTTACTGGTCCTTGTGTCAGTCTTACTGGTCTTGGTGTCAATATTACTGGTCTTGGTGTCAATATTACTGGTCTTGGTGTCAGCCTTACTGGTCTTGGTGTCAATATTACTGGTCTTGATGTCAGTCTTATTGGTCTTGGTGTCAGTCTTACTGATCTTGATGTCAATATTACTGGTCTTGCTGTCAATATTACTGGTCTTGGTGTCAATATTACCAGTCTTGGCGTCAGTCATACTGGTCTTGGTGTCAGTCTTACTGGTCTTGGTGTCAATATTACTGGCCTTGGTGTCAGCCTTACTGGTCTTGGTGTCAATATTACTGGTCTTGATGTCACTCTTACTGGTCCTTGTGTCAGTCTTACTGGTCTTGGTGTCAATATTACTGGTCTTGGTGTCAATATTACTGGTCTTGGTGTCAGCCTTACTGGTCTTGGTGTCAATATTACTGGTCTTGATGTCAGTCTTACTGGTCTTGGTGTCAGTCTTACTGGTCTTGGTGTCAATATTACTGGTCTTGGTGTCAATATTACTGGTCTTGGTGTCAATATTACCAGTCTTGGCGTCAGTCATACTGGTCTTGATGTCACTCTTACTGGTCCTTGTGTCAGTCTTACTGGTCTTGGTGTCAGTCTTACTGGTCTTGGTGTCAATATTACTGGTCTTGGTGTCAGCCTTACTGGTCTTGGTGTCAATATTACTGGTCTTGATGTCAGTCTTACTGGTCTTGGTGTCAGTCTTACTGGTCTTGGTGTCAATATTACTGGTCTTGGTGTCAGTCTTACTGGTCTTGGTGTCAGTCTTACTGGTCTTGGTGTCAATATTACTGGTCTTGGTGTCAGTCTTACTGGTCTTGGTGTCAATATTACTGGCCTTGGTGTCAGTCTTACTGGTCTTGGTGTCAGTCTTACTGGTCTTGGTGTCAGTCTTACTGGTCTTGGTGCCAGTTATACTGGCCTTGGTGTCAATATTACTGGTCTTGGTGTCAGTCTTACTGGTCTTGGTGTCAGTCTTACTGGTCTTGGTGCCAGTTATACTGGCCTTGGTGTCAATATTACTGGCCTTGGTGTCAGTCTTACTGGTCTTGGTGTCAATATTACTGGTCTTGGTGTCAGTCTTACTGGCCTTGGTGTCAATATTACTGGTCTTGGTGTCAGTCTTACTGGTCTTGGTGTCAGTCTTACTGGTCTTGGTGTCAATATTACTGGTCTTGGTGCCAGTTATACTGGTCTTGGTGTCAGTCTTACTGGTCTTGGTGTCAATATTACTGGTCTTGGTGCCAGTTATACTGGTCTTGGTGCCAGTTATACTGGTCTTGGTGCCAGTTATACTGGTCTTGGTGTCAGTCTTACTGGTCTTGGTGTCAATATTACTGGTCTTGGTGCCAGTTATACTGGTCTTGGTGCCAGTTATACTGGTCTTGGTGCCAGTTATACTGGTCTTGGTGCCAGTTATACTGGCCTTGGTGATTGTTGTGACACGGCAACCAGAACTGCACATTATGGCAGCTGCATTATGGATGTAGTCACTGTTGCTGCCTGTCATTCCAAATCCAGCTGCTGTCCACACAGATTCTCTGTACTTTCCTGAGGCCTAACAAACTAAATATAACTATCTGTGCAGAAGGGCTCTTTGTGCTGGTGAGAGTTTATGTGGTAAAATCAAAAATGGCAATCGCTTACAAATTGAAAGATATCTCATTAAAAATGTAGATGAAACTGCACATCCCATACATATGTGAAAAAGCCGAGAATAAGGAGCGGACAGGGAATCATGTCTTGGGAAGCTCAAATGTACAGTGTTACAAGGCATATGTGCACAGCATTAACATAAATTTATTCATACGTGAAGAATAAGAGAATGATCAGGGAGAAGGTAAGGCCGATCAGGGATAGCGTACGGAACTTGTGCGTGGAGTCTGAGCAGATAGGGGAAGCCCTAAATGAGTTTTTAGCTTCGGTTTTCACTAAGGAAAGGGATCTAGTTGTGAATGAGAACTTTGAGGAGCAGGAAAACAGGCTTGAACAGATCAAGATTGAGGAAGTTGATGTGCTGGAAATTTTGGCAAACATTAAGATTGATAAGTCCCCAGGGCCAGACCAGATTTATCCTAGGTTGCTCCGGGAAGTGAGAAAGGAGGGTGCTAAGCCGCTGGCGAAGATCTTTGCTTCCTCACTCGCCACGGGAGTCATACCAGAAGATTGGAGGGGGGGGGGGGGGAGCAAATGTTGTTCCTCTTTTCAAGAAAGGGAATAAGGAAATCCCTGGAAATTACAGACCAGTCAGTCTTATGTCTGTGGTCAGCAAGGTTTTGGAAAGAAGTCTGAGGAATAGGATAAGATTTATGATGATTTGGAAAAGCATAGCATGATTAAAGGGAGTCAACATGGCTTTGTGAGGGGCAGGTCATGCCTCACAAATCTTATTGAGTTCTTTGAGGAAGTCACGAGACAGGTTGACGAGGGAAGAGCAGTGGATGTGGTGTACATGGACTTCAGCAAGGCATTTGAGAAGGTTCCCCACAGCAGGCTCATTCATAAAGTCAGGAGGTATGGCTGTCTGGATTCAGAATTGGTTGGCTGACAGGAGGCAGAGAGTGGTTGTAGATGGTAAGTATTCTGCCTGGAGGTCAGTGCTGAGTGGTGTCCCGCAGGGCTCTGTTCTTGGGCCTCTTCTCTTTGTGGTTTTTATAAATGACTTGCATGAGGAGGTTGAGGGGGGGTGTTAGTATGTTTGCTGATGACACAAAGGTTGGAGGTGTCGTTGATAGTATCAAGGGCTATTGCAGGCTTCAGCCAGACATTGACAGAATGCAGAGCTGGGCTGAGAAATGGCAGATGGAGCTCAACCGGGATAAATGCGAAGTGAAGATAATAAAGTGTGAAGCTGGATGAACACAGCAGGCCAAGCAGCATCTCAGGAGCATAAAAGCTGACGTTTCGGGCCTAGACCCTTCATCAGAGAGGGGGATGGGGTGAGGGTTCTGGAAGAAATAGGGATGAGGGGGAGGCCGACCGAAGATGGAGAGAAAAGAAGATAGGTGGAGAGGAGCATGGAGGTGGGGAGGTAGGGAGGGGATAGGTCAGTCCAGGGAAGATGGACAGGTCAAGGAGGTGGGATGAGGTTAGGAGGTAGGAAATGGAGGTGCGGCTTGGGGTGGGAGGAAGGGATGGGTGAGAGGAAGAACAGGTTAGGGAGGCAGAGACAGTCTGGGCTGGTTTTAGGATGCAGTGGGGGGAGGGGAAGAGCTGGGCTGGTTTTGGAATGCAGTGGGGGGAAGGGAGATTTTGAAGCTGGTGAAGCCCACATTGATACCATTGGGCTGCAGGGTTCCCAAGCGGAATATGAGTTGCTGTTCCTGCAACCTTCGGGTGGCATCATTGTGGCACTGCAGGAGGCCCATGATGGACATGTCATCTAAAGAATGGGAGGGGGAGTTGAAATGGTTTGCGACTGGGAAGTGCAGTTGTTTATTGCGAACCGAGCAGAGGTGTTCTGCAAAGCGGTCCCCAAGCCTCCGCTTGGTTTCCCCAATGTAGAGGAAGCCACAACGGGTACAATGGATACAGTATACCACATTGGCAGATGTGCAGGTGAACCTCTGCTTAATATGGAAAGTCATCTTGGGACCTGGGATGGGGATGAGGGAGGAGGTGTGGGGGCAAGTGTAGCACTTCCTGCGGTTGCAGGGGAAGGTGCCGGGTGTGGTGGGGTTGGAGGGCAGTGTGGAGCGAACAAGGGAGTCATGGAGAGAGTGGTCTCTCCGGAAAGCAGACAAGGGTGGGGATGGAAAAATGTCTTGGGTGGTGGGGTTGGATTGTAGATGGCGGAAGTATCAGAGGATGATGCGTTGTATCCGGAGGTTGGTGGGGTGGTGTGTGAGAACGAGGGGGATCCTCTGGGGGCGGTTGTGTCAGGGGCGAGGTGTGAGGGATGCGTTGCGGGAAATGCGGGAGACGCGGTTGGAGCGGAGGGAGCGGAGGGCTGTCCGTTCTGCAGGGGAGAGGTTGGAGTGGGTGAGAGGGGTGGAGAGGTTGAGGCTGTTAATGTCTCGATGGCAGTTGGAGATGAAGACGTCGAGGGAGGGTAGGAGGCCTGGGGGTGGTGTCCAGGAGGAGGACTTGTGCTGGAACCCCAACTTGTGTTCCAACCCCAACCTCACCATCAAACCCGCAGACAAGGGTGGCGCAGTGGTAGTATGGGGCACTGACCTCTACATCGCTGAGGCCAAACGCCAACTCTCCAACGCCACCTCCTTCCGCCCCCTCGATCATGACCCCACCCCCGAGCACCAAACCATCATCTTCAACACCATTCATGACCTCATCACCTCAGGGGACCTCCCACCCACAGCCTCCAACCTCATTGTTCCCCAACCGCGCACGGCCCGTTTCTATCTCCTTCCCAAAATCCACAAACCTGCCTGCCCTGGTCGACCCATTGTCTCAGCCTGTTCCTGCCCCACCGAACTCATCTCCACCTATCTGGGCTCCATTTTCTCCCCTTTGGTCCAGGAACTCCCCACCTACGTCCGTGACACCACCCACGCCCTCCACGTCCTCCAGGACCTCCAATTCCCTGGCCCCCAACACCTCATTTTCACCATGGACATCCAGTCCCAATACACCTGTATTCCGCATGCAGATGGCCTCAAGGCCCTCCACTTCTTCCTGTCCCGCAGGCCCGACCAGTCCCCCTCCACCGACACCCTCATCCGCCTAGCTGAACTCGTCCTCACCCTCAACAACTTCTCTTTCGATTCCTCCCACTTCCTACAGACAAAGGGGGTGACCATGGGCACCCGCATGGGCCCCAGCTATGCCTGCCTCTTTGTAGGTTACGTGGAACAGACCCTCTTCCGCACCTACACAGATCCCAAACTCCACCTCTTCCTCCGTTACATTGATGACTGTATCGGCGCCGCCTCTTGCTCCCCAGAGGAGCTCAAACAGTTCATCCACTTCACCAACACCTTCCACCACAACCTCAAGTTCACCTGGGCCATCTCCAACATTTCCCTCACCTTCCTGGACCTCTCAGTCTCCATCTCAGGCAACCAGCTTGTAACTGATGTCCATTTCAAGCCCACCAACTCCCACAGCTACATAGAATACACCTCCTCCCAACCACCCTCCTGCAAAAATTCCATCCCCTATTCCCAAATCCTCCGCCTCTGCCGCATCTGCTCCCACGATGAGGCATTCCACTCCCGCACATCCCAGATGTCCAAGTTCTTCAAGGACTGCAACTTTCCCCCCACAGTGGTCAAAAACGTCCTTGATCGCGTCTCCCGCATTTCCCGCAACACATCCCTCACACCCCGCCCCCGCCACAACCGCCCCCAGAGGATCTCCCTCATTGTCACACACCACCCCACCAACCTCCGGATACAACGCATCATCCCCTGACACTTCCGCCATCTACAATCCAACCCCACCATCCAAGACATTTTTCCATCCCCACCCTTGTCTGCTTTCCGGAGAGACCACTCTCTCAATGACTCCCTTGTTCGGTCCTCACTGCCCTCCAACCCCACCACACCCGGCACCTTCCCCTGCAACCGCAGGAAGTGCTACACTTGCCCCCACACCTCCTCCCTCACCCCTATCCCATGCCCCAAGATAACTTTCCACATTAAGCAGAGGTTCACCTGCACATCTGCCAATGTGGTATACTGTATCCATTGTACCCGGTGTGGCTTCCTCTACATTGGGGAAACCAAGTGGAGGCTTGGGGACCGCTTTGCAGAACACCTCCGCTCGGTTCGCAATAAACAACTGCACCTCCCAGTCGCAAACCATTTCAACTCCCCCTCCCATTCTTTAGATGACATGTCCATCATGGGCCTCCTGCAGTGCCACAATGATGCCACCCGAAGGTTGCAGGAACAGCAACTCATATTCCGCTTGGGAACCCTGCAGCCCAATGGTATCAATGTGGACTTCACCAGCTTCAAAATCTCCCCTTCCCCCACCACATCCCAAAACCAGCCCAGTTCGTCCCCTCCCCCCACTGCATCCTAAAACCAGCCCAGCCTGTCTCTGTCTCCCTAACCTGTTTTTCCTCTCACCCATCCCTTCCTCCCACCCCAAGCCGCACCTCCATCTCCTACCTCCTAACCTCCTTGACCTGTCCATCTTCCCTGGACTGACCTTTCCCCTCCCTACCTCCCTCATACTCTCCTCTCCACCTGTCTTCTTTTCTCTCCATCTTCGGTCGGACTCCCCCTCTCTCCCTATTTCTTCCAGAACCCTCACCCCATTCTCGGCAGTGTGGAGGAACAGCGGGATCTTGGTGTTCAAGTGCATAGCTCCCTCAAAGTTGCCACCCAGGTGGATAAGGTTGTTAAGAAAGCATATGGTGTTTTGCCTTTCATTAACAGGGGGATCGAGTTTAAGAGCCGTGAGGTTATGCTGCAGCTCTACAAAACTCTGGTGAGACCACACTTGGAATATTGTGTCCAGTTCTGGTCACCCCATGTTCGGAGGATGGTATAGAGGAGACGTCAGAGGGAGGATCTTCACCCAGAGAGTTGTGAGCGCATGGAATAGTTTACCAGTGGTAGTCATGGAAACAGAGTCATTAGTGACATTTAAGCGACTGCTGAACATGCACATGGACAGCAGTGAATTGAGGGGAATGTAGGTTAGGCAATTTTATTTTTGGATTAGGAACCCTCTCTGATGAAGGGCCTAGGCCCGAAACGTCTGCTTTTGTGCTCCTGAGATGCTGCTTGGCCTGCTGTTTTCATCCAGCTTCACACTTTATTATCTTGGATTCTCCAGCATCTGCAGTTCCCGTTATCTCTAAATGCAAAGTGATGCCTTTTGGAAGGTCGAACTTAAATGCTGAATATAGGATTAAAGGCAGCATTCTCAGCAGTGTGGAGGAACAGCGGGATCTTGGTGTTCAAGTGCATAGCTCCCTCAAAGTTGCCACCCAGGTGTGTAAGGTTGTTAAGAAAGCATATGGCGTTTTGGCTTTCATTAACAGGGGGATTGAGTTTAAGAGCTGCGAGGTTACGCTACAGCTCTACAAAACCCTGGTGAGACCACACTTGGAATATTGCGTCCAGCTCTGGTCGCCCTATTATACGAAAGATGTGGAGGCTGCGGACAGGGTGCAAAGGAGGTTTACCAGGATGCTGCCTGGACTGGAGGGGTTACGAGGAGAGGTTGACTGATCTCGGACTTTTCTCTCTGGAGAGAAGGAGGAAGACAGGTGACCTGATCGAGGTGTACAAGGTAATGAGAGGCATGGATAGAGTCGATAGCCAGAGACTTTTCCCCAGGGCAGGATTGACTGCCACGAGGGGTCATAGTTTTAAGGTGTTAGGAGGAAGGTACAGAGGAGACGTCAGAGGGAGGCTCTTCACCCAGAGAGTTGCGAGCGCATGGAATAGTTTACCAGTGGTAGTCGTGGAAGCAGAGTCATTCATGACATTTAAGTGGCTGCTGGACATGCACATGGACAGCAGTGAATTGAGGGGAATGTAGGTTAGGTTATTTTATTTTTGGATTAGGATTATTCCACGGCACAACATCGTGAGCCGAAGGGCCTGTACTGTGCTGTACTTTTCTATGTTCTATGTTCTATGTTCTTTGAAGCAAGAGACAAGAAAATCTACATTGGTTCGACATTCTGTTGTAGCTTCACCAGTGATGTGGCTTCACTTGATATTCCTAACGAAGAGAATTCCACTAACAGTGGGAAAGGAAACAAGTGTGAGAAATTAGTTAAGAACAATTGTTGCATCAGGAAGGCAAAGTATTATTGCTGGCTGGGCTCTAGTAGAGGCGACACCGAGTTGAGGAATGATGGGGGTAGCTTGTTATATTCTAATTTGGTAATTAGTGACAATAAACACAATGAGATTTGTAACTGATGTTGGAGAATTTACGAAAAAAGTTTGCAATCTAGAACCATGTCAATCGGGAGCCGCTTTGATGAGAATTATCTCTGGCCAAGTATTGGCACTTTTGCATCTGAATCAGTTCATTTTTCTCACTGATGGTTTGAGTGTATAAGTTAGGCTGGTCCTCTGCCGAGCCTATGCTGTCCTTCAGATGAGGTTTATACTGAGGTGCTGACTGCGTTCATGGGGGCATATATCCAATGTCCCAACAGTCCATTGAAGAAGAACATGGGAGACACCCTCACTCCTTGATTAAGAAGGATGATCTGGTCATTACAGAGTTTGTCAACTAACCTGTTCAAGGATGTTACTGCATACAATTGTCATAAAGTCTCTACATTGTGGAAAGAGGCCATTCAGCCCAACAAGTCAGCACTGAGCCTCCAAAGGGCATCCCAGCAAGACCCACCATTATACCGTTGGAAGCAAGTGGGACACAAACCCAGTTCAGAGATAGGGACACAGCCACTGTGCCATTGAACATTCTTGAAACCATTGTAAGCCCTTATGTGAAATTCCTAAATCTTGAGGGGGTGGTATGATGGATCAATGGTTAGCACTGCTGCCTCACAGCCTCAGGGACCTGGGTTTGTTTCCAGCCTTGGGTGGGGTTTGCACATTCTCCCTGTGTCTGTGTGGGTTTCCTTTGGGTGTTCCAACTTCCTCCCACAGTCCAAAGGTGTGCAGGTTAGAGTGGGTTGGCCATGCTAAATTGCCCCCTAGCGTCTAGGGAAGTGCAGGCCAGGTGGGTTAGCTTTAGGAAACTTGGTATAATGGTGGGTCTTGCTGGGATGCTCTTTGGAGGCTCAGTGCTGACTTGTTGGGCTGAATGGCCTCTTTCCGCAATGTAGGGATTTTATGATAATTGTCACTTTACAAATGAACCAGTAATTGCCTTCTGATCAACTTGCTCAGAGATGCACACATCTGGAGCAAATGATACTGGGTCAGGCAGCAGTGGAGTAGACTGCTAAGCCAGAGCTCGTCCACCTTGTTCATTTCATTTCTTCTTTCTCGACGTTTCATTTTCTCCTCCTTTTCTTCTTCCTTTTTTCTTTCCACTTAACTCCCTTCCTCAGACTGCAGCAGTGGTGGAGGATTGAGCCAGCACAGACTGAAGGACTCCTGGCCTCCAGGAAGCCCAGACTGAACTCCTGGCCTCCTGCAGCGGTGGAGTTTGAAACCAGGCTGCCCAGTCCAGGGGTAGAGACATTAGCACTGCGCCACAAGAGGGCCCACCAAGCTTTGTTCTTTTTTCCATGGAATGTTGACATGGCATGCGAGCTGAATTAGTCTGGTTGTCAATCTCTCTCTGTCAATTGTGTTTTTTCCTTTCCTGAACACAAGCCTCCACATCCCAGAGGTAGGGACACTACCACTATGCCACAGAAGTCCTTAAGTCTTTTTAATTTAACCCATTTCTCTAACCAACCTGTCCAGAAGGGTTATTACACACCTCTGCAGCAGGTGAGACTTGAACCCAGGTCTCTCATTCCAGGAGTAGAGACGCCACCAGAGGGAACTTTGCACTGCCATTTTATTTCCTTTTTTAGGTATTAACACCACTGGTGCAGGTGGGATTTGAACCCAGGCTTCCCAGGCCAGAGGTAAGGACACTACCACTGCATCACAAGAAGGCCTCAACACTCGTTCTTTTTAAAATATATTTTCCTGACCTATTTGTTCAGAGGTAACATCATACATCTTGGAGCGGTTGGGACTTGATCTCGGTGTCTCCAGATCTGGGAATAGGGACATCATCTTTGCACCACGAGAGGGCCACTGGGCTTTTTTTTAACTTATTTTTCTGACCAGTTTGTTCAAAGATGTTATCATACATCTCTTGGACGAGGTGGGACTTGATTCCAGGCCTCCCAGTCCGGGGTAGGGCACTATCATTGCACCACAATGAGGCACCCCCCGGACTTAATTACTACTTAACATGGCTGACAAGGATCTGAGTGTGTTATGTGGCAGACATGCCTCAACCATTTTTAAACTTCAGGTATTTCACACACTCTCTCTCTCGCGCTGACCCAGCAAGCATGGCAGCTTCACAATTGCCTTTAAGAGCTAAGCATTGTGGCCAGGGGTGCATTCGACTCTGTTTGAGCAGGTTGTAGGTTCAAATCTCGCTCCAGAAATTCAATAATCGAAACAGCATTTAGAAATCAAGGGTTCAGTTCACACAGTTAACTTGTTGCTGAGAGCATAAAGCTGGTGTTGTGATCCCAGCTGAAATAATTAGCAGACATGTTATATCCCAGACAGAAAGCTGATGATAGATCGTATTTTGTTTTGTTTTGGTTTTAATGAAGTGGTCTCTTGCTGAAACATAAGCACACGATGCTGCAGCTTTCACTTTAACAACAAAACAGTTTATTAACAAACAAAATGATGATAAAATAGAATAAGCCGAGCCTTTGACTTTTAACACAAATTCACAGATTTATTTAAACACGCAGTAAAAATGTAAACCCATTCATTTTGAAATGCTCCTTTGTAAGATTGAAAAAGGACAAAATAATGTTTGTACCGTCGCTCAAAGCAGACTCCTGGGGTTGTAACTGTTCAGACAGTACTCACACCAGAGTGCCTGTGTCTAACACCTCAGTAAGTTTAAGCCACTTGGGACTTCAACTTATGAACTGGAACAATGGATACATTTTCCTGAAGCTATTGTATATCTGAACTCACAATATATCACAGTGGGGGTTTAATCTCCGTGACAACTGTTATAATTCATGGACTCTCTGCTTCTTTGGCTTCCCTTTACTTACAGAGTGGTTATCCTCAAAGCCATGCATATCCTGTTGTCACTCTCTCTCTCTCGCTCTCTTTCTCTGTCGTTATGAGATATACCTTAAAGAAATATTTGTTCCGTCATGTTGATGCTTTGGGTTGGGCCCTTTCTCTGAAGAAGAATCCCAACCTGAAACATTGACTCTCCAGCCCCTCTGATGTTGCCTGGCCTGCTGTGTTCCTCTAGCTCCATGCTGTCTTGATTCCAGGGTCTGCGGTTCTCACCATCTCTTTGTTCTTTGCTAAACCTGGAGATGAGCTATCTACTCTGAGCCCAGCTAAATTGGGGTACATCTTGTAAAAGGGTGGAATAATAGAAACAGCACAAATGGGTGAAGCCAGGCTCTCACAGAAGAGCGATTTTTTTTGTTTCAGATTTTAGCACTTGCTGGGGTCTCGATGTTGGATATGGAAACGTTTATTCATCTCTCTGTTACAGCTAAAAGCTGGGGGTTCTCTTTCTGTTGCTAGAATTGCATGTAAGACAATTTGTTTTACTGACACAAAAACAGAAATCCCTCGAAAATCTCAATAGGTCTGGCAGTATCTATGGAGAGAAGCCAAAGTTAATGTTTTAGGATGAGTGACCTGACCCTTCCTGAGGAAGGGTCACTTGATCTGAAATGTTTACTCCGATTTCTCTCCACAAAACCTGCTGAGTTTTTCCAACAACTTGTGTTTTTGTTTCTGATTTACAGCATCCACTGTTCCTACAATTTTTATTTACAATTGTACTGAATTTGCCCTTACCAAGGGTGTGTTTTTGGGATGTTAATGTACTTGGACAGTTGCTGCTTATTCATTAATTAACCAAACATTCTGTTAAGTTTTCCAGCAAAGTTAGTGTATTTCAATTCTTCTTTCTTTTTTGTATGTATTTTAACTCTAGTGTAAAAATAAATTGTGTTTCGCTTGAAGCCTAATTGTTTGACCAATCCAGTTGCAACTAGAACACAATATCTTCCACTTGCTTTTTAAAATTAGCAAACATTAGGGTCTAGGCTCGGCAGCATTAGAGGAACAGGATGGAATCAGTTCCTCTGCTGCTGCCTGGCCTGCTGTGTTCCTCCAGCTCCACACTGCATTATTGCTGACTCTAACATTGGCAGTTCTTACTATCTCTGTTAGAGTCTAGATTACCTTCTTAATATATTTAGAGGGGATTTGGTCTGGTCCATAGCATTCCAAGCAAAAGAGCAATTCTGTGGACTGCAGATGAACACTGAGCAAATGTTGCGTCGACTAAGGGGCCGCTTCTTGACCTCTCAGGCAGATGCGATAAATCCTGCAGTGGAGGGCAACCACCAAGAAACCACCTCAAACCAGATAACCCCATTAGGTTACAGCTTTGTGGAAGCTCACTGAAACCATTTTCGTAAACTTTACTTTGGCGGCTCTTCACAAAAGGTCGTAAAATGCTTTGGAATGCCCGGGGTCGACGGGAGGTGCTATAAAAATGCAGCACGTTTCTTTATAACAGCAGTGCCCTATCATTCGGAGGCTGTGCTATGTTGATAAGACATATATATATTATATATATATATATTCTGTCCTGGCAGCCTCTTTTATACTTGTAACAGCTAATTTGATTGACAGATCTGTCAATGTAAGAAATTTCTTGCAGTCAGTCTACTGTGACACCTTGTGAGTGATATCTGCCTAGTATGTTCTGTCATTGTTGCAGCTTTCAAAGAGCACTGAAGTATGTAAGCTCATAGTTTAATTCTCTGGTGAATCCCTACCAGATCAGGCCAGGTTGATAAGCTGGAGATAGCACAACAACTGGCAAATTTCTAAGCCCATTTATTATTTCTGAATATTGTGGACGGTTCTGGTGAGGAATAAGCTGATTAATTACTGAAATCTAGTCAAATCTGCATTCCGTTGCCACTTACTTTGTCCCCTCCCCAAACCTGACCCAGAGTAATGTAAAAGCAAAGATGGAAATTGAAAGCCAACACTGGAAATGTTGGGGAAAATCAGCAACTATAGAGAGAGACAAACAGAGTTAAAGCTCGGAGTCCAGTATGGCTGATGAAGAGTTAGGCCAATATCCTGTGTCTGTGGGTTCAAATCCTGCAATGGGAGAGTTTGATTTTAATTAAAATCTAAACACTGCCCCTTGGTATTCAATGTTGCTAATGTCACTGAATCCCCCCACTGTCGACATCCTGGGGGTTATCACTGACCAGAAACTCAACTGGACTCACTACATAAACGCAGTGGCTACAAGAGCAGGTCAGAGGCTAGGAATACTGCGATGAGTAACTCACTTCCTGACTCCCCAAAAGTTTGCCCACCATCGACAAGGCACAAGTCAGGAGTGTGATGGAATACTACATGTTGGAATAGTGTTCTGAGGAAGGGTCACCATACCGAAACATTAACTGTTTTCTCCTCCACAGATGCTGCCAGACCTGCTGAGCTTTTCCAGCAACTTTGTTTTTGTTCCTGATTAATAGCATCTGAAGTTCTTTTGGTTTTTATTTTGTGCTGGAATATTCCCCACTTGCCTTGATGGGTGCAGCTTCAAAAAGAGTCAAGAAACTCGACACCATCCAGGATAAAGCAGCCCCCACTTGATTGGCACCATATTCATAGGCAACACTCCCTCCACCATCGACACTCAGTAGCAGCAGCATGTGCTATCTGCAAGATTCAGAAATTCACCAAAGATCCTCAGACAGCACCTTCCAAACCCACGACCACTTCCATCTAGAAGGATAAGGGCAGCGGATACATGGGAACACCACCCCCTTCAAGTTCCCCTCCAAGCCTCTCACCATCCTGACTTGGAAATATATCGCCGTTCCTTCACTGTCACTGGGTCTAAATCCTGGAATTCCCTCCCTAGTGGCATTGTGGGTTAATTTATAGCAGGTGGACTACAGCGGCTCAAGAAGGCAGCTCACTGCCACCTTCTCAAAGGGCAATTAGGGACAGTAAATAAATGCTGGACCCAGCCAGCGATACCCACATCCCACAAATGAATTTTAAAAACTCTGGAATTTACCCTAATGGTGACCATGTAAATAATACTGATTGTGATAAAGAAAGAACTTGTCCAGGTCACTAATGTCCTATAGTGAAGGAAATCTGCCATCCTTAATTGGACAGGTCTCCAAGTGACTCCAGACCCACAGCAATGTCATTGAATCTTATCCACTCTATAGACAATAAATTCTGGCCTAGCAAATGATAATTACATACTATGACTGAAATCTGCGCCATTTTTGAAGAGCAGTTTGACTTTCATTCCTGAGGTCCCATTCAATCGACATCATAGAAAGGTCTTTATCATGTCCTGTTTGTGGGTGACCCATTAACATGATGTGTAATTATGTTTTGTGGGCTTTTGTCTTCACTTGGACATTTTGCACCTGATGAGGCAATATTTATGTTAACCCCCGTAACATAAGGAGCACTGGGGAGGCATGGGTGGCTCAGTGGTTAGCACTGCTGCCTCACATGCCAGGAACCCAGGTTCAATTCCACCCTCAGGTGACTGTCTGTGTTGAGTTTGCACATTCTCCCTGTGTCTGTGTGAGTTTCCTCCGGGTGCTGCAGTTTCCTGTGCAGATTAGGTGGGTTGGCCATGCTAAATTATCCATAGAGTGCAGGCTGGTTGAGTTAGCCATGGAAAACACTGGGATACAGAAGGAGGGAGGGTGGGTCTGGATAGAATGCTCTTTGGAGGGTCAGTGTGGATTTGATGGGCAGTGAGCCTGCTTCTGCTCTCGTAGGAATTCTAACTGAACGTGGGTAATGTAACCTGATGTTTATTACAGCTCCTGCTATGCACAAATAGTACAATTACTTCAGTGTCTGGGCTACTTAGTACAGACGGTAACCTGCCTTCATCAGCATGTTATGCTTCAAGTGGCCCCAATGAAAATGGGAATGGGACATTCAGGTCAAAAGGGATAGAACACAAAGAATACCTTGCGTTTTTGCACTTAAAGACAGTGAGACCAAGCACAAATTAGCTGTCATGTACCTTACATTACAGCCAGGCACACACATCAAAAGCACTTTGCTACCTGTGAAGTTCTTCAAAGCACTGAAAATATGTGTCTTTGTTTTGACCCTTACAGAATTTTCTGTCCTCAGTAGCTCCCAATAGAAATCCCACATGTGATAGAATCTTTACAGTGCAGATTGAGGCCATTTGGCCTGTTAAGTCTGTACTGACCCTCCAAAGTGCACCCCACCGCTCCACACTATCCGCGTAACCCTGTATTTCTCACCTGAGCCCACCTAATCTGCACACCCTGGAATACTACAGGGCAATTTCCCATGGCTAACCCACCCAGGCATCGTTGGACACTATGGGGCAATTTAGCAAGGCCAATCCACCCTACCATGCACATCTTTGGGCTGTGGGAGGAAACCGGAGCACCCGGAGGAAACGCACGCAGACATGGGGAGAATGTGCAAACTCCACACAGCCTGAGGGTGGGATCGAAACCGCATCCGTGGCTGTGAAGTGACAATGCTAACCACCGAGTGACCATATTGAACCTCCTGCCCCACCCCACAGAATTGCTTCAGAGGAAGCAGACAGGTATTGAAGCACTTTTTTAGTGCCCAGCTCCATTATGACCAGCCAGCCGAGGGTTCCAGCCTTAGGGAGCATTTGGCTACAGTTGACATCACCAGACAACAGCAGCCAGGAGCTGAGCTGTGGGTCTCAGAGGACAGCTGAAATTCTTCTTCCCAGCTTTACAGTCTTGTAACCCAGCCAGACCATTTCAGTATGACCTGGAGGATCAGGCAGCATGGTGTCTCAGTGGTTAGCGCTGCTGCCTCACAGGGCCAGGGACTGGGGTTCGATCCCACCCTTGGGCGAATGTCTGTGTGGGGATGGTACATTCTCCTCGTGTCCGCAGGTGTGCAGGGTAGGCTGCAGGGTAGGCTGGAATGGCCATGCCACACTGCCCATAGTGTCCAGGGATATACGGGCTGTGTGGGTTAGCCGTGGGGAATGCAGGGTTACGGGATGGGCTGGGTCTGTGTTAGAGGGTAGAAGTGGGCCTGAACGGCCTGCTTCCACACTGTAGGGATTCTATGACTGGCTTTCAAAAACTGTATTCTGAAAGATGAATGTTACCTTCTTGTCTATCATTCTAATAGATACAAATAAAGGAAGAATAAGCTATCGCTATGAGTCGCATGAGCTTCCAAACCAGACTGGAATACTGTAGCTGGTGAAACTCAGCAATCAAATAGGAAAATGCTGGAAATACACAGCAGATCTGACAGCAAATGTGCTGAACAAACTGACTGAAGTTTGCAATCAGAAAAGGTGTCAACCTGAAATGTTAACTTGGCTGCTGTTTCTCTCCCACATACTGTTCACACATGTGCGAACATAAAGCAAGGGTTTGCGCTGAGGGCATTGAGACCCAACGAAGGCACTAACTGTTCAACTGAGCTCAATAACATGTTCAGGTCAGTTACAAAGCACTTTCATTCTGATGCTGGCAATATAATCAGAGAGAAAGTTTTTATACTGTATCAAACCCTGTGCTGCCCTGTCTTGGGAGTGTTTGATGTGGACAGTGTGGAGGGATCTTTACTCTGTATCCAAGATAACAAAGTGTGGAGCTGGATGAACACAGCAGGCCAAGCAGCATCTCAGGAGCACAAAAGCTGACGTTTCAGGCTGAGACACTTCATCAGAAAAGGGGGTTGGGGAGAGGGTTCTGAAATAAGTAGGGAAAGAGAGGGAGGCGGACTGAAGATGGATAGAGGAGAAAATAGGTGGCGAGGAGGCAGACAAATTAAAGGGGCGGGGGTGGAGCCTGCAGAGGATAGTGTAGGTGGGGAGGTAGGGAGGGGATAAGTCAGTCGAGGGAGGACGGACAGGTCAAGGGGGCAGGATGAGGTTAGTAGGTGGAAATGGGGGTGGGGCTTGAGGTGAGAGGAGGGAAAGAACAGGTTCGGGAGGCAGGGACGAGCTGGGCTGGTTTTGGGATGCAGTGGAGGGGAGGGGAGATTTTGAAGCTTGTGAAATCCACATCGATACCATTGGGCTGCAAGGTTCCCAAGCGGAATATGAGTTGCTGTTTCTGCAACCTTCGGGTGGCATCATTATGGCACTGCAGGAGGCCCAGGGTGGACATGTCGTCGAAGGAATGGGAGGGGGGAGTTGAAATGGTTCGCGACTGGGAGATGCAGTTATTTATTGCGAACTGAGCGTAGGTTTCCTGCAAAGCAGTCCCCAAGTCTCCGCTTGGTTTCTCCAATGTAGAGGAAGCCACACCGGGGTACAGCGGATGCAGTATACCACGTTGGCAGATGTGCAGATGAACATCTGCTTGGTGTGGAAAGTCATCTTGTAGCACTTCCTGCGGTTGCAGGGGAAGGTGCTGCGTGTGGTGGGGTTGGAGGGGAGTGTGGAGCGGACAAAGGAGTCATGAAGAGAGTGGCCCCTCCAGAAGGCAGACAAGGGTGGGGATGGAAAAATGTCTTTGGTGGTGGGGTCGGATTGTAGATGGCGGAAGTGTCGGAGGATGATGCGTTATATCTGGAGGTTGGTGGGGTGAAACATGAGGACGGGGGGGATTCTCTTTTGGCGGTTATTGTGGGGTCGGAGTGTGAGGGATGAGTTGTGGGAATGCAGGAGACACGGTCGAGGGTGTTTACTCTGTATCTAACCCTGTGCTGTCCCTGTCCTGGGAGTGTTTGGTGTGGACAGTGTAGAGGGAGCTTTAGTCTGTATCAAACCCTGTTTTGAATTTGTGTTGATACAGTTTAGATGAGACGGTAACAGAGTTATACTTTGCCTTTGACTGTACGTGACTCGAGAGTTAAAGGGCAATTTAACTTTGATTCTTGAATGCTGATGTCATGTAACATATTCTTATTAAAATAAAATCATTGAAATAAATCAATACCATCATTGTGGCATAACCAAGGGAGACTCAAACACACTGCACTACAGAAGGTAGAGCTCAGCACTGTTTCCTTATGATTTTTTAACCATATTAATAGCAAGCGATTAATTACAAATGAAGCTATTTTCCTTCTGAATCCCCAGCTAGATTAATATCAGCAGAATGTTTCACATGAACAGACACAATTAATAAAACAGACACACGCTTTGCCATGGAACAGCTCAGCAACTCATTTATAATTTGGTTGACAATGTTTTATTTTATCTCTAAATCTTGGTGCAGAATGTGACTGAAACACTGAACACAGGGTCTGGTTGAGAAAGGCTTTCTTACGATGTCACTTTCTGGAAATATAAAAGTGCACAGCAGCTCAGCAACAGCTGACTGGGATCCAGGGCACTCAGACCTCTTCAGGTATGGGCCAGTGAAGGATTGCATTCTGTGGGGAAATCTCGATGTTTGAAGCCAGGGCTGGTCAGAATGGCCGCTCGCTGGAAGTAGCCTCCAATCACTCCCTTTTGCTTACCCAAGTGCACTGCAGTGTCAGAGTGAATTCTGGTTACCAAGGCATTAGGTAATGTGCCTAAATCTGAGCCAAGTCCTATCTGTTGCAGAGGTGTGTTACAACATCTCAGAACGGGTTAATCAGGAAAATATCGACATTACAAGGGCTGTTTTCCCTGGTCCTGGACCACCAAAGTCAATGCAATCGTCAAGAAAGCACAACAATGCCACTACTACCTCAGGAGGCTGAGAAAACTCAACATATTCACAAGGGTTCTAACCAATTTTCATAGATGCACCATAGAAAGCATCCTGTATGGACATTTCACAGTGTGGTACAGCAACTGCTTTTCCCAGGACTACAAGAAATCACAGAGAGTTGTGAACTTAGCCCAGTCCCTCACATAAACCAATCTTCCATCCACTGACTCCATCTATACTTCCCACTGCATCAGGAAGGCAACCAACATCGTCAAAGTCCCCTCCTACCCTGGTTATAATCTCTTGCACCCAGTTCTATCGGGACAGAGATACACGTATGAACAGATTCAAGAACAGCTTCTTCCTTGCTGCTCATAGGCTTCTTAATGACCCTCCCAAATTTTAAATCTAAGGTTGATTTCACTCAGTGTGCACCTTCTCTGCAGCCATAACACTATATTCCTCACTCTGTTCTATTACCCTAAGGCACTTTGTAGGGTATGATCTGCCTGTACTGTACACACAACAAAGCTTTTCACTGTATCTAGGTACACGTGGCGATAATAAATCAAATCAAATGTTTTTGCAGATCTGTTATTAACATTCAGTTAGGTGGCATTGAAGATAGTGTAAATGATAGCATAAAATTACAAAGGGATATGTATGGACTAAGTGAATGGATAAAGCTATGGCAGATGGAGTACAATGTGAGCAAGTTATCCATTTTGGTCAGGAAGAGGACAGATCAGAGCACTTTCTGGAAGGTTCTAAATAAATACAATGGTTTTGAGTATCAAGTGGCATGGCTCTCTCAAACACCATGAATAGTGTCAGATTTCTTTATCAAAAAAGCTAATGCAATGCTGATCTTTATATGAAGAGGGCTAGAATACAAGGAAACAGATGTTATGCTGCAGTTATACAAAACCCTTGTTTGACCTCATTTGGAGTACAGTGAGTGGATCTGGGCATCACTCCTTAGGAAGGACAGATTGTCCTTGGAGGGAGTACAGCATAGGCTTATATGAATAATACCTGGACTCCAGGGGTTATGAGGAGAGATTGTACAAATGAGGCCTGTTTTCTCTAGAATTTAGAATGTTAACGGATGACCTGATTGACATTTTCAAGATATTAACAGGAAAAGATTGGGTAAATAAAGAAAAACTATTCCCACTGGTTGAGGGTTCTAGATTAAGGGGCAAAGTCTGAGAATTAGGGTCAGACCATTCAGGAGTGATGTCAGGAAGCACTTTGACACACAAAGGGTGAAAGAGGTTTGGAACTCTCTTCCACAAATGGAGTGGGTGCAGATGTTAATTTTAAGCCTGAAATATAAATACTTTTGTTAACCAAATGCATTAATGGATATGAGCCAAAGGCAGTTACACAGAGTTGGGCAACAGATCAGCCATGATCTCAGTGAATGGCGGAACTGGCTCAAGGGACTGAATGGCCTCGTCCTATTCCTGTGTTCCTAAAATGCTGACATCAAAGTGAGCAAATATGTGTCAGATTTGGGAATGCTCCCAGCATTATAATCAGGAGATTTCTCCCTGTAGCTTAACACTGATGGATTGTCACAGTCTGAAGGCAAGATGGCTTCACTCGCCAAACAGACGGTTCCCTTTATCTCGTGATGCTCAAATTGTTGTTCCTCCTTGATATTTTGGTATTCTTGTGTGTCAGCCCTGATCAACGCAAGAAGAAAAGCTTTGAAACCAAGCCTTCCTATTGAAGCCGTACTCAGGGTCTGTATTCCCAGGTTGTTGTGATGAATGTGGTTCAGTGGAATGGGCGAGCACAGAGAGCTTGGTCTGCAGTTATCAGTGCAATACCATGGAGAATACTGAAGGTCTTCCCGAGTTGTCCATTTTGATGTCTTTCTCCTCACCATGGATTCATAAATTCTCGATTCCCTTCCCTTATATTTTCCAATATACCAGAAGTGTTTCCGCTGAAATCTTATTTCTCCGTTATCTTTCCCTGGGATTTCTCACCATAGAAAATAGGAGCAAGAGGAGGCCATTCGGCCTCCTGAGCCAGGCCTGCCATTCAATAAGATC
The DNA here is from genome assembly GCF_030684315.1 of Stegostoma tigrinum. Taxonomy (NCBI): domain Eukaryota; kingdom Metazoa; phylum Chordata; class Chondrichthyes; order Orectolobiformes; family Stegostomatidae; genus Stegostoma; species Stegostoma tigrinum. Next base: position 8,511,306 of record NC_081388.1, read on the forward strand.
ATGGCTGAGCAGCCAACTCAGCCCTCTGCTTTGGATTTCGCCCTCCTGCCCTGATCCCTCTAGGCCAAAGCACTGAATCTAACTCCTTCTTGAAAATATTCAAAGCTTTGAAGTCAATAAATTTCATAGAATCCCTATAGTGTGGAAACAGGCCCTTTGGCCTAAAAAGTCCACACCAAGCCTCAGAGCATCCCATGCAGACTCATCCCCCTATAACCCACCTAATCTAGGGCAAGTTAGCATGGCCAATCCACCTTTCCTACACATCCCTGGGCACTACAGGCAATTTGGCTTTGTGAGGATGTTGCCAGGACCAGTAAGCCTGAGTTATAGGGAGAGATTGGCCAGGATAGGACTGTAATCCTTGGAACATAGGAGAATGAGAGATAACATTATTGAGGTATATAAAGCATCTGTAAGCCATAAATTATAGAGATATACAGCATGGAAATGGACCTTTGGGTCCAAATCACCCATACTGACCAGGCATCCTAAATAATTCTGCCAGCAAATCTCCCATTTGACAGCATTTGGCTCATATCCCACAAAACCCTTCCACGTGTGAACAGAAAGCAGAGTTAATGTTTCAAGTCCAGTGACCCTTCTTCAGACCTGACTGTAGGTAGGAAAGGGTTTGGGCTTTTTGCTGAAGAAGGAGGAGGAAGAGCGGGGAGGATTAAACAAAAGGTGGAGATGGGGCTCAGAGAAAGAGAACAAAAAGTTAGCTAATTGGATTCAAAACTGGCTCGATGGGAGGAGGAGAGGGTGATGGTTATAGGTTGTTTCTCAGACTAGAGGCCTGTGACTAGTGGTGTGCCTCAGGGATCAGTGCTGGGACCTTTGTTATTTGCATAAATGATCTGGATGTGAATGTGTAAGGCATGATTAGTAAGCTTGCAGATGATACAAAATTAGGAGGTATCATTGATAGCGAAGAAGGTTATCAAAGATTACAGAGTAACCTTGATCAGATGGGAAAGTGGGGCTAAGGATTGGCAAATGCAATTCAATACAGATAAGTCTGAGGTGTTGCACTTTGGAAAGTCAAACCAAGGTAGGACGTATACAGTAAATGGTAAGGTCCTGAGGGGTGCTGTGGAACACAGGAAGCAAGGAGTACGAGTACATAGTTCGTTGAAAGTGGCATCACAGGTAGGTGGTGAAGGAGGTATTTGGCATGCTGGCCTTCATTGATCAAGGCATTGAGTATAGGAGTTGGGGCATTATGTTACAGTTGTATAAATCATTGGTGAGGACGCACTTGGAGTTTTATGTACAGTTTTGGTTACCCTGTTGTAGGAAAAGCATAGTTAAATTGGAAAGTGTGCAAAGAAGATTTATGAGGATGTTGCCAGGACTAGTAGGTCTGAGTTATGGGGAGGTTGGTCAGGATAGGGCTTGATTCCTTGGAACGGTGGAGAATGAGGGGTGACCTTATTGAGTGTGTAAAATCATGAGGGGCATTGAAAGGATGAATGCATGTAGGCTTTTTCCCGGGGATGGGGAATTGATAGCTTGAGGGGCATAGGGTTTAAGTGAGAGGGGATAGACTTAAGAGACCGTTTTCTCATGCAGAGAGTGGTGCGTATATGGAATGGGCTGCCAGAGAAAGTGGAAGCATTTAAAAACATTTGAATAGGTACATGGATGGGAAGGGTTTAGCGGGATTTGGACCAAATGTCGGCAGTTGGAACTAGCTGAGTTGGCACCATGGTCAGCATGGACCAGTTTGGGCCGAAGGGCCTGTTTCCATGCTGCATTACTGTATGCCTCTGTAACAGCTGGACAAACAAAGGACAGGGTAATGGACAGTCTGGGAGAATCACTTGCTGCTAATGGAGACCATTAATGGGCTGACAATTGGATGACTGATCTAATAACTAGTCAAATCTATGTGATTGACTCCCCTAACTTGAGCCAAGGCTGGAAGTACAGAAAGCTGTCGTCAACAGTGCAGTCTTCAGTCAGAGATTGATGCTTGGTCTCTTCATGTTTGATTAGACACACCCCAGAAAGTCCTTGCCTCATTCACGACCACTCAGAATGAGTTACTCTTTTAATTCCACATGCTGTGATCAGCTCTTTCTCCAAAATTCAATCCATCACTTGTTGGAAAACAGGGAGAGAAATCAATCTTCACTGCTTCCTCCAGAGTCACCTTTTGTGATTAATTGTTTTATTCATTCCAAGGGAGGTGGGTATCACAGCTTGGATTGATTAATCACTGCTTTTAATTTTTATTCAAACACAGGACAGGGACATCGTTGACCAGGCCAGCATTTATTGCCCTATCCCTAACTGCCCAGGGGACAGTTAAGATTCAACCACTTTGCTGTGGGTCTGGAGTCACATGTAGGCCAGATTAAGTAAGGTTGGCAGTCTCCTTCCCTGAAGGACAGTAGAGACCCAAATGGGTCTTTCCTCAAAAAAAAACTCATTATTATCATCAAACTCATCATGACAGAGTTTTATTAACTTTCAGTAATCTGCCACTAGTAGGATTTAAAACTAATCCCCTGATTATTATCCAGACCTATAGATTATTACTCTGAAATAGAGCCACTAGGCTGTTACCAAATGGTTGTTGGCATCTTTTCAAAATGAAGGCAGAGGAGGGATCCTGAGCTGGAGATTGTCAGCTCCAACCTTTTTATTTTCCTTTCTTTATTTTTTTTCAGATTTCAGTTTTTGTTTTCTCTACTTAGCCAAAGGAGGAAGCTCAGTTATGGAGGCAGGGGCGGTGACAGAAACAGCTGGGGGCTTTGGCAGCAAGATGGCTGGAGATCCTGGGTCATGGTCGGCGATGGGATCTCCCAGTGCTGGAGAGGAATCAGACCCATTGCGGGAGAGAGATCGGGCCTGCTGAGGGAGAGAGATTGTGCCCAGTGATGGAGAGACATCAGGCCCAGTGTAGGAGCAAGATTGGGCCCAGTGAGGGAGAGAGATAGGGCCCAGCACGGAAAAGAGATTGGGCCCGGTGAGGGAGAGAGATCGGGCCCAGCACGGAAAAGAGATTAGGCCCGGTGAGGGAGAGAGCTCATGCCCAGTGAGAAAGTGAGATCCCTCCCAGTGAGGAAGTGAGATCCCTCCCAGTTAGGGTGTGAGATCGGGCCCAGTGCGGGAGAGAGGACGGGGCCAGTGAGGGAGAGAGATTGTGCCCAGTGAAGGAGAGAGATCGAGCCCAGTGATGCGGAGAGATTGAATCCAGTGAGGCAGTGAGATCAGGCCTGGTCAGGGAGTGAGATTGGGCCCGGTGTGGGAGAGAGATTGGCCCCACTGCTGGAGTGAGATCAGACCCAGTCCGGGAGTGAGATTGGGCCTAGTGAGGGAGAGAGATTGGGCCCGGTATGAGAGAGAGAGATCGGGCCCTGTGAGAGAGTGGGATCGGGCCTGGTGAGGGAGAGAGATCGGGCCCAGTGAGGGATTGAGATCGGGCCTGGTGAGAGAGTGAGATCGGGCCCAGTGAGGGAGTGACATCATGCCCGGTGAGGGAATGAGATTGGGCCCAGTGAGGGAGAGAGATTGGGCCCAGTGAGGGAGTGACATCATGCCCGGTGAGGGAATGAGATTGGGCCTAGTGACGGAGAGAGATTGGGCCCGGTATGAGAGAGAGAGATCGGGCCCTGTGAGAGAGTAAGATCGGGCCCGGTGAGAGAGTGAGATCGGGCCTGGTGAGGGAGAGAGATCGGGCCCAGTGAGGGAGTGACATCATGCCCGGTGAGGGAGTGAGATCGGGCCCAGCGAGGGAGAGATATTGGGCCCGGTTAGGGAGAGAGATCGGGCCCAGTGAGGGAGAGGCTTTGCACTCAGCATGCGAGAGTGTAGTCCACGTGTGAAATGAGCTGCCAGAGGAAGTGGTGGAGGCTGGTGCAATGACGACATTTAAAAGGCAACTGGATGGGTTTATGAATAGGAACGGTTTGGGCCAAATGCTGGCAAACAGAACTTGATTAAGTTTCTGGTCAGCGTGGACCAATCATACCGAAGGCTCTGTTTCCATCCTGTGTGACTCTATGACTCTATGATTCCAGGAAGTACAGGGGGATTATCCTGGTGGGTCATATCTGACAACTACCCCTCTGCCCAACTCACCAAACCTGCCGCGGATTGGTAGTGAGAGAAATGGAGTGCTACAGGACATTGGTTAAACTACAGTTAACACCAGTACATGAACTTAGGCACAACAGTTAACACTTGGACAGGAATTTAGTCACAGATGTGATAGCAATAAGGAGAAGTGGTGATAATAAAATGTGAGGCTGGATGAACACAGCAGGCCAAGCAGCATCTCAGGAGCACAAAAGCTGACGTTTCAGGCCTAGACCCTTCATCAGAGAGGGGGATGGGGAGAGGGAACTGGAATAAATAGGGAGAGAGGGAGAGGCGGACCGAAGGTGGACAGAAAAGAAGACAGGTGGAGAGAGTATAGGTGGGGAGGTAGGGAGGGGATAGGTCAGTCCAGGGAAGACGGACAGTTCAAGGAGGTGGGATGAGGTTAGTAGGTAGATGGGGGTGCGGCTTGGAGTGGGAGGAAGGGATGGGTGAGAGGAAGAACAGGTTAGGGAGGCAGAGACAGGTTGGACTGGTTTTGGGATGCAGTGGGTGGGGGGGAAGAGCTGGGCTGGTTGTGTGGTGCAGTGGGGGGAGGGGATGAACTGGGCTGGTTTAGGGATGCAGTAGGGGAAGGGGAGATTTTGAAACTGGTCAAGTCCACATTGATCCCATTGGGCTGCAGGGTTCCCAGGTGGAATATGAGTTGCTGTTCCTGCAACCTTCGGGTGGCATCATTGTGGCACTGCAGGAGGCCCATGATGGACATGTCATCAAGAGAATGGGAGGGGGAGTGGAAATGGTTTGCAACTGGGAGGTGCAGTTGTTTGTTGCAAACTGAGCGGAGGTGTTCTGCCAAGCGGTGAGGCAGCAGTGCACAGTATGGGGGATCAGCTTGAGTGAGCAGAAGATAACAATAAGGAGCGATTAAGAACCAGCTAAAACCGGATCCGGGAAACACTTGGGGCTAACTAGGTGAAAGGTGAGGAGTATGTGGCCACAGGCAGCTATGGTGCATGCGTAGTAGAGAATAGTAAAAGCCAGAGCTGAACTACAGATGGGGACGCCCACTTAGGGAGGCCTGACGGAATACAAACATTGGCGCCTGAATACATAATGAATGGGATGTAAAAAAGAAGACTGCAAACTCTGTAACAGGGTCTCTCCGGTTCTCCGGGGGCACCCGACTCTGCAGACTCGCAATAAAAGAACTTGTTTCTACGACTTTGTCTCCAGTAGTTCTGTGATTGTGAGCACGGGTGTTTTGATAAATCTCACAGTGGGATCTCACTGTGTATAGATTGGCACTGTATATCCACCTTCACAGAAGCAAACCACATTCCGTGTTGCCTGTAGAGTAATTCAAGATGTTCGGTAGTTGAGATAGACACTGTGTAAACACACCACACACAGATCACTGCAAGTTTCTCTGCAGAGGAGCCATTCCGAGCCCACACAGATAATTGCAGAAGACGTTGCTCAAAACAGGCGGATTTTAAACATGGAGTACAAAAAAGTTTGAAGGAGGGAGGACCTGCATTTATATAGCCCCTGTCACACCTATTTGAGATTTTAAAAGACTTTTAAAGGTGGCTGCTTTGCTGTTCAGAATGGCGCCAAAAGTGTGGGTTTGAGGCTACCATGAGGGAGAATTCTTCTCAACCTCTCCCCTCGCCCGAGACGTGGTGACCCTCAGGTTAAACCTCCACCTGTCCTCTCTCTCTCTGTTTCTTTCTCTCTCTCGAATGAGAGAGCAGCCTAATGGTCTGGTAGGACTCTGACAGCTTTACCTTTTACAGCCAAGAGCACTCTTGGATCACGGTCTGGTTGTAAAGCAGGGAATTTTGCAGCCAATTTCCGCAGAGCAAGCTCCCGAAATGTTACTGTTTGAGGGATACCATTCGGCTAGCACGCTGTTCGGACAGATGTGTTAAAATGTCTGCCGGCAGAGATTGGAGCTAGGTTTAAAGTAGCCGAGAAGGTCAGCTTCACAAAACAATGTGGTTACAAACTGAACAGGGGTGTTCTGAAGCTGCCACGAAAATTGCTCCTCATCTCACAGGCTCAAATGTTGAATCATCACTGCGCAAAATTTGTCCTTCCATTTCGAATCCAGGCCTGAGTGAGAACACTTATGGAACAAAGAATTTTTCCCTCTCATGGCTGAATGAGCTAAAACCTTTACAACATTAGATTCGAGATTTGAATTCAATTTTAGCAGTTCCATGACTTTGGACCCAAATTGGAACTCACAAATGGGATTATCTTGTGTTACAGTAAATATTTAGTGGAGTATTTCTTGCCGAGAAATCGTCTCACACTTCACAGCACATTTTAATCAAGACCATTGTAAATGAATGCCTTTCACAAAGGGTTAAGGAACGACAGGGCAGTTTATCAGGAATGACATTGAATCGGAGATATGCAGATAGGGTGTACAAAATCGACACTGTGCTGACCTTCCTTCTGCAGCACAGGAGATATCTACATGGGTGACCCACATTGAATGACTCCTTCTCTAAAGGCACCACGTGAGTGACCCAACTCCAGGACCCCTCATGAATAAGCTCTCTTGATGGAAAAACTCATGGGAATGAGCCCTCATAGCTTTTCCCTCATGAGTTGACACTCCTTGACCATTTGGACATCTTCACATTCTTGGTACCAGGTAACAGAGGAAACATCATTTCCATTCGCCTCACTTTTGTCAGAGATAGGAGAACAGCACAAAATATCTATCTAATTCCTGAATGGCCAAAGGGTTGATACAGTAGATACGTGCCAGGTATGTCTCATTTTTTTTGGGCCTCCATCAATGTTGACACCCCCCCCCCAACTGTTTCCTCAATTTTCCTCAAATCCAACTAACCCTGACGCCAATCCATCAGCAGAAGGCTAGCATTCCAAATTGTTGCCATGCAAAATACGAACGGGCATCAACATGGGCAGCTGGCGTGATTTGTAACTAGATGTGATCACCCCTTTGCCAACTGTTATTACCATTGAGTCCATGCAGCATGGAAAGAGGCCATTCAGCTACATTCAGCGTGCTGCCCCATGAGTTACTGGCTCATTGCCCATAACCCTGCATCATTTTCCTTTATCAAACTGGATAACGTGAGGGATTGCATTTTGGTAAAACAAACAGGAGCAGGACTTATATAATGAATGGTCAGGCCCTGGGTAGTGCTGTAGAACAGAGGGATCTAGGAGTTCAGGTGCTAATTCTTTGGTGTTTGTATCACAGATAGGGTGGTTTAGAAGGTATTTAGCACGCTTGATTTCATTGCTCAGTCTTTTGAGTGTAGGAGTTGGGGACGTCGTGTTGAGATTGTACAGGATGTTGGTGAGGCCTCTTTTGGAGTACTGTGTCCAGTTCTGGCCACCCTGTAATATGAAGTGTACTATTAAACTAGAAAGGGTTCAGAAGAGATTTACCAGGACGTTGTCTGGGATGGAAGGTTTGCGTTATACAGAAAGATTAACATTAACAGGCAGGGACTTTTTTTTTAACGGCGCGTAGAAGGTTGAGGTGACCTTACAGAGGTTTCCAAAATCATGAGGGGCACACAATGGGTTAATGGTAAGTGTCTTTTCCCTTGGATGTGGGATTTTAAGACTGGGGACATATTTCTAAGGTAAGAAGAGAGATATGACTGCAATGTTGCTGGAGGGTGGCTCTTGTGTGGAATGAACCTCCAGAGGAAGTGGCACATGCGCAGTTACAATGTTTAAAAGTTACTTAGATAAGTTCAGAATAGGAAAGGTTTGGAGGGATAAGGACCAGAAGCAGGCGGGTGGCACTAGTTTAGTTTGGGATTATGCGAAGCATGGACTGGTTGGGCTGAAGGGCCTGTTTCCATGTGGAAGACTCTATGGCTCTGTGATTCTATGTATTCTTCCAATCACCTCTTGGATGTTGTGAACGGATCTGCTCTCTCCACGATCTCAGGCAGTGCATTGCAGAACATAAAAACTCATTAAAGCATCAAACGGCCCACCACCCTCCCCACTGTACCAACCCTCCACAAACTGTTAAGCTGAGGAGCCAAACATCAAAATTCCCCATCGGGAAATCAATGTTGAAAGGCACACAGGAGATATGGTTGGCTCATGGCTTTCAGCAATTCCATTGTAATGCCTGCATTCGAAAGGGGCCTGCTTTCGCAGCAATCTGCTCAGTAGCACAAATTGTGCAATATCAAAGTACTCGATCCATTTCACACCCTGTTCTGATGGAGACTCCCAGACAAAGTTGCACTAACTACACCTACCCATCCCTCCCAGGCCCCGCTGGAATTAGGACATGGAGATTAATTAGACTTGGGGAGATTGGCAATCAAGTTGAGGAAGAAAGTAGATTCTGGCCCGGAATCTGGATTAAGTAACAGTTCCTCATGGGCGTCCATTGGTATAGAACACTTAAAAGGTATTAGAACTATAGAATGCCAAAAGTGCAGAAACAGGCCATTTGGCCCATCAAGTCCACACCAACCCTCCGAAGACCATTTCACTCTGATCCACCCCTTCCCTGTAAACCTGCATTTCGCTAGGCTAACCCATCTGGCCTGCAAATCTGTGAGCACTATGGGGCAATTTAGCCAAACCACCCTAACCTGCACATCTTTGGACTGTGGGAGGAAACCCACGCAGACACAGGGAGAAGGTAGTACCTAAGGGTGGAATCGAACCTGGGCTCCTTATGTTGTGAGGCAGCCGTGATAGCCACTGAGCCACCACCCATGCTGAAATTAAATGCTGAAACATTGTTTCTCCTCATGCAAACGTTTAGAACCAGAGAGTATAGTCTCAGAATTAAAGTGCCACCAATTTAAGGAGGAGATATTTCTTCTCTCAGAAGGCTGTGAGCCTTTGGCCACATAGAGCTATAAAAGGCTTTGGGCCATGTGCTGGTAAACAGGATTAGAGTAGTTGGGTGGTTGTTTTTGACTGAAGCAGACTTGATGGGCTGAATGGCCTTCCTCTGTGCTGTTGACCTTTATAACTGTAACTCTTGGGTCCTGCAGGCTTACCAATATTGGCACTGCCTTCAAATTTAAGGACAAAAATAACTGAATTGACTTCTATCATGCTGTTTGTCTGGAATTGGGAACATCAAACTCTCATTAAGACTCATTGATGAGGGGTCATTGAAGAAGGGCCAGTACCACAAGAGATCTTCGAGGTGGGTTCATTCTCACAGGTTTCTCTAAGTGGGAGGGAGATAGCTTCTTTATGAGGAGTCATTCAAGTGGATCATACACTCACATCAGCTTTTTGCCAACTTTTTTTGTCAAGCTTTGATTTACACCCCCTCTGTAACTCACTCATGTCTGATTCGTGCAGCATCTGTCAAAACTTACCAGCTGTTTTATTTCATAACATATTAGCCACCTTTGGCAGTGCGGTTTACTACTAGAAATTCTGTACCTGATTACTCAGCTTCAGCTCAGCGCTGATTGGCCAAATGTAGGACTTGTTACATTCAGAAATCATATAGAATTGCTACAATGTAAAAGGAGGCATTTCGGCCCATCATGTCTGCACCAGCTCTCTGGGCATCATTGCTTAGAGCCAATCTCCTGCCTGCGCCCCATCGTCCCGCACGTTGTCCCTCTTCGAATCAACATCTGGTGCTCCTCTTGTTTATCTCAACTGAACCACCACACTCCCAGGTAGTGAATTCCAGACCCCAACTATTCGCTGTGTGAAAAAAAACTTTCCCTCACCTCGCCAACACAACAAAATGTGAGGCTGGATGAACACATTTCCCTCACCTCGCCTCTGCTTCCTTCGCAAAATACTTTAAATCTACATCCTCTGTTCCTCAATCCTCCCATGAGCCAGAAACAAGTTTCCCTCGGTCCTCTTGGTCCAGGTCCCTCATGATTTTGAAAGTCTCCACCAGATCTCCTCTCCATCTCCTCCTCACCAAGAACAACAGTCCCAACTTCTTTAGTCTACCATCATAACTGTAGTGTCTCATTCTTGGAGCCATTGTTGTAAATCGCTTTAACACTCGTTTCAATGTGTCAATATCCTGCCTATACCTTCCTGCCTGGGCCTGTACACAATACTCCAGCTGAGATCACAGCAGCATCTGTGATCTTATCTAAGTCATATAGTGAGTCTATTTTAATACAGGCTGGGGTGTTATATGGCTTTTGAACTCTGTGTTTTATCTATTCTCCCATCTTTACCGACTTATGCACATGTATATCCAGGTCTCCCCGCTCCTGCGTACACTTTAGAGTCAGTCTCTTTGTTTTATAATGTCTCTCCGTACTGCATGATTCTGGAAAACAGGCTTATCTGAGAGGGTAACAAAGTGTGGAGTTGGATGAACACAGCAGCCCAAGCAGCATATTAGGAGCACAAAAGCTGACGTTTCGGGCCTAGATCCTTCATCAGAGAGGAGGATGGGGAGAGGGAACTGCAATAAATAGGGAGAGAGGGGGAGGCTGACCGAAGATGGATAGAGGAGAAGATGAAGAGGAGAGTATAGCTGGGGAGGTGGGAAGGGGATAGGTCAGTCCAGGGAGGACGGACAGGTCAAGGAGGCCGGATGAGGTTAGTAGGTGGGAAATGGAGGTGCAGCTTGAGGTGGGAGGAGGGGATAGGTGAGAGGAAGAATAGGTTAGGGAGACGGGGATGAGCTGAGCTGGTTTTGGGATGCAGTCCCCTCCCCCCACTGCATCCCAAAACGTCCTGTCCCGCCACTGCATCCCAAAAACACTGCATCGCAAAACCAGCCTATCTCGTCCCCACCTCCCTAACCTGTTCTTCCTCTCACCTATCCCCTCCTCCCACCTCAAGACACATCTCCATCTCCTACCTACTAACCTCATCCCGCCTCCTTGACCTGTCCTTCTTCCCCGGACTGACCTACCCCTCCCCACCTATACTCTCCTCTCCATCCTCTCCTCCATCCATCTTTGGTTCACCTCCCCCTCTCTCCCTATTTATTTCAGCACACTCTCCCCATCCCCCTCTCTGATGAAGGATCTAGGCCCGAAACATCAGGTTTTGTGCTCCTAAGATGCTGCTTGGCCTGCTGTGTTCATCCAGATTCACACTTTATTATCTTGGATTCTCCAGCATCTGCAGTTCCCATTATCTCTGATCTGAGAGGGTGCAGCCTCTCACCTTGGCTTATTGTACAGTCATTTCATGAGGTATCATAGCTCAGTTAGTAACACCTATTCATGTCTGTGTGCATCTGTGCATGTCTGTCTGTGTTTGTATGTGAGAGAGTGTGTGTGTGTGTGTGTGTGTGTGTGTGTGTGTGTGTATGTGTGTGTATGCGAGAGAGAAAGTGTCTATGTGTGTGAGTGGGTGTGAGTGTGCATGTGTCTGTGTGTGAGTGAATATGTGTGAATGAGTAGTGGGTGTGAGTGTGTGGGTATGTGTGTGTGTGATCATATGTGAGTGATGGTGAATGAGGGCGTGTGAGTGTGTGAGAATGACGGTGTGTGAGAGTGTGAGCGATGGTGAGTGAGTGTGAGAGTATGTGTGAGTGAGGAGTGACTGTGAGTGAGCGTGTGTGAGTGTAAGTATGTGTGTGTGTTTGTGAGTGAAAGTGAGTGATGGTAAGTGACTGTATGTGTGTGAGTGTGTGTGTGTGTGCGTGTGTGTGTGTGTGTGTGTGTGTGTGTGTGTCTGTGTGTAAGTGAGTGTGTGAATGTGTGTGAGACTAAGGGTGTGTGAGTGATGGTGGGTGACTGTGTGGATATGTGTGTGAAGGTGATTAAGGTTGACTGAGTGTGAGTGTGTACGTGTGTGTGTGAGAGAGAGCGAGTGTGTGAGTGTGAGTGTATCTGTGTGTGTGTGTGTGTGTGTGTGTGTGTGTGTGTGTGTGTGTGTGTGTGTGTGTGTGTGTGTGTGAAAGAGAGAGTGAGTGAGTGTATCTGAGTGTGTGTGTGGCCACATTTATAAAGAGACCAGAAGAAACTTTTAGGCACCCTCTGTGTGTCTAAGCATTTAAATGTTTGCAAGGTCTTTGGCCATTTATTTGAAATTTCTTGTTAGCTTGGACCCCAGCTGAGAGATTGACAGTGAAGAATGTGATAATGGGGCTCTTGCAATGTATTGGTAATTTCACCACCTCTGAGTCAGAAGGCCTGGGTTCAAGAGATGTGTAAGAAACATCTCTTGCACAGGTTGCTTAGAAAATATCTTACAAATGTAATGGCACTTTCTCACCCTCTTGTCTTAGTATGTGTTGTAAATCATTGAATTCGAGACATGGGTAATTTGGCCTTATAACACAATGAAGAACGTGAGGGTAACTAATGTTTGAACCAGTAAGTTGATTCATGTTGGTTGGGCATGAATAACTAGGATGAGGTCACTACCGATGTTAAATATGGTGGCACCTTACCCATCAGGCTATCACATTCACAGGCCAGCTGCCTTCAGGAGGACGAATGGTGCATTAGGGGCGGATGAAAATCTCACAGTCTGGGTCACATGACATCGAGGATCATTCTGCATCAGGTGGCCAAAGATCTGAACAATGAGGCTTGGCCCCTATTCACTCCACGTGAAGAACCATTGCAAAACTGGTGTGTGACTCTCATCCTCAAACTGATAATCAACCAAAGGTGTTGGATGACACAATGTGGCAGAGGTTTGGTGGGGGGGTACAAATGGCCTCCTGTTGCCCATCAATAAATGGCTCATTAATCATGAAGACCGTGTGACTATGTGTGTTGCCTTCAATGCTTGGCGCTTTGAGTGTCGGAGTTGGGACGGTTGTACAGGACATTGATGGGGCCTTTTCTGGAATACTGTGTCCAGTTCTGGCTGCCCTGCTACAGGAAGGATGTTATTAAACTGGAGGGGGTTCAGAAGAGATTTACCAGGATGTTGCCAAGAATGGAGGCTTTGAGCTATGAAGAGAGACTGGGCAGGCTGGGACTTTACTCCCCTGAGATAGGAGGCTGAGGGGTAACCTTATAGAGGTTTACAACATCATGAGGAGTATTGATAAGATGAATGGCGGGTGTCTTTTCCCCATGGTGGGGGGTTTTCAAGACTAGGGGGCATATTTTTAAGATGAGAGGAGAAAGATTTAAAAAGGCAATGAGGGGCACATTTTTTACACGGAGACTGGTTTGTGTGTGGAATGAACTTCCAGAGGAAGTGGTGGATGTGAGTACAGTTACAACGTTTAAAAGCATTTATGTAAGTACGTGGAAAGGTTTGGAGGGGAATGGGTCAAGCGCAGGCAGGTGGGGCTAGTTTAATTTGGGATTATGGTCAGCATGGGCTGGTTGGCCTGAAGGGTCTGTTTCGGTGCTGTATGACTCTGTGACTCTATATCTTTGTCTTGGCCATCAGGTAGGCTCTGGCAGGGGAGAATGTGAACAACCAGAGTTTGGTCAGGGCTTCCTACACTGGACTTCCAGGGTTAAAAATAATGAAGGGTGTAAAACACGTTTCCTTCAGAGCAGCTGCTTCTTTCGTTGCCATGGCTTCAGATGCAGATGGGAGCTACTTTCTCTTCATTCATCATCAAGGTTGAAAACTAATAACGGGATTTTTGGAAAGCGACAGGACAGAACCAGACCACGTTTGTGACTGTGTATATTTACAAGAGTTTTTTTTAAAAATTTAAATGAAGCATATTTCTGAAATAGAAAACATCATGGAGATGCTTCACAAGTTAGCACCCTGGTACAATATGAGAGGACTTAAGATGAGTCAAAATGTCAGTAACTTCAGGGGATAGTGACAGTTCTGACAAAAAGCAATTTGATAATGACCAGATTATCTGTTTTGTCATGTTAATTGAGGCATTAATATTGGCTAAGTCTGCCCGGGAGAATTCTTCTGCTCTTGTTCAACATAGTTACGGCATCATAAGATTCAAGCAAAGAATGATGCAGTGACTTACTGTGATATTTTGAAATCGGGAAGGGGGAAAGACACCAGTCTGAATGGGAAGACAGCAGTCCCAGACTCTGTGCTGTTAGAGTCAGATGATCCAATCAACCGTTGAACTCAATGATCAGCCATGGTCGTGTTGGATGGGGGAGAAGGCCGAGTGGCGTCCTCATGTTCCTACTCCCTAAGTTTCAAGAGTACTCTCCTGATAGCCCACTGCCTGCAGATGTAAATAAAGGAGTGTTATTGTTCATGGGGAGTCTTGCTGAGACATAAGGAATGAGCAGCCTCAGGGACAGTGTATATACAGACACCTGACAGTTTGGGGTATTCCAGGCCTGTATCTCAAAGTGCAGGGAAGAGGATTGCCTTAAAGCACAAGATAAACCAGTTGTGACATGGGATCTCTGCATAAAAGGAATCTTGCCTTCTCAGCTGAAAGGAGAAAAAACATTTCTAATGCAGTCTCAGCCCCTCACTGGAGGGTCAGGCTCGATTGAGGGCCATACAGCACGGGAACAGACACTTCGGCCATGTCGAACATAACCCAAACTAAACTAGTCCCACCTGCCTACGCGTGGCCCATATCCCTCCAAACCTTTCCTATTCATGTACTTGTCTGAGTGTCTTTTAAACGTTCAAACTGTACCCACCAAGTTTCATAGAATCTGTACAGTATGGAAAGAGGCCATTCAGCCCATCAAGTTTCCACACTGACCCTCCAAAAAGAACTCTATAAACCTGCATTTCCTACAGTTAACCCACCTAGCAGGCATACCCCTGGACACTATGGGCAATTTAGCCTGGCCAACCCATGCTAGCCTGCACATCTTTGGGCTGTGAGGGGAAATAGGCTCGATTCCAGCCTCGGGCAACTGTCTGTGTGGAGTTTGCACCTTCTCCCTGAGTCTGCGTGGGTTTCCTCCCACAGTCCAAAGATGTGCAGGCTAGGTGGATTGGCCATGTTAAATTGCCCGTAGAGTTCAGGGGTGTGTGGGTTATAGGGGGATGGGTCTGGGTGGGATGGTCTAAGGGTCGGTGTGGACTTGTTGGGCTGTAGAGCCTGTTTCCGCACTGTAGGGATTTTCTGATCAATGATCCACACAGACAGTCACCCGAGGGTGGGATTGAAGCCAGGCCCCTAGCGCTATGAGGCACCTGTGCTGCCTTTTCCTATGTGGGCCGGGACTTGAACCCACAACTTCAATGAGGATCCGATTCTTGTCCACACTGAGCAACATTTACCCACAATGCCCTGTCTTAAGATGAAACCCATGTGTTGTGTCATTGCTGCCGAACCAGATCGAATGCTGGTGACGTACCCAGAATGCCGAGGCGAGGAGAGACAGCTGAGAAGGCAAGATTCCTTTTATGCAGAGATCCCATGTCACAACTGGTTTATCTTGTGCTTTAAGGCAATCCTCTTCCCTGCACTTTGAGATACAGGCCTGGAATACCCCAAACTGTCAGGTGTCTGTATATACACTGTAGAGTTGGGCTGAAGGTCCTGTTTCCACATTCTAGAGATCCTATAATCTAGAACACTGTGGTGGTCACCCAGAACTGACACTTCCTGCTATCTGGGAGTCAACACATTCCACCTCAAAAACAAGACACGCAGACTAAAAGAAAAGCCACCATGAGATGAGATGATAGCCGGAGACTGATATTTTTGGAATAGCAGAGAAAAGAAAATAACATTGAAAGCCTCAGAGAATAACATTGACGTTCCCTGAAAGCACTCTTGTGTCATTGCCGTTGTGCAATGGTAACCATTTGCATTCAGCTGTCTTTGTGCCAAGTAATTGCTTCCTCCCTTTTCCTCTCAGATGCATGGTATTTGTACTGAGACAACGGCTCAGCTCAGGACCCTTCAAAACTTCATAAACTGCTTACCTCACAGGAGCTGAGAGGAAATGCTTCTGAGCAGTGCACATATATAAATAGATCTCTATGAACTGGGAGCAGAGAGATAAGGGAATGTGGCTTTATTATTGTGGAGTGTAAAATGCTCTCCGAAACACAGAGATAATGAAGAAAAGTGTCAGTCTGCCTTGATGACCTGCTTCAAACTTATCTGCTATTAAATAAAAAAAATGGATATAGGTTTGAAAGAGAGCAAGTAGTTTTTTTTCCCAGTACATTGTGTGGAAACTGCATGGTTTTATAAATAAAAAACAGAGGGAGGAGTGATTGAGTGATTGTGTAATTTGGGCTTGATCTTCACCCTTCAGATCATGACAGTTTCGGGGCTCTGGCTGACAATATTTGTGCCACACCAATGTCAGGCAATGACTGTCTCCAGTCTAATCGCTGCCCCTTGACATGAGATGGTGAGGCCATCCCCACTATTTTAGGGGTTAACATTACCATAAATTGAAATAGACTAGCCATATAAGTAGCATACCTGCAAGAGGAGGTCAGGGTTTGGGAATACTGTGGAAGATAATTCACCTCCTGACTCCCCAAAGCCTGTCCACCATCTACAAGGCACAAGTCAGGAGTGTGATGGAATACTCCCCACTTGCCTGGATGGGTGCAGCCCCAACAACACTCAAGAAGCTTGACACCATCCAGGACAAAGCAGCCGCTTGATTGGCATCACATCTACAAACATCCCACTCCCTTCACCACTGACGCTCAGTAGCAGCAGTGTGTACTATTTGTAAGGTGCGCTGAAGAAATTCACCAAAGATCCTCAGACAGCAACTTCCAAACCCACCACCACTTTAATATCAAAGGACAAGGGGCAGCAGACACATGGGAACACCATTATCTGCAAGTTTCCCTCTGAGCCACTCACCATCCTGACTTGTCCTGCTGCTAGGTCAAAATCCTGGGACTTCTTCCCTAAGGACATTGTGGGTCAACAATTCACCTCCAATGACATTTTTTGGTTCTCCGGTCACTAGGAGACGTGCTGTAGTGAGAATGAGCAGCAGTATGTCAGAACCTTCACTGTCTGACCTAATTTCATTGCACAGCCTCATTTATAAACAATGCTTACATTTTTTTTCCAAAATAACTGGAATTATTGAGAGCTGCATTCCTGGTGACCTCCTGATCATAAAAAAAGGTTGAAAATGGCTGGAAACATTCCAAATTCAAAAGGAAATGCAGAATAGTGACTCAGTGGTGAGCGCTGCTGCCTCAGCACTGGGGACCTGGATTCAATTCCAACCTAGGACAAGTTTTTGTGTGTGTGTGTGTGTGTGTGTGTGTGTGTGTGTGTGTGTGTGTGTGCGTGCGTGTGTGTGTGTGTACGCGCGTGTGCATGTGTGTGTGCACGTGTGTGCATGCATGTGTGCGTGTGTGTGTGTGCGCGTGTGTGTGTGTGCGTGTGCGCGTGTGTGTGTGTGCGTGTGCGCGTGTGTGTGTGTGTAGTTTGTATATTCTCCTTGTGTCTGCTCTGGTTTCCTCCACCATCCAAAGATGTGCAGGCTAGGTGAGTTGGCCATGCTGTGGTATCCAAGGATGTGTGAGTTAGTTGTGGGAAATGCAGTCTAACAGGGATAGATGGAGGTGTAGGTCAGTGTGGGATGCTCTTTAGAGGGTTGGAATGAACCCAATGGGCTGAATAGCCTGCTTCCCCACTGTAGAGATTCTATGAAGATTACTTATGCTAATAGAAATAGGCTTACATTTATGTACTGCCTTTTATGTCCTAGTGAGTTAAAACTCTGAATACTTAAGAAATGCATTCACTATTGTAAAAAGGCAATCAATTTGCTCAAAGCAAGCTCTCACAAATTGTGAGGTGGTGATGACCCGTGTAATACGTTTCCACCAGATTGGGCAAGGTTTTAAATAGGGGCAACTTTTGGGCTTTTCATCAAAATACCGTGTGAGTATCATTTCTGTCCAATCACGTAGTTCTCAAGTGAACCTTTCATCTGACAGGGAGCATCACTGATATTCTCCGGGATGGGAATGACAAATGTAGGTTCACCAAAATTGGGATTTGTCAGCCATTCAACTCTGGGGTGAACATGCGGCCGACTGCATTACAAAGGAAGACTGGAGGAGGCTGAGGGGAGAACATTCTTTGAAACTTATAACGTTCATACGGGACATGTATGGAACCTCCTTCGAGCAGAAGATTTGAATGGAGCTGTTTTTGTAAGGTGTGTTCAGGAGGGTTTCCTAACGCAGTACGTTGACAGGCCGACGAGGGGAGAGGCCATTCTAGACTTGGTGCTCGGAAACGAGCCGGGGCAGGTATCAGATCTTGTGGTGGGAGAGCATTTTGGTGATAGTGACCATAACACTCTCTCATTCTACATAGCTATGGAGAAGGAGAGGATTAGGCAGAATGGGAGGATATTTAATTGGGGAAGAGGAAACTATGATGCGATTAGACACGAGTTAGGAAGCATGGACTGGGAGCAGTTGTTCCATGGTAAGGGAACTATAGACATGTGGAGATGGTTTAAGGAACAGTTGTTGGGAGTGATGAGTAAATATGTCCCTCTGAGACAGGCAAGAAGAGGTAAGATAAAGGAACCTTGGATGACGAGAGCGGTGGAGCTTCTAGTGAAAAGGAAGAAGGTAGCTTACATAAGGTGGAGGAAGCTAGGGTCAAGTTCAGCTAGAGAGGATTACATGCAGGCAAGGAAGGAGCTCAAAAATGGTCTGAGGAGAGCCAGGAGGGGGCACGAGAAAGGCTTGGCAGAAGGAATCCGGGAAAACACAAAGGCATTTTACACTTACGTGAGGAATAAGAGAATGGTCAAAGAAAGAGTAGGGCCGATCAGGGATAGCATAGGGAACTTGTGTGTGGAGCCTGAGGAGGTAGGGGAAGCCCTAAATGAGTTTTTTGCTTCTGTCTTTACGAAAGAATCGAACTGTGTAGTGAATGAAACCTTTGAAGAGCAGGTGTGCATGCTGGAATGGATAGAGATAGAGGAAGCTGATGTACTGAAAATTTTGTCAAACATTAAGATTGACAAGTCGCCAGGCCCGGATCAGATTTGTCCTCGGCTGCTTTGGGAAGCGAGAAATGCAATTGCTTCGCCACTTGCGAAGATCTTTGCATCCTCGCTCTCCACTGGAGTCGTACCTGAGGACTGGAGAGAGGCAAATGTAATCCCTCTCTTCAAGAAAGGAAATAGGGAAATCCCCGGCAATTATAGACCGGTAAGTCTCACGTCTGTCGTCTGCAAGGTGTTAGAAAGGATTCTGAGGGATAAGATTTATGACCATCTGGAAGAGCATGGCTTGATCAAATACAGTCAACACGGCTTTGTGAGGGGTAGGTCATGCCTTACAAACCTTATCCAGTTTTTTGAGGATGTGACTAGTAAGGTTGATGAGGGTCGAGCTGTGGATGTGGTGTATATGGACTTCAGTAAGGCATTTGATAAGGTTCCCCATGGAAGGCTCATTCAGAAGGTCAGGAGGAATGGGATACAGGGGAACTTAGCTGCTTGGATACAGAATTGGCTGGCCAACAGAAGACAGCGTGTGGTAGTAGAAGGAAAATATTCTGCCTGGAAGTCAGTGGTGAGTGGGGTTCCACAGGGCTCTGTCCTTGGGCCTCTACTGTTTGTAATTTTTATTAATGACTTGGACGAGGGAATTGAAGGATGGGTCAGCAAGTTTGCAGACGACACAAAGGTCGGAGGTGTCGTTGACAGTGTAGAGGGCTGTTGTAGGCTGCAGCGGGACATTGACAGGATGCAGAGATGGGCTGAGAGGTGGCAGATGGAGTTCAACCTGGATAAATGCGAGGTGATGCATTTTGGAAGGTCGAATTTGAAAGCTGAGTACAGGATTAAGGATAGGATTCTTGGCAGCGTGGAGGAACAGAGGGATCTTGGTGTGCAGATACATAGATCCCTTAAAATGGCCACCCAAGTGGACAGGGTTGTTAAGAAAGCATATGGTGTTTTGGCTTTCATTAACAGGGGGATTGAGTTTAAGAGTCGTGAGATCTTGTTGCAGCTCTATAAAACTTTGGTTAGACCGCACTTGGAATACTGCGTCCAGTTCTGGGCGCCCTATTATAGGAAAGATGTGGATGCTTTGGAGAGGGTTCAGAGGAGGTTTACCAGGATGCTGCCTGGACTGGAGGGCTTATCTTATGAAGAGAGGTTGACTGAGCTCGGTCTCTTTTCATTGGAGAAAAGGAGGAGGAGAGGGGACCTAATTGAGGTATACAAGATAATGAGAGGCATAGATAGAGTCGATAGCCAGAGACTATTTCCCAGGGCAGAAATGGCTAGCACGAGGGGTCATAGTTTTAAGCTGGTTGGTGGAAAGTATAGAGGGGATGTCAGAGGCAGGTTCTTTACGCAGAGAGTTGTGAGAGCATGGAATGCGTTGCCAGCAGCAGTTGTGGAAGCAAGGTCATTGGGGTCATTTAAGAGACTGCTGGACATGCATATGGTCACAGAAATTTGAGGGTGCATCCATGAGGATCAATGGTCGGCACAACATTGTGGGCTGAAGGGCCTGTTCTGTGCTGTACTGTTCTATGTTCTATGTTCTATGTAGTGATTGGAATGAGGGCCAGGGGCTCTCGTTGGCAATGAGATCCTTGACTGTTGTTGTTAAGGTGTGGAGGATATAGGATGCTGGCAGGTGGGACCATTTTGGTTCGGGAACATGGTTGGCATGAACTAGTTGGACCCAAGGGTCTGTTTTGATGCTGTATGACTTTATGACTCTGTAACTGGGTCCAATCAGGGAGTCCTGGCTGACAGATTTAAACAGGACATTCGGAGAGTCTCCTCAGTCTAGGGAGCCAGCTGGTCAGAGCCCATGTACTGTGCAAATAAAGGGTGACTTGGTGATGGGATACCGGCCTCTGTACAGTTATTTCAAGACTCAATAGGGTAGACATGTGAAGGATATTCCTGAAAGCCAGGGAGTCCAGGAGCTAATGTCACAGTCTTACAAAGTGGAGTAGGCCATTTAGGGCTGAGATGAGGAGAAATTTCTTCTCCTGGAGCCTGCGGAATTCTCTGTCATTGGAAACTGAGGCCAAAACGTTGAACATTTTCAAGAAAGAGTTAGTTCTTAGGGCTGAAGGATTCAAAGTGTAATGGGAGAAAGTTGAATGATCAGCAATGGTCATATTGAAAACTGGAAAAAGCTTGAAGAGCCAAATGGCCTACACCTGCTGTGATTTATGTTTCTATGGATCACTCGTATTCTTTAGCCATCTACCCACGTGCACAAAATATCCGCACATTTCCGATCTTATGACTAGGCTTTGAAAGTAGAGCTGTCTCTCCCCAGTCCAGCTCTCTCCAGTCCAACTGGAGAACACCCTCAGTACTTTTCATTTCTCAAAGAACCCCATGGTTTTCCAGAATCGCCTAGCAAGTAAAGAAATAAATAATTGCTCCTCATCTCATCCTATGATGCGTGGTGCCTTTAAAATGTGGCTGAGAAACTTATACGCTGACACCTTGCATTCTGGTAAGGCTCTGCTCCCAAGGTTTTTGCAAGTACATCCTTAAGACCTTGAGATTTAGGAACAGAACAGGGCCGTTCGGCCCACAGAGACTGCTCCAACACTTGATCGTAGCTGATATGTATCTCAATCTCATTCCCCAGCCCTCTCTCCATAACCTTTGACCCCTGCACTTCATTGGCTGAAATGTACCTCCTGTGATCAGGTAAGATGCAAAATAAAGGGAGGTCTTTCCCTATTTTATTTCTCTTTCCCTGAAAGTGCAAAATCTTATCCTTCAAGTTATTCATCCAATTCCTTCTTGAAACCTGCTTCGGAGCCTGCTTCCAAAATTCTGTCAGGCACCGAGGCTCAGATCTGAACAACTCTCTGAGTAAAAATAATCTTGCCTTGTCTCGCCTCCGGTTCTGTCGCTAATTATTTTGTATCTGTATCCTATGGTTACCAAACCTCCTGCCAGCTTTTTCTTACCTTTGTTCACGGAATCAGAATGTCGCTGTCAAGGCTATTATTCATTGTTGGTCCCTAGTTGCCCCTTGAGAAGGTGGGGGTGAGCTGCCTTCTTGAACTGCTGCAGTCCATGAGCTGTGGGTAGACCCACAGTGCCCTTAGGGAGGGAATTCCAGGGCTCGCAGACCATGAAGAAATGGTGATGTGATTCTAAGTCGGGATGGTGTGTGGCTTGGAGGGGGCAACTTGAAAATGGAGGTCTCCCATGTATCTGCTACCTTTCTCCTTGTAGGGAGTTACATGTTTGGAAGATGCTGTCAAAGGTGAGCTTCTACAGTGCATTTTGTAGATGGTACATGCTGTTGCTGCTGTGGGCCAGGGCACGAACCCTGGAAGTGGTGGATGGGTTGCCAATAAAAGAGTTGTTTTGCCTCAGATGCTGTTGTGCATCTGAAGAGCAGGGCTCAACCAGGCAACGGGGCAATATTCCGTCTGCCCTTTTTACCTTGCGGAAAAGTTCTGGGGAGTGTGATGTGACGTACATGCAAGCTTCCTAGTTTCTGACCTGCTCTTGTAGCCACAGATTTTCTATGTCACACAGTCACACAGCACTGAAACAGACCCCTCTGTCCAGCTTGTTCACGTTGGCCAGATATCCTAAATTAATCCAGTCCCATCCGCCAGCATTTGGCCCACATCCCTCTAAACGCTTCCTAGTCACCTACCTACCCAAATGTCTTTAACATGTTGTATCTGTACCTGCATCTACCTCTTCCTCTGGCAGTTCATGCCACACGCAAACCATACTCTGTGTGAAAACATTGCCCCTCGGGTACCCTCACGCTTTAAACCTATGCCTCTAGTTTTGAACTCCCCGACCCCAGGGAAATGGTGCTATTCACCCTATCGATACCCCTCATGATTTTATATATACCTCCACAAGGTTGCCCCTCAGCCTGCTGCATTCCAGTGAAAAATGCCCCAGCCTGTCCAGCTTCTCCTTATAACACAAGCCCTCCTAGCCCAGTAGCAACCTCTCTAATTCCTGAGCAGAAAGTCATTGATGAAAGTGTTTGAGCCAAGGACACAGCAGAATTCCTGCAGCTATGCATTGGGGATGAGACAGTTAGCCTCTTACAATCACAACCATCATCCTTTGCAGCTCCAATCAACCCCCTTCCCCAAACTCCCAATTCTCATTGTCTGCAAAATTCTTTTGTCCTTTTTGTTCTTTGTAAGTGTCAAGTAGTACCTAACATATCTATCAAGCATGCTACACTCAGTCCCGGCTCCTCTCGTCTCTCGACAGCCACAGTCCCTCATCCGCTTGTCAATTTGCTTCATAATTTTGGAAAGAAATCTCAATCAGGTCACCTTGAAGTCTCCTTCCATTTTGCCAAAGAGAGCGAGACCCACTTGCACATCAATTAAGCATCTGCTTACCCACTGGGACTTTATTAAACATGTCTTTTCCTCAACCCCTTTGTCAACACACACCCCAACTCTGCCCAAACAGGTGACCAACTTCCTGAGGATGTGATAGTTATCTGTCAATGCAATGAGGCGCAAATAGAACACTTACACAGGGGCAAAAAGTGTGCGTGTGTATCTGTGTGTATGTTTGTGCGTGTGTATGTGCATGTATGTGTCCATCTGTCTGTTTGTGTGTCTGTGTGTGTGTATGTGTGTGTCTGTGTGTATGTGTGTGTGTGTCTATGTGTGTGTGTGTGTCTGTGTGTTTGCATGTGTGTGAGTGGGTCTGTGTGTGTGCATGTGTGTGTGTGTGTGTGTGTGTGTTTGTGTGTGTGAGTGAGTGTATGTGCATGAATGTGTGTGAGCATATATGTGTGTGAGTGTGTGTGTGTGTGCATGTGCGTGCGTGTGTGAGTGTGTGTGTGTGCGTGCGAGTGTGTATGTGTGTGTGTGCGTGCGAGTGTGTGTGTGTACGCGTGCGAGTGTGTATGTGTGTGTGCGCGTGCGCGAGCGTGTGTGTGTGTTTGTGTGTGTGCATGTGTGTGTGTCTGTGTGTGTGTGTCTATGTGTGTGTGCATGTGTGTGTGTGTGTGTGCATGTGTGTGAGTGGGTCTGTGTGTGTGTGCATGTGTGTCTGTGTGTGTGTGTGTGTGTGTCTATGTGTGTGTGCATGTGTGTGAGTGGGTCTGTGTGTGTGTGTGTGTGTGTGTGTGTGCGTGCGCGACTGTGTGTGTGTGCAAGTGTGTGTGTGTGTGTGTGCGTGCGCGACTGTGTGTGTGTGCAAGTGTGTGTGTGTGTGTGTGTGTGTGTATCAGACCCTTATGACAGACAGTACCTTCATCAGAATGAGAGGTGGCTTTCATCATGAGTTGATAGTGTCAGCCATTACACTTTCATTTATTATAATTTCTCCAGGCAAGATATTTTTAGTGTTGTTGCAGCTCTGCGAGAGCAGTGAAGGCAACAAACAACGGTTGATGAATACATCACACTTCAAGCAAATATATTCAGAAAATATTCGGGCTTTGTGTAACCATCACATTAACTGATGCCTCATTCTAACCCATGACTCTAACCAAGGGGACCTTGAAAAACTAGACAGCGCCCAAGTAATTGGGCAATGATTATCGTTGCAGTGCTGTGATATAATCATTTACTGCACATCTCTGCCTTCATGCAGTAGAAAGTCATCTTTGTTTAAACAGGCAGACTGTTTTCACACTGGCGCATCAGCGCCACTTTTGTTTAAAAGTGTCAGCCCGTTCTGATGGGTCGCATTCCTTCAAATGTTAAAATGACAATGGCCTCAGCTTCCTGTGTTTTAATAGACGCCCCCCCCCCCCCACCCCCCCCCAACCCCAACCCACCAGAAGCTGCTGAGCTTATAGTTTCCCAGCCCAGCTGCTGTTAGCCCTGGTTGCAATCTCCTCTTCATTACCTTCAATCTCACCCTCCCACCCCTGCTATCATCGAGGTTTGAGAACGTACGAAAGGCTTGCATTTATGTAGCGTCGGCCTGTGACCCCAGGGTGTTTTCACAGCAAATTCAGTTATGTGCGGTCCCCTTTATAATGCTGGGCTGTGGGATAATGCCTCATGGTATTATTGCTGGACTATTAAGCCAAGGACATAGGTGATGTTCTCGGGTTCAACTCCAGATGTTGGCATCTGAACCTAACAAAGGTTTGGAGTTAGGGGTCGAATGATGACAGTAAAATTATTGGGGAATAGAAGTAACATTTGGTTCATTAATGTCCTTTAGGGAGGGAAATTTGCCACCCTTACTGTGTGTAACCTACAAGTGACTCCAGGCTCACAGCAATGGGGTTAACTCTTAATTACCCTTTGGGTGACTGGGGTGAGTTGACAACCTTGAGCCCAGCCAGCAATTTTGTGAACAAACTGAAAACAGAAATGACAGCAGCCAAATCTGTATTGAGCAAGCAGAAATGTGATCATGACTGGGTCATTGGGTTGTTAATTTGGGGATAAATATTGGCCAGGGCTTTGGGAGTTTGCTCCTCACCCTTCTTCAAAATAGAGCATTTGCATCCATCGGAACATCAAGTTGATCCCCTTTCTAAACACTGCCAACAACACACCACTAGTCTAGATGGTAGAATGTAACTAGCCTTCTGTATTGTGCTGGTTATGAAGACTATCAGTGTTGGACAATCCAAAGACAGCCCACTGAAGAGCTCGATCCACTCCTTGGCTGACTCCCCGAGCCTCCTCGAGTGGGATCTCCCCGTGTCATCTTGAAGATCAAATTTGACGATGAGCTTTCTCCTGTCTGAGACTACGCATTGATAAATGTCAGAGCGCTCGCCAGCAAGCAGCTTAACTCATTCATCCATGACTCCCCTTGACAGCAGGGTCAGAGGCAGAATGCACTCCTTCAATAATGAGTTGGTGGTAATGTCACTCACTCGCCTTGTACGTCAGAGCCTAAAACATTAACATGTTGGGGAAGATTTATTTTATTCATTCACAGAATGAGGGCATCGCTGGCTAGGCAGCATTTACTGCCCCATCCCTAATTGCCCAGAGGGCTGTCGCTGCATGTCTGGAGTCACATATAGGCCAGACCAGATAAGGATGGCCATTTCCTTACCTAAAGGGTATTAGTGAACCAGATGGGTTTCCTCCCAGCAATCAGCAATGGATTCATGGTCATCATTAGATTCTTAATTCCAGATATTTTTATTGAATTCAAATTCCACCATCTGCCTTGGCAGGATTCGAACCCAGGTCCCTGCAACATTACCTGGTCTCTGGATTAACAGTCCAGTGATAATAGCACGAGGCCATCACCTCCCCTTGTGGGTTGGAACCCACCGTGAAAGATGGTTAATTCTGTTCTCAATGAAACCTGGAATGAAAAGCAAGTCCAAATGGTGAATAACCAGTTTTGATTGTTGTAAAAACCCATCTGGTTTACTGATAGTCTTCAGGTAAGGGAAATCTGCCATCCTTATCTGGTCTGGCCTACCTGGGATTCCAGATCCACAGCAATGGGGCTATCCCTGAAAGCCACTGAGTATGATCACATTGTTGGAAAGTCTGATGAAAGGAATGAAACTGGATAGGTCATGAGACATTGGCACTGGAAGTAACAATGGCAAACACAGCCCTGTTGTGATTGTAAATGGTTCTTCATTGATTTTTGGGTATCTGTGTTATTTTTGCCCCACATCCCCAATCATTACCCAGCTCAGTGTCAATGTTTTCCATTCCACTACTTGCTACCCCGGACATTTAGATTAATGGAACACAAGACATCACCTTAGCAACTTAGGAATGTCATCATGGAAGTATGAATTAAGAGGCCCCAATATATTTAGGGTGTGTTTAGAACTTCCAAGGAGCATAAACCACTGTTTTGGTGTCATAATATTTTATACCGTACATAGAACGTTAGAAAATAAGATCTTATACAGGTCCTTAATATCTTACAGATTGCAGTCATGTGTAGGCCCAAACCAGGTCAGGCTTCTGGTTTCCTTCCCTAAAAAGAAGTGAGTGAATCGCTAGGGTTTTACAGCACGTGGAGAATTGATGGGCGCAGCCAACAGCTTTGCAGGAAGGAGTATCCTCCCTATTCTCCTCAAAGTACCACTTTGGGACTCAGGCATAGATTGTTTGCCCAGTTGCGTCAGCAATATGACTCCATGACAATCTGGGCCCTCAGGTCGCAGTATGTGTCCCATTCTAAAACGCGGCTAAAGGTGGTCTTCAATGGTGTCGCCATTAAAATCACAAAGAGAGGGAACAAGATGTAACTTCTTATTTATCCCATTCCAAGAAAGAAGGATTGGAAATTGGGGCCTACAACAAATGGAATAGATCACACAGCCCTTTCAAGCCTATTCCTCCTGTTCATTTTGACCTTGGTTTTAACTCTATTGACAGTTTGTACGTATGAAATAGAGTCACACATAAGGCCCCCCAAACCTGACCCTCCCTTCAATAAGGGTGATCTGTTTGACCAGTCTTGGCTTTATGATTCTGTCACAAATTGATGTCGAGTGCAGGCTTACGGATGAGATCAAGGTTTGGAATTTTACAGAGGTACACCACGACTCAGCAGTATGAGGAAAGAAGCACAACTAAATTTTCGCACTTATAGGATGAGCATTTTCTTTGGAAAGCTTCCCTTGCTAAACAATTAGAGGCATGAAAATTATGTTGAGGGTTTTTTTTACCAGCAATTAGTGCACCTGTAATCCAGGCACAGTTGTCTTAACTGTATCCAAAATATAATGAGATACTGCAATGAGAGGGATCAGCTTTTTATTCTGGGCCATTTGCTTACCATAATTCCTCTTCTGTTCAACCTTGCACTGCCGAGTCCAAGCGATACAAATATTTTGTGAAGAGGCCTTAACTCTCTGTAAATCAGGGGCAAGTGAAAAAAGAAAAAAATCTTGTTGAATGGATTGCTGGAATACACCAGACGAAAACAACACAAAGAAACGGACACAGTAGGAACTGCCGATGCTGGAGAACCTGAGATAACATGGTGTGAAGCTGGATGAACACAGGGGGCCAAGCAGCATCAGAGGGGGCAGGAAAGCTTGATGTTTTGGGCTGAGACACTTCTTCAGAAGAAGGGTCTCGACCCGAAACGTTCAAACTTTTCTGTTCCTCTGATGCTGCTTGGCCCACTGTGATCATTTTGCAAAGAAACGGAGCCTGGTTCCTGCCAATTTGAAACTATTCACCAGAATATCGAGGCGACTCAGCCTGGAGCAGCTGTAGAAGGGTGCAGACAGAGAATCCAATGAGAATTTCTGGGGCTAAAGCTGCCTGAGTCCTAAAATAAAATCCAGACTGGATTTCGCTCCACATGGACCTGGTTTTGACTGTAATAACCTTCAGGTAAATCCCGAGTGAGGAAGGGGAGGGGAGCACGAGGGGATGGGACATAACAGTTCAGAGGCAGCCATGAGATGTGCTCTTGGTTTTCTGTTTCTGCTGAAAATGTGATAGAAATGTTCTTCCTATCTGAATCGAGAAGGACAAGGGCAGCAGGGACCATCTGTAGCTTCCCTTCCAAGCAGCTCACCATCCTGACATGGAAATATGTCACTGGCTCTCACTTGCCTGGATGGGTGCAGCCCCAACAACACTCAAGAAGCTCGACACCATCCAGGATGAAGCAGCTGCTTGATTGGCACCACGTCCACAAACATCCCACTCCCTCCACCACCGACGCTCAGTACCAACAGTGTGCACCATCTACAAGATGCGCTGCATTAACCACCCCCCCCCCACCACGCTGTTTAGACAGCACCTTCCAAACACTCAACCTTCAGCATCTAGAAGGACAAGAGCAGCAGATACATGGGAACCCTACCCCCCCGACAAGTTCCCCTCCGAGCCATTCGCTGCCCTGACTTGGAAATATATCACCATTCCTTCACTGCCATTGGGTCACAATCCTGGAAATCCCTCCAGAAGGGCATTCTGGTCTACATTTCTATAATATCTTGCATGCTTTCAGTTTGTCCCAATATACTTTACAGAAAAAAGTCTGCACCTATTGGATGCACGAAACGCGACAATCAATGATGTAATTTAGCCATGGTGATTTGAGGATAATTGTCAATCAGGACGCTGAAGAAAGTTCCCCTGCTTTTCCTTGAATCGGTGCAATGGGAATGTCCACGTTGACCGGCAGGGGTCTGTGTTTAGCAGATCCCCCAGGAGGCAGCTCCTCAGATGACAGTGCAGCACTCCCTCAGTGTAGCACTTGGCATGTTTTCAGCCTGGATGATCTAGTTCAGGTCCACGGGGTCAGGGCTCAGCCTGCTGACTTGGAGTAAAGAATCATGGAATCAATAAAATGTAAGGTAGAGTGCACAGCAAGGAAGATTACTTCAGAGTACAATGGGATATTGATCAGATGGGTCAATGGGCTGAGAAGTGGCTGATGGAGTTTAATTTAGATTTAATTTAGCATATGCTGGCAAAGGGGAGTACATTTATATAGGATATCTGGTTGGCACGGATGAGTTGGGCGGAAGGGTCTATTTCTATGCTGTATACCTCAGTGGCTCTAAGACTCCATGGCTGTGAATTATCACAGTGTAGATGGAAGGCCATTTGCCCCATCGTACAATGGAGCACTGCCAGCTCAGTAGCTGGGCACTGTTACGAAATAGAGGCTGAAAGCAAAAAGCTGCAGCCTAGCTGGATGAAAACACCGTGAGGAAACCAGCGATGTTTGAAAATAAGCATACAGTTGTAGAAGGCCAGCATTCTGCGGTACACATCATTCACAAGTTTTGCTGGCTTTACCTTCTGAGAGGGCTTACATATCAGCTCAGTAACGCTATCAAGCCATGGACTTGGATCTGCACCTTCTGCTATCTAGTGCCGATCCTGCTTTTAATCAAGCTCCGCAATTTGCCATTAATTTTAAATAACTTCACTAATGACACTGTTAGCCGAATGCAGCTATTATTTTTAATGACTCGCACCTCTGTCAATCACCTGCGCTCATCAATGCACAGAATACTTTTCGTTTCAGACTCACAGCTCTGCCTGGACTGGCATGGCCCAGTTAGATGTAGAGTAGGCATTGTGCCAATGTGGCTTTACCAGTATCAATTGTGTTGTACCTTTAGACTGTGGCACACATACAAAGGAGATCCCTCACATCTAAGGACCAGTTCTGAGGAAGGGTCACCGGACTCGAAACGTTAACTCTGCTTTCTCCTTCACAGAAACTGCCAGACCTGCTGAGCTTTTCCAGCAACTTCTGTTTTTGTTCCCTCACATCTAAGGAACGTCATGTAGCCCTGTTGGCACTGGATGGACAGCAGGAGGTGAGGAGATATGAGGACAGTGGTCAAATCCAATTCATTAAATTAGAAGTTCTGTGGCTTGGTACCAGACGGAGAATGGTCTCCACACAAGGTGCCAAATGTCATTGCTGTATACTTCAGATCCATAACACCATGAGAAAAAGGAGCAAGTGTAGACTGTTTGGGCCTTGTTGATGGCAGCTCCCTGCAGAGGTGATGCTAGTTCCTATGCATGTAACTGGGGCTTCCACCCCTCCGTTTAAATAGTCTGCTCCATACTTACAGCAACACTTACAACACATTTGTTTTACTCAGCGTGTCCAACCAGACTTCTCTAATCAAGCAGGGTGGCTATTGAGATTAAAACAGACTAGTGTAATTAAACACAGAACCATTGAACACAGTGATAATGGGAACTGCAGATGCTGGGGAATCCAAGATAATAAAATGTGAGGCTGGATGAACACAGCAGGCCAAGCAGCATCTCAGGAGCACAAAAGCTGACGTTTCGGGCCTAGACCCTTCATCAGCCTCACATTTTATTACCATTGAACACAACTGTCACTTCCATCTCACTATGTCCCTCGGGAAGGAAAGTGCATCAATTCGATTTCATCTGATCTACACCTATGTCCAATTTATCAAGCCGTGGATTCCTTCTAAAGGAATCTAGCATAACACTAGTAGAGCAAACTGCATTGGACATAGAACAGTGCAGCATAGGAACAGGCCCTTCAGCCCACCATGCTGTGCTAAACATGACACCAAATTAAACTCAGAGATAGTAGGAACTGCCGATGCTAGAGTCTGAGATAACAAGGTGTAGAGCTGGATGAACACAGCAGACCAGGCAGCATCAGAGGAACAGGAAAGCTGATGTTTCTGAAGAGGGGCCCAGACCTGATGCTTCCTGGCCTGCTGAGTTCCTCCAGCTCTACACCAAATTAAACTAAACACTTCTGTCTGCCCTTGGTCCAAATCCCTGAATTCCTTCCATATTTATGTGCTTATCTAAAAATCCCTTAAACACCCCTATTGTATCAGCCTCCAACACCTACACTGGAAGCATGTTCCATGCTCCTAACACCCTCTGTGTAAAAAACATGCTCCTCACATCTCATTTGAACTTTCCCCGTCTCACCTTAAATGCATGCCCCCCAGTATTAAACATTTCAGCTCTGGGAAAAATACTCTGACTGTCAACCCTATTGATGCACCTCATAATTTTATAGACTTCAATCAAGTCTCCCCTCAGCCTCCACTGCTCCAGAAAAAACAACTTGAGGTTTTCCAGCGTTTCCTTATGGCTCATACCCTCTAATCCAGACAGCATCCTTGTAACACAGCAGGCCAGGCAGCATCAGAGAAACTGGAAAGCTGACGTCAACTTTCCTGTTCTGCTCATGCTGCTTGGCCTGCTGTGTTCCTCCAGCTCTGCACCTTGTTATCTCTGACTCCAACATCTGCAGTTCTTACTATCTGTGAGCATCCTGGTCAACTTCCTTTCGACCCTCTCCAAAGCCTCCACACTCTTTTTGTAACGTGGCAACCAGAACTGAACTCTACATAATCATTAGGACCCAAGAAAACTAAGAATGTGCAATAACTGAACCCTTCTCTATCCTAATTTTAAATTATATACAAATGTCAGAGTGGATGTTCCTGACTATACTCCTGTTAAGGCGGTCATTTACAGCTGATCTGCCCATGTGTGGTTCAATGACATTGGTCTGCAGTGACGAGAAACCTCAAGGTTGCCAATATGACTCTTTGCAGGCAGGGGGTGACATAAGACCACAAAAGAGCATAAATAGACCATTCAGCCCAATGGGTCTGCTCTGCCATTCAATAAGATCATGGCTGATCTGACAATCCTGAACTGCACTTTCCTATAATTTCCCAATATCCTTTCATTCCTTTGATAAAAATCTGTCTAATTCAGCCATGAATACACTTAATGTCCGAAACTGCACAACTCTGGTGGTAAAGATTTCCACAGATTCACAATTTTCTGAGAGAAGAAATTCTTCCTCATCGCCATCTTAAATGTGCGATCCCTCATTTCTAAGATGATGCCCGCTTGTCCTAGACTTAGCCACAAGGAGTAACAGCCTATCCACATAAACCTCTTAGTAATCTTGTATGTTTCAATAAGGTTGCCCCTTATTCTTCTGTATTCCATTGAATGCAGACACAAGCTACTCAAACTCTCCCCAAAAGACAATGGCCTGACTAATTCCTTGTACAATTTTAGCAAGATTTCCCTACTTTTCCACTGATTCGAGAAACAACGTTGAGTAATGACAAGTAGGAACCACTCGATCTCATGTGCCAATTGGAACATGACTTGCAGCGGCACGGAGTGTAGGCTAAGTAGAACAAACCTAAGTAGTTCAGGAACATCACTCAGAGAAAGTAGGAACTGCCAATGATGGAGTCTGAGATAACAAGGTGTAGAGCTGGATGAACACAGCAGGCCAAGCAGCATCAGAGGAGCAGGGAAGCTGTCGTTTCGGGTCTGGAAACCTCTTCAGAAATGGCGGAGGGGAAGGGGGCCATGAAATAAATAGAGAAGGAGGGGAGGCGGTGATAGAAGATGGACAGTGGAGCAGATAGGTGGAGAAAAGGCAGACAGGTCAAGGAGGGAGGGATGAAGTTAGTAAAGGTGTGTGTAGGTAGGGAGTTTGAATGGGGGTTGGTCAGTGAGGACGGAAAGGCAAGTAGGTGGGAGGGAAGATGGACAAGTCGATGAGGCTGGGATGAGAGCAGGGCTGGTCTTGGGATGATGTTGGGAGTGGGGAGATTTTGAAGCTCGTAAATTCCACGTTGAGACAATTGGGCTGTAGAGCTCAAAGACCGAACATGAAGTGCTATGAAACATGCTGGGTCAGTGGTTCGCACTGCTGCCTCACAGCATCAGGGACCCTTGTTCAATCCCACCCTCGAGTGGCTGTGTGGAGTTTGCACATTCTCCCTGTGTCTGCGTGGGTTTCCTGCGGGTGCTGTGGTTTCCTCCCACAGTCCAAAGATGTGCAGGCTAGGGGGATTGCCATGTTAAATTGCCCCATCGTGTCCAGGGGCATGTGAGTTAAATGGATTAGACAGGGGAAATGCTAGGTTAGAGGAATGGGTCTGCGTGGGATGCTCCTCAGAGGGGCAGTGTGGACTTGTTGGGCTTAATGGCCTGTTTCCACACTGCAGGGATTCAATGATGAAAGTGAGTTTGGGATTAGAAGCCATGCCGAAAAAAAGCACATGGTCCCTCTGCAAGCCTCGTAGACATTACAAAAATGTTTCAGAGCAATAGAAGTCATTTAAAATTGTAGTCTGTGCTGTAACGCAGAAAACTGTACACGGGACACAAACACCAGTAGGGATGGGGTAAAGCGCTGGGTAACCTCTCATTATTGACATTGAGGGAGGAGCACGTATCAGCAGAGATAACACCGCTGCTCTCCTTCGAATGATACTGGGACGTTCTTCATCTCAAATAGGACCATTGCCAGGAAAGCATTAGCACCTTCACCAGTGGACCAGTCACTCGTCACTTCACTGTAGCATTTTCTTAGACTGATTGGTGTTCATTGAGATTTCGATAGTGGACAGGACATTGAGGAGAACTGCACAAGGCTTCTTCTACACAGCGCCGCACATCCAGATATGAGGCTAGATGGCTCTTGAGTATAAAGACTTCTTTAATAATGAGCTTGTGGAGCACGGCTCCTTCAGCAGGACCTCACCTGACGAAGGAGCAGTTCTCTAAAAGCTTGTAATTTTAAATAAAGCTGTTGGGACTATAACCTAATGTGATATGACTTCTGACCTTGTTCAACAGCAGCACCTCCATATCATTCCTACTAATGAGGACATAGTTTCATATTCACCTGAGGGATGTACGTGTCTCTGGCTGGGCCCAGCCTTTATTGACTGTCCCTATCTGCCCCTTGAGAAGGTGGGTGTGAGCTGCCTTCTTGAACTGCTGCAGTCCCTGTGCTGTAGGTGCTCTTAGGGGGGAATTCCGGGATTTTGATCCAGTGACAGTGAAAGAATGGTGATTTATGTCCAAGTCAGAATCTTTGGAGAAGATGATAATAACATGTTAATTTTGCAAAATTCGTAATTTAAAGGTTCAGGCTGATGCTTTGGGGAAAATGGGTTCTAATGCATCAAGGTAACTGGTGACATTTTTAACTTATCTCCAAAGTAAATGTGGACTTGGAAGCTAGTCTTGGCAATGATAGCCGTAAAGGCATCAGTTGTCGTTAAAAATCCATCTGATTCACTAATAGCCTTTAGGGAAGGAAACTGCCATCCTTACCTGGTCTGGCCTACATGTGACTCCAGACCCCCAGTGACGTGGGTGACTCTAAACCATTTTCAAAGGTCATTAGGAATGGTTAGCTCCCATATCTCTGACACAATTCAAAAACTTATTTTATTCCCTCAATGCTCCATTTCAGAACCATCCTCAGTGAATCATTGTCATTTATTTTTATTGCAGGATGTATTTACAAGTGGATTAGTAATTACACCCTTCCGTTCAAGAATTAGAATCCAATTTAATTCACATGATATCAATGTGTTGTGAGTGAAGAGCGTTTGAATAGAGTAACATGTTTCCAAATCTATTGATTGTAACCTCGCATCTGAAAATAGTGCACAAAGATAGCTTAAAATATCTGATTCTCTTTATCCACAGCACTCATCTCAAACTCAAAACTTGGGAAGGAGCTTGAGAGACCTATAACCTTTCACTGACTGGGTCTCTGGTGCTCATTAGCTGTTCTTTTATTTATCCACAGATGTAGACGTTGTTGGCTAGACTAGCATTTATTGCCCATCCCTAAATGCCTGGGGGCAGCAAAGAGTCAACTGTATTGCTGTGGGTCTGGAGTCACATGTAGACCAGACCAGGTAAAGTTGGCCGTTTCCTTCCCTGAAAGGCAACAATATACCAAGTGAAATTTTCCTGGCAATCTTAATTCCAGCTTTTAACTGAATACCTTTATTCATTCACGGGATAAGGGTATCACTGGCCAGGCAGCATTTATTGTCCATCCCTAATTGCCCAGTGGGCTGTTAAGAGTCAACTACATTGCTGTGGGTCTGGGGTCAAATGTAGGCCAGACCAGGTAAGGATAGCAAGATAATAAAACGTGAGGCTGGATGAACACAGCAGGCCAAGCTGCATCTCAGGAGCACAAAAGCTGACGTTTCGGGCCTAGACCCTTCATCAGAGAGGGGGATGGGGAGAGGAAACTGGAAAAAATAGGGAGAGAGGGGGAGGTGGACCGAAGATGGAGAGAAAAGAAGATAGGTGGAGAGAGTATAGGTGGGGAGGTAGGGAGGGGATAGGTCAGTCCAGGGAAGATGGATAGGTCAAGGAGGTGGGATGAGGTTAGTAGGTAGATGGGGGTGCGGCTTGGGATGGGAGGAAGGGATGGGTGAGAGGAAGAACAGGTTAGGGAGGCAGAGACAGGTTGGACTGGTTTTGGGATGCAGTGGGTGGAGGGGAAGAGCTGGGCTGGTTTTGGAATGCAGTGGGGGAAGGGGACGAACTGGGCTGGTTTAGGGATGCGGTGGGGGAAGGGGAGATTTTGAAACTGGTGAAGTCAACATTGATACCATTAGGCCTCACATTTTATTATCTTGGAATTCTCCAGCATCTGCAGTTCCCATTAGCTCAGTTAAGGATAGCAGTTTCCTTCCCTAAAGGAGATCAGCAAATTAGATGGATATTTCCTGACAACCAACAATGGTTTCATGACCGCCATGAGACTTGTAACACCAGGTTTTTATTGAATTCAAATTCCACCATTTGCCATGACAGGATTCGAACCCAGGTCCTCAGGGCATTAGCTGAGCTGCTGTATTAACAGTTGAGCGATAATACTATGAAACCATCACCTCCCCTTGCAACCTTGGTGCCACCCTTAGTGAAGTGGTGCTAACATGGTAACATTAGGGAGTTGGTTAGCTCAGTTGTAATGCCAACAGTGTGGGCTCCATTCCCATCACTGGCTGAGGTTACTATGAAGAACTGTCCTTCTCAATTTCTCCCCTCGCCTGGTGACCCTCAGGTTAAACCAGCACCTGTTGTCTCTCTCCATAGAGAGAGCGTGAGACGATGGTCACTTTCCATCCAGAACCCTAGGTTAATGTTCTGGGGGCATGTTTTGAAATCCCACCATGACAGATGGTGAAATTTAAAGTCATTCAAAAAGAAGAAGGTTGATTTATTATAAAATCTCATCTGGTTCACCGATATCCCTTAGGAAAGGAGGTTCGATGTCCTTGCCCAGTCTGATCGCCGAGCAATTCCAGACCAGTGCCAGTGTGATTTGACGTCCAACCACCCTCTGGGCTGTTAGGAATGGGTATTAAATAGTGGCACAACCAGTGATGACTACATCCCATCACCAAATAAAGTAAAAACACCCTCCATGTGCAGCCTGATGCCTGCTCACCTTCCTCGTTCAGAAAACCAAGTTGCCATTGCATTTTGGGGGCTGCAGTTGTACCTGTCTTGCAGTAGGCTCTGCTCCTTTGCTTGTGCGTGCCTTGTTTTTGCAAACTGTCCAGTTCTCAAGACACGAGCCAATGGCTTCTCCTGTGCCAGCCATTATAAATCATGACACGAGTAATCGTGCTATTGTTGCTGCACTGCTTATCCAGAGACCCAGCTAATGTCCTGAGAACACAGTTCTGAATCCCACCACGGCCGATGGCGGAATTTGAATTCAATTAAAAATAATATTTGAAGTTAAGAATCTAATGATGACCTTGAACCCATCACTGGCAAAAACCCATCTGGTTAACTAATGCCCTTTAGGGAAGGAAACTGCCATCCTTACCTGGTCTGGCCTACATGTGACTCCAGACTTAGGCATGGGCAATAAATACTAGCCTAGCCAGAGATGTCCTCATTCTGTGAATGTATAAAACGATTGCTATTGGAAAATAATTGTTCCTTGGCTTGTGGCTTTTTTTTATCAAATGTTCCTCTTGTACTGCTGCAAAGTAAGTTCAACATTATGGATCGTCCCGTAGGGTCACCAGTGAGATGAATGCTGACCGCGCTGTGAGACCAGTGGCTAAGATCATATGTTCAAGTCCCTGGAAAGGGAGCACAGGTTTCTGACTGTGAGGTGAGAGGACAGCCACATGAATGAGTGTGAGTGAATGTGTAAAGTACTCAGTTAATCCTCCAGCAATGTGCTTGCAGTACCACTGGAGCACGCTTCGATCTCGCACACTGGCCGCCCTGAGGTTTTAGTGCCAATTAGTGCCAAATTAGACAAGAGTTCACACTGTGTCCACACAAAGCGAGGCATTGCAAATAGTCCAAGCTCATCGCACACCGGCCTTTCACTGTCACCAGAAAGCGCACTTATTTAATGGAAGGTAGGCTAGGGGCCAATATCATTGAAAACGTGGGACTCGACACATTAGGAGAGCGTATGTTGGTGAGGCCCAATTACTAGGAGTTTCTGTAATAAGGTCACTTATCAATTAGGATGTAGGATAATGGTAATTGTCAATGAGAATGTGAGACTGAAGTCATTATCAATGAGAATGTGGGACAGACCTGGTTATTGATGACAATATAAGACTGGGTAATTATCAAAGTAATGTTGGATAGGTAATTATCGACATAATATATGATAGGTAATTATAAATAATCTGCTATTGCTTTGCTGAGCAAAAAAAAACATTTCCCTAAATTGTGTGAGAGTAAGCGGAAATATTAAACGTTCCTGTCGGCCTATCTTTGATTGTCAGCCTGTGATTCTGTCAATTTCTCAGTGCAACAGCACCCTGACCAGGTTTGAAGCTGCTACAGCAGTAGACTGTGTTTCTGCTCTTGCTGCAAACAGCTGGTGGTTTTGTTGAGAAAAAAAACACCTTTGGAAAGGGGTCAGCCTCCCATGGGTTTTCCTCAGCTGGGGAAGGATTGAAAGCAATGGAGTTGGGAAGGAGCTGCGTGGGGTCAGGATGCGAGAGAAGGTAGTCTCTTGGGACCCGGTGATATCTCCTCAATCTGAAAATAGCATGTTGTCACTGGTGCCTTAGATTGATGTTAAAATAGCAGAAAAGAAAACAGGATCAGGACGAGTGCGGAACAAGCCAGCCATCATATTATGCAGAATGCAGTTATCACAGACCAGGCCTAGCCTCTCCCTGCAAAAAACAATGAACAAGACCGTTACAGTAGCTGACATTCTCTTGCTGTTCTGAGTGGTGTGTCAGATATGGCTTTGCACCTTGAGGTCAACTCGAGATCAGTTTGTGGAGCTCGTTTGAGTGTGATTGTTTTTGTTGATAGGATGTGGGTATTACCAGCATTTATTGTCCCTCCGTAGTCACCCCCTGAGAAAGCGGTGGTGAACTGACTTCTTGAACCGCTGCAGCCCACCTGCCGTAGGTAGATCTATTAGAGAGGGAATTCAAGGATTTTGACCCAGAGACACTGAAGCACATAGTCATGAAGTCAGGCTGGTGAATAGCTGGGACGGCAACTTGCAGGTGTTCCCATATAGCTGCTGCCCTTGGTCTTTTGTGTGGCAGAGGTCACTGGTTTAGAATGTGCTGTTGGAGAAGCCTTGGTGAGTTGCTGCAGTGTATCTTGTTAATAGTAGACACTGGTGCTACTGTGTGCTGTTGGTGAAGGGAGAGAATGTGTGGAAGATGATGCTGATCAAAGAACATCACCCACATTTAGTGCTCACAGTTGATAGAGCAGCTCTCTTTGTTCAATACACTTACTCCACAATAGCCTTCACTATGACAGAAAACTTAACACAGAAAACGCATTCAATTCAATGTCAAATGTGCACAGAGCGCAAGATTAAGAAAGATGGAATTACGTGAGAAAGATAAAAATAAAAGTTTTTATTCACTTTAGCTAAAACTCCAAATTAAAATCTGAAGGTATGAAAGCCATCATATTTGTAAAAACTAATCAGAACCTGAGAAGTTATTTGTTGGCAATTGTTGGGAATTGCAAAAGATTCTCTTACACATGAGTGGGCAGGTTTTTTTTGCATTTTCTGACATATTTAATGGATATAGATCACATAAATATCACAAATTCACACTCTTCCAGATGTTTGACTGTTGAGTCTCTCAGTAAGATACCAGCATAGTGTGTTAATTGCACAGTAATTGCAGTTAATTGCATCTCAATGGTGGGCAGTGATTGTGGAATTGCCTTCCAACCGTGGAGCAGGCTGGAAAGCATCTTGCAGTTCAGTGGTAGCATCCCTACCTCTGGGCTAGATGGTCTGATTTCCCAACAACCTCAGAGGGCAACCTAATGTTCTAATGGTTAAAAGCCGTTAGGATTCTCATGTTGTAGTGGTAATGCCCCTATCTCTGAATCTGATGATTGAGCTCAAGTCCATCTACTGTGGAGGTATATCACAAAATGTTTGAAAGGGTGGGGGAGAAGGTGAAATGCCTTTTTTTTTAGGTTTGAATTTGGTGCAACAAAGTGTATCTTGTCTCCGTAGAAAAGCATTTCTAGATGCACAAAGACTTGATTCCAGTTTTGCATATTTCACCATCTGGTATAATTTATTTATTAGTTGGATGTGGGTGTGCTGACTGGGCCCAGCATTTACTGCTTACTCTAGTTGCCCATGAGAAGGTGATGGGGAGCTGCCTTCTTGAACTGCTGCAGCCCCTGTGTTGTGGGTAGACCCACAACGCTCTTTGGGAGGGAATTCCAGGATTCTGACCCAGCGACAGCGAAGGAACGGCGATATATTTCTATGTCAGGATGATGAGTGACCTGGAGGGGAACTTGAAGCTGGTGGTGTTCCCTTGTATCTGCTGCCCTTGTCCATCTGGATGGAATTGGTCGGGGAAGTGGTATGTGTGCCAGAAAATAACCAAGCATCTAGAGAAACAAGGAATTTTTTTTTTTGCATACTTATTTGCAAAAGTGCTACCATCAAATGATGCCCATTAAATATGTTAATTTGTATTTGAACAAAGTGTTATAAACTTTGCGATTCTTTCAACCATGAACTCCCAGCCAATTTCTCTACCCATTGTCAACAAGAAATTGTTTGAGAGCAAGGGGCCATGGTGATAGCAGGACATTGGGCAGTTCTCTCCGTAGAAAGAGACATTTGGGGATGCCTTGACCCGAAGGTTATCAGGCCTTGGGGCATGGGGAAAGGCATTAAGAAAGAGAAACCTATCATGGTAAGTTTGACTGATTTTAGGAATCAAGCCAATGCTATTGACATCACACTGCATTGCAAGCTAGCTATCCTACTAACAGACCTAAGGAGCCAGTATGGAATATCAGTGCACAGTGTATTAGCCATGCTGAAATGAAGACTGGAGACAAATAAACTGCAGATGCTGGAATCTAAGGTTGACAAAGAGCGTCTGGAAGAACACAGCAGGCCAGGCAGCATCTGGACGAAAGGAGAAGACAACATTTCAGTTATAACCCTTCTTCAGGAGTCTTAATAAAGGGTAACACCAAAACATTGACTGTTCCTTTCCTCCAGATGCTGCCTGGCCTGCTGTGTTCTTCCAGCCTCCTGTGTGTCTACCTTGTGGAAACGAAGACAGTTTCAAACTGCCCGTACCTGATGTCAGTTAGCTCGAGATAAATTACAGCCAGTGAGGAAAGTTTGTGAGCTATTTCAGAATTTTCAGTTCCCGCTCAGCAGAACTCCCACAGAAAGTTGGCGGCATGCTGGCTCAGTGGTTAACTCTGCTGGCTGACAGCACCAGGGACCCGGGTTCAATTCCACCACCAAGCATCTGTCTGTGTGGAATCTGCACATTCTCCCCATGGCTTTTCTCCAGGTGCTCCGGTTTCCTCCCATAGTCCAAGGACATGCAGGTTAGGTGGAATGGACATGCTAAATTGCCCCTGGTGTCCGGGGATGTGAAGATTAGCCATGGGAAATGCGAGGTTAGTGGGGAAAATGGAATGATCTAGGTGGGATGCTCTTTGAAGTGGTGGTGTGGACTTGAT
Organism: Stegostoma tigrinum; assembly: GCF_030684315.1. NCBI lineage: Eukaryota > Metazoa > Chordata > Chondrichthyes > Orectolobiformes > Stegostomatidae > Stegostoma > Stegostoma tigrinum. Next base: position 8,552,401 of record NC_081388.1, read on the forward strand.
GGGCCAAATGGCCTGCTTTCACACTGTAGGGATTCTATGAAGAAGCCCACGTGAAATGGCCGTTATCTCATATGCTTTTGACACTTAGAAATGTGATGAAGATTTGCTAGTGGGAAAAATAGGTTGGCAGGCAAATAGCATGTATTAGAAAGAGGATGCCAGACAGCAAGGTTGGGCATATCAGCAGGCAGTGTCACAGAGTCATGCAGCATTGAATCAGGCTCTTTGGCCCGTCTTTGCCAACTAGCAAATGTCAAACTGCACTAATCCCAATTACCATGCCCTGGCATTTTAAGTGCTTATCCAGATGCTTCAGAAATGAGAGTACCTGCCTCCACCAGGGCATACAGTCTACATTTCGAACACCCTCTGGGTGAAAAAATATTTTTCTCAGATCTCCTCTTAAACCATTTCCTCTTTACCTTTCAACTTGTACGCTCTGGCCTTAGTCACATTTGTCTTGGGGGAAAGATCCTCATGACCTCCTCTGTTTATGCTTCTCATAATTTTTGTAAGCCTCAATCAGAAACCTCCACTGCTCTGGAGAAAATAACCCCGGTCTATCCGATCTCTGATCATAACTCAGACCAGGTAACATCCTGGTGAATCTCCTCTGTACCTTCTCCAGTGCAATTCTCCTTTTCCAATTGCGCAGTGACCATAATTACACACAGTATTCTACCTGTTGCCGAACCAATGATTTTACAACTTTGGTACAAGACTTCATTGCTCCTATATTCTATACCTTGGCTAATGATGGGAAGCATCACATATGCCTTCTTTATCATCCTGTCTACCTGTGCTGACACCTTCAGGGATCTACGGACTTGTACGCCAAGCTCCCGTTGTTCTTGAGTACTCCCTAGGCATCTGCAAATCATCATATGTATTCCTATCTTATTAGGCCTCCCAAAATGCCACACCTTGTGCTTAATAGGATTAATTTGGCATTTGGCATTGGCCTGCCCAATTTACCAGCTGATTACTATAATAGGCTGAGACTAACCTCCTCACTATCTGCATCTCCTCCAATTTTCATATCACTTGCAAACTTGCTAATTATACCTTCTACATTCACATCCAAGGGAGACACATCAAATTGTACTCACAAACAGAAATGCTGGAGAAATTCAGCAGGTCTGGCAGCATCTGTGGAGAGAAAGCAGAGATTTCTGTTTTTGAAGGCCACAGTTGGAATACTGCATACAATCTGGAGGCCCTGCGAGAGGAATGATGTTATTAAATTGGAATAGGTGTAAAAATGATTTACAACAGTGTTACTGCATTTGGAAGTTTTAAGTTAAAAGGAGAGGCTGGACAGAACCGGACTGTTTTCCCTGGATCATCAGAGGCTGAGGGATATAATTTATAGAGGTTTATAAAATCATGGCAGCATGTATAAGTTGAAGAAACAATGCCTTTTCCCCAGGGTAGAGGAATCCAAAATTAGAAGGAATAGGTTTAAGGTGGGAGAGGAAAGATTTAGAATGGACCTAAGGGGCAACTTTTTCACACAGCGGGTGGTGCGTGTATGGAACGAGCTGCCAGAAGAAGTGGTAGACATGGATTCAGTTACAACGTTTTTTCATAGAACCCCTACAGTGTGGAAACAGGTCCTTTGGCCCAATAAGTCCACACTGATCCTCAGAGCATCCCAACCAGATCCATCACCCAATAACCCACCTAATCTACACATATGGGCAATTTAGCATGGCCAACCCACCTGACCTGCACATCTTTGGACTGTGGGAGGAAACCGGAGCACCTGGAGGGAACCCACACAGACAAGGGGAGAATGTGCAAACTCCACACGGACAGTCACCCGAGGGTGGAATCGAACCTGGGTCCCTGGCGCTGTGAGGCAGCAGTGCTAACCGCTGAGACACCGTGCCACCTAAAAGACATTTGAACAGGTACATGGATAGAAAAGATTTAAAGGGATATGGCCAAATGTTGGCAAGTGGGATTACATTAACTTAGATTAGATTCCCTACAGTGTGGAAACAGGCCCTTTGCCCCAACAAGTCCTCACTGCCCCTTGAAGCATCTCACCCAGACCCATCCCCCTATAACTCGCACACCCCTGAACACTACAGACAATTTAGCATGGCCAATCCACCTAGCCTGCACATCGTTGGACTGTGGGAGGAAACCGGAGCACCTGGAGGAAACCCACGCAGACATGGGGAGAATGTGCAAACTCCTCACAGACAGTTACCCGAGGCGGGAATTGAACCCAGGTCCCTGGCGCTGCGAAGCTGCAGTGCTAAGCACTGAGCCACCGCACCGCCCCATGGTGTCTGGGTGTCTGGTCGACATGGACGTTTTGTTCCAAAGGGTCTGTTTCCAAGTTGTGCACCTCTATGACTCTAAGTGGGACGAGTTCAGTTTGAGAAACCTGGTTGGTATGGATGAGCTGGGTTGAAGGGTCAGTTTCTGTGCTGTATAACTCCATGCTTCTGATTTCTGGTACCTGCCGTTATCTGTGGGGGTTTTTTGGGGGGGGATTTAGATCAAATTATACTCAGTGTCTGACATCTCCTGCAGCGTTGTATGGCAAAGATGGAACAAATGGCCTCCAAGGGTGTTGGGATTTTACTGCAATTGGTTTTCTAGCCGCTTTCTGAGTGAAACAACGAATTCAGAGTCACCTACACCCACTGGGCCGTGAGGAGATTGGTTTGTACCTCTCAGCTACTATTTCACATTCCTCATTTTCTCCACTGCTCTCCATCCATTCATCCCTGGCAATGTGCATTGCACTTTGGGCTTTTCCTTTCAATGAATGGGCCAAGGATTCAGAACGTTTCCAACACCATTGAGAGTCACAATTCAAAATCCTTATTGTGGGAGAACTCTTTGAAAGCAACTCAGTTATGATCCACATTATATATAAAAATTTAGGCTTGCTCACAGCCAGAGACATGTCTCCACAAGAACTGGCAGTCTCTGGATTAACATGCTTTCTCTCAGAGTGACAATTCCCCTGGGGAGAAAAGATATCAAATATCCATCATCCCTGAAATGACTTGATTGTAACTGCTGCTTCCAAAGCATTTCTGATACAGGGCAGCCCAGAAAATACAAGCAGCTACATGTCACTTGTGTTTCAATCTATCAACATTCATTATTCCGAAAAGTGCCTGGTGGTATATTACCCAGAGCACTTCATCCCTCTGTTTGCAGCCAATATGTTGGCATCATGCCAGCGGTCATTGGCATAAATACCACCTTTTCCTGGTTGCGTTCAGTCCAGGCAAAGGGTCACCCGGACTCACAACGTTAACTCTGTTTCCCTCTCCACAGACCCTACCACACCGGCTGAGTTGCACCTAGAGAAATAGGAACAGGATTAGGCTGTTCAACCCCTAGAACCTGCACTGCCATTCAGTATTCAAACTTTCAAGTCAAGAGAACAGTCCAAATTCAATTGGCTGATCCGACATTCCTCACGTCCACTTTCCTGCCCTTTCCTCGTAACCTTTCAACCCCTGACTGACCAACAATTTGCCTCAGCCTTAACTATGTCCAGGGAATCAGGTCCCACAACATTCCAAAGATTCACAACCCTCTGAGAGAAGAAACTCCTCCTCATCTCAGTCTTAAATCGGCACCCCTTTCTTCTGAGGCATGCCCTTTGGTCCTGGGCTCACCTATGAGGGGAAACAAGCATTTTCTGCAGCACATGCTGTTTTTGTTTCAGACTTCCACCATCTGCAGTTCTATTTTAGTGTTTAGTTCACTGCCACATCTCTTCCAGGGTAAGTGCAACTTGACAAAGTCTTGCTCCTCTCTCCACCAGGAGTTCTGTTTGAACCTAGGAATAAAAACAGAAGTCGCTGGAAAAGCTCAGCGGGTATGGCAGCATCTACGAAGAAAAGAATCGGAGTTAACGTTTTGGTCCGGTGACCCTTCCTAAGAACTGATGGTGGCTGGGAAAACGTCAGATTATATGCAGAAGGTAGGGAGGTGGGTGGGGTAGGGAGTAAATGATAGGATAAGGCCCAAAGGGAGAGAGAAGAGCAGTTTGATAGACAAAGAGTTGATAACGATCTGGCTGGGAGGGTGAGTAGTTGCTAATGGGAACAGTTAGTGACTAACATCAGTTAGTGTATAGTGGCAGGCTGTGTGGTAACAAGGCCTGGTGTGTGGGTTGGGGTGCTGGGACATGGGAGAGTATAGGCCCTAAAATTATTGACCTCAACATTGAGTCCGGAAGGCTGTAGGGTCCCCAAGTGGAAAATGAGGTGTTGTTCCTCCAGCTTGCGCTGAGCTTCGCTGGAATACGGCAGCAAGCAACACCTCGTTTTCCTGATTTACAGCATCCACAGTTCTTTCAGTTTCTATTCCATTTGAACCCATCGGGTTGCTTACTATATATACTCCCTCGGCTGACCATCAGCACACCATTTGTCTACTTCCCTTTCTTTATCTCACTGGGTCACCTGCTTGTTGCAGCACTCACTTCCCCCCCTCTCCTGTAAAATCTCATTCTTGTCATCAGCAGATATGCCACCTTTGTCCCAGCAGCCTTCAGTTCTGGGCACTCTCTCCACAGGTGCTGTTGCCAGATCTGCGAAATGTCTATATCACTCTCTGCTAGTTTAGTTATTGACTTAATGGATGAACACTGCTCCACATAAAACTCCTCAGAATCAAGGCTCATTCATACATTGGATCTGGTTTTGTAGCCATTCACTGAATATTTCTTCTCCATCTTCCTTGATACCTTTTTTTCCTAAACAGGATTTGTGAGGAGAAGCATGTTGGTGTTGGAGAAGACTGAGCTTTCCATCTCAGGAGAGGGCGAGAGAAAGACGTTTCCTTACTGTTTCACTGATGGGATTTTCCCAGCAAACGTCCATCCAACATTTGTCTTTGAAGGTCTGAAAGAACATCTTAAAGCAGCAGAGGAAGGCAGATTTCAGTTTCATTCGTTCGTTGAATGTGGGCAACTTTGGCTAGGCATTTATTCCCCGGAGGGTAGTTAAGAGACAGCCACATTGCTGTGGGGCTGCAGTCGCATGTAGGCCTGACCAGGTAAGGATGGCAGTTTCCTTCTCTAAAGGACATTGGTGAACCAGTCGACTTTTCTCAACAATCAACAATAGTTTCATGGTTGTCATTACTATCTTAATTCCAGACTGTTTTAAGATCTGAGATAATGGGAACTGCAGAAGCTGAAGAATCTGAGGTAACAAAGTGTGGAGCTGGATGAACACAGCAGGCCAAGCAGCATCTTAGGAGCACAAAAGCTGACGTTTTGGACCTAAATCCTTCATCAGAAAAGGGGGAAGGGGAGACGGTTCTGAAATAAATAGGGAGAGAGGGGGAGGTGGATCAAAGATGTATAGAGGAGAAGATAGGTGGAGAGGAGACAGACAAGTTAAAGATGCGGGGCTGGAGCCAGTAGGAGTGAGTGTAGGTGGGGAGGTAGGGAGGAGATAGTTCAGTCTGGGGAGAACGGGCAGGTCAAGGGGGCTGGATGAGGTTAGTAGGTAGGAAATGGAGGTACAGCTTGAGGTAGGAGGAGGGATTAGATGAGAGGAAGAACAGATTAGGGAGGTGGGAACGAGATTAGCTGGTTTTGGGATGGAGTAGGGGAAGGGGAGATTTTGAAGCTTGTGAAATCCACATTGATACCATTGGGCCCAAGCGGAGTATGAGTTTCTGTTCCTGCAACCTTCGGGTGGCATCATTGTGGCACTGTAAGAGGCCCAGGATGGACATGTCGTCGATGGAATGGGAGGGGGAGTTGAAATGGTTCGCGACTGGGAGGTGCAGTTGTTTATTGCGAACCAAGCGTAGGTGTTCTGCAAAGCGGTCCCTAAGCCTCCACTTGGTTTCCCCAATGTAGAGGAAGCCACAACGGGTACAGCAGATGCAGTATATCACATTGGCGGATGTGCAGTTGTTTATTGTGAACCAAGCGTAGGATCTGAATGTTTTTCAATTATGTTTCCATAGAATTACTGAAACCCTACAGTGCAGAAACAAGCCATTTGGCCCATTGAGTCTGCACTAACCCTCTGAAGAGCATCCCACCCAAATTCACCCTATCCCTGTAACCCTGCATTTCCCATGGCTAATCTACCTGCCCTACACATCCCTAGACATTTTGGGTAGTTTAGTATGGTCAAACCACCCTAACCTGTACATCTTTGGACAGTGAGAAGAAACGCACGCAGACACGGGGAGAGTGTGCAAACTCCACACAGAGGGTCACTTGAGGCTGGTGTTGAACCCGGGTCCCTGGCACCATGAGCCACCATGTTATCCCGTGCGGTTTAAAGTTGTGGACTGAATTTACAAGTCATCAAATGATTCTATGAACTTTGTTTAGATCACCAGAGAGTCTTTTGATTTCGGCCAGTGTTTATTGAACCTTTCAGGTTGGCTCTGGCCTGCACCATGAGGCCCAGTCTTGATGGAGAAATGTGTCCAAGTCCGACAGTTTCACCTCAAGGCGATTCGAGATTTGCCACTTTAAGGCTGTTGCACTGACAACTCAAAACTCCAGGGAGCCTGTTGATAAAGAGAGCTCCCCCATTGACATTACACCTTGCACAGCCACAAACCAGAAGCAATTCACAGGCAGTGAATGTCTTTTGCTTCTAGCTTTGAAATGATATGGCTCTTACAATGCAGAAACTGCAGCACACAATCAGTGCACAGCTGGATCCCACATGCAGCCAGGCTAATATGGCCAGGTGGCACGTTTGACTGATTCCAGATTGAGTTATGACACTAGGCGGGAACTTCCTTAAACTTTCTTCCACGTTTTCATCCAGCTACCTACGAGTGTGTGCCATCCACAAGATGCACTGCAGAAACTCACCAAAGACCCTCACACAGCACCTACCAAATCCCTGACCACCTCCATCTAGAAGGACAAAGGGCAGCAGATACATGGGAACACCACCCACTGCAAACTCCCCTTCAAAACACTCACCATCCTGACTTGGAAATGTATCGATTGCTGCTTCAGTGTTGCTGAGTCAAAATCCTGGAATCCTCGCCCTAAAGGCATTGTGGGCCTGCTTACAGCACATGGGCTACAATGGTTCAAGGAAGCAGATCATCACCACCTTCTCTCGGGACACCTAGGGATGGGCAATGAAATGCCAGCTGAGCCAACAACATCCACATCATACAAGTGAATAAAAAGGGAGTTTAGGTGGCAGGAAGGGCCTTGCATTGTGGCCTCAGTTGAACTGACGGCATCTCCAACAGTGCAGCACTCCCTCAGTACTGCGCTGGAACACCAGCTGGGTTTCCATGCAGACATTTTCAGAATGGAAGTTGATACATTCAGACTTTGAGAGGACAGAGCTATAATGACTATAAGCCACTAAAACTGCTTTTATTGACTTGGGGGAAGATTATGTCAACTCATGGTGAGGGTGTCTCAGCTATAGAACAGAGAAAATAGAACAATACAGCGCAGAACAGGCCCTCCAGCCCTCAATATTGCACTGACATTTGTCATTTTTTTCTCTCTGTTTTAACCTTAGCTGGAATTGGGACACAACCATTGCCTTTCCTCCCTCCCTATCCTAGGCATGACACTCTGAGCCTACTTATTTGGCAGTGTCCTGCTATGGACTGAAAATAAAGCGTCTGCCTTCCAGTCAGTCAGATCTCAAACAAATTAATTAATCTCTCACTGCTGCTGGGAGAGCTCATGGGGCTGCTGATTCTCACAGCAATAACTGTACTATTTTTGCAAAGCGATATTATTTTATTTCAGCTTACACAGAGACGAAAGGGAATCGCTCATAGTTTGCATAGCCTGCATCAAAAAATCGTTCCTCCTGTTTGAGAATCTAATGTGAATTGTACAGTGATATTAAGATCAGAAAATGTAATGTTCTCAATTCTTGGAAATTATCCTGTTACCAACAATTTTCATGTCAATTAGTGGGAGTCAAGTTCCATCTACGCTGAATCATTAAACACTCCCAGGACAGGGACAGCATGGGGTTAGGTACAGAGTAAAGCTTCCTCTACACTGTCTCCCATCACACACTCCCACGACAGGGACAGCACTGGGTTAGATACAGAGTAAAACTGAATCTACATTGTCTGCATCAAACACTCCCAGGACAGGGGCAGCACGGGGTAAGATACAGAGTAAAGCTCTCTCTACACTGTCCCCATCAAGCAATCACAGAACAGGGATAACACGGGGTTAGATAGAGAGTAAAGCTGCCTCTACACTGTCCCCATCAAACAATTGCAGGACAGGGATAGCACAGGGTTAGATACAGAGTAAAGCTCATTCCACACTATCCCCCATCAAACACTCCGAGGACACAACTTGTGTTCATGTGTGGCCTTTTGCATTCTCAGGGCCTCCCAAATTGCTTGGCTGTCAATGAATTACTTCTGTAATGGAGTTATTCTTGCTGTTCTGAATCTGGGAAGGACATGGGCAGCAGGATTGTGGGAAAGCCTTCACTTTAAGCTTCCTGTCCAAGGTGTAAACATTGTTGTGATTTTGACATTAATCATCATTCCTTCAGCGCCATTGGGTGTGTATTCATACATATAAGGTTTGAAAGATCTGACATCCTTGGTCAAGCCAAGTGGACCACTCAACAGTTCCTTACCTCATGGAACTTCCAACTCTGAGATAATGAGACCTTCAGCACTCTACTTGTCACAGTGTTCTCTGTTCTGAATTTCCTAAAACTGTTTTATATCCTGTCTCTCAATCTCTCTCTTCAGTTCTGTTGGTTGGGGGATTAAATTATTGGTTTTGTCACTGGATCTATGGCCATGCGATAAGGAATATCTTCAAAGAATTCGATCATTGCATCGAACTCTCTGGATACAGTCGAACCAATTTATCCTAGCATCTGATTCGAGATTGCTTGACCTATGACCCTCAGTGATATCTCCTTCACCTCACGGTCACTGCAATAGACTACATTCCTTCACAACTGTCCAATCCCAGGATAGCAGGAACTCCTGTTCCTGGGAGAAAGAATATAGAGTTAAAACTTTTCTCTGATTTGGATAGTTCCTAGCCGCTGCACCTCATTACTCTCACATGATGTTAGCATAACCTTGTATGATTTCAGAACATCTTTACTTAGCTAATCACTTTCTTTCAAATCTAGAGGAAAGACCTCCCAATCTAATTCGGATAATATTAATCCATACTCCAGTTTCAGGTTTACCAATTTGGGTTTATTCCCAACCCTCTTCCTAGTCTGGATACTGGTGTGAATTTATTTATTTGGGAACTGTCGAGTCCAACCATTTCATTCAGTTTTGTGGCCATTCTATCTCAAATCCATTGTCATTATTTTTAAATTTCCCATACCTGCATATATCAGTTTCTGCAGCTTCTCCTTCACCGTCTCTGTTCCCTGCTCTGCATACGGCTCTCCAGGGACTTGGCTTTCCACAGAATCAGCAGTTGTTCCTTATGAGGAGATATGTGTTTCTGCCTCTGTTCCTGGCCATCCACAGCTCTCGCTTCTTCCTTTCTTTCTTCCTTTTTTCCTTTTTCCCCCCCTCTCTCTCTCTCTTTCTCTTTCTCTTTCTCCCTCTTTTGCTCTTTCTCTTTCTCCCTCGTCTGCTCTTTCTCTTTCTCTCTCCTTCTCACTCTTTTTCTCTTTCTCTTTTTCTTTGACAACCTCTCTCTCACTTTCGCTCCGTCTCTATTTCTCTTTCTCCCTTTCCTTCTCTTTCTCATTCTCTCTCTTTCTCTATCACTTTCCCTCTGTCTCTTTTCTCTCTCACTTTCTCACTTTCACTCTCTCTCTTTCTCTCTCTCTCTCTTTCTCTTTCTCTTTCTCTGTCTCTTTCCCTTTCTCTTTCTCTCTCACTTTCCCTCTCTCTCTTTCTTTTTCTCCCTCTCTTTCTCTTTCTCCGTCTCTTTCTCTCTTTCTCACTTTCCGTTGCTCTCTTCCTCTCTCCCTCTTTCTCTGTCCCTTTCTCACTCTCTCACTCTCACTCTCCTCTCTCTCTGTCCGTTGTCATCTCATTCTATCAACCCTGCTGCCGCCATTCTCTTTGGAACTGAATTTTTGGCTGAATCTTTTCTTTCAAGATGGTGGCAACGACAAGGCAGGAAGCGTTTGGACTCAGAGCATGACCGACTACATCCTTTTTTTATTAAATGTTATCCTCTTTGTTTAACTTTTAAACCAAATTCATGTTTCTTTCCTTGTGCCGCTATGGCGATGGAGAGAGAATGCTGGGAGCTTTTGAGCGGAGGACCCAGTCCATTCCCTTGTGGCCATGGCGACCACAGCTTGATCACTGACTCCAACATCAATTGATAGGGAGCTACATCCCTCTCCCTGGTTGTTTTGCTGGCATCTGCTGTGGTGGCAGGGTGACGCTCCCTCGGTCTTCGGGAGATAAGTTGGACACTCCGTCAGTCCTCAGGCGTTTGAGATGAACTCCGTCCCTGAGAGTTGGGGCAGTCTCCTAGCTCTGGCGGTGTACGCAGCTTTGGCAACAGAGACATTTCGGGTCTGGTCAGCAGCAGTTGGGAGCTGCTTCAATGGCATGAAGTCACATCCCATAGCCACTCAGAAGCTTAAAAAATGATATTTGCGTTTGGTTTGTGTGAGTGATTGATTTTATTTTTATAATTTATATAATTAAAATGGTGCTGGTAATGGTGGTTTACAAAAATTTTACTGCGTTTCCATAAACACAAGCAACAACCTGTGCTCAAATCCCCATTTGGTGTGCCACAACGATGCCACCCGAAGGTTGTAGGGGCAGCGCCTCTATTCCGCTTGGGAACCCTGCAGCCCAAAGATCTCAATGTAGTCTTCCCATGCTTCAACATCTCCCCTCCCCCAACTGCATCCCAAAACCAACTCCCCCCCCCCCACCCCCGTTCCCGCCTCCTTGATCTGTCCATCTTCTCTCCACGTACCTGCTCCTTTGTCCATCTTCCATCAACACCTCCCCCTCTTTCCCACCCCCATTTCTGGTGAAGGATTCAGACCTGAAACATCAGCTTTCCTGCTTTTCTGCTGCTGGCCTGGCCCGCTGTGTTCCTCCAAGTCCGCACCTCGTTATTGATTTGTTGATGTGAGCCTTCAAGCTTTTCAGTCAGCATCTACAGCAGTAATGCAATATAATGGCTTGCACCTTTCAATTGAACTTTTTCCATACACTGAACCTCAAATGATCTGATATATAAGCTTTTCATTTCCTCCCTGGAATTTGATTCTGCATTGAAAATTTGCATTTTTGCTCAGAAATTATCAACAGGCTCCGTTGGTTTGTAATCTCATGTTGGAGACTTGATTACTTAACTCTGGCTAGAGATGTACAATTTATCCTTTTACAACTATTCTGATACAAATCTCAGCTGAGAAACATATTTAATACTCTCTCCCTTACCTGAGAATTGATGGCAAAGAGTCATACAGCGTGGAAACAGACTCTTCCACCCAACCAGTCCGTGCTGACCATAATCCCAAAGTAAACCCAGCCCACCTGCCTGCTCCTGGCCCATATCCCTCCAAATCTTTGCTATTCATATATTTATCCAAATGCCTTTTTAACATTGTAACTGTGCCCGCATCCACCACACCCACTGGCAGTTCATCCCTCATTCAAACCACTCTCTGTGGAAAAAACATTGCCCCTCAAGTTTTCCTTAAATCTCTCTCCTGTCAACTTAACAATATGCCCTCTCATCTTGAAATCCCCCGCCCTAGGGAAAAGACACCTGCCATTCTCCTTATCTATGTTGCTCATGGTTTTACAAACCACTGTAAGGTCACCTCTCAACCTCCTCTGTTAAAGTGGAAAAATTTCCAGCCTTGCCTTATAAGACAAATCTCCATTCTCGTAATTTTTTTTTCTGAGCACTCTCCAATTAAACAATATCCTCCCTATAACAGGGCGACTAGAATTGGACACAATACTGTAGTAGAGGCCTCACCAACATCCCGTATAACCTCAACATAATGTCCCAACTCCTTTATACACTTTCAGAGATAGTAGGAACTGCAGATGCTGGAGAATTTGAGATAACAAGGTGTGGAGCTGGATGAACACAGCAGGCCAAGCAGCATCAGAGGAGCAGGAAGGCTGATGTTTCGGGCCTAGACGGAAGGGTCTAGCCCCGAAAGGTCAGCCTTCCTGCTCTGATGCTGCTTGGCCTGCTGTGTTCTTCCAGCTCTACACCATGTTATCCTTTATATCCTTTCCTCTTTGTGGGTCTCCTAATAAATGTCAGCCTGTACTTTTTGTCCTGAAATTCATTCAAGCTTCAGCAATATCTTCAGGACATTGGGGATTTTGGATCAACCTGCTTGAGAAAGTTCAGCTGAGGGATTAGGGAGAGAATGGGGAGCTGGGCTTAACACATCAACACATTAAAACCCATTTCCCCACTGGATGCAACGTACAATTTACAGAGTGAGACCAGGCTCAAAACATTCACTCTCTTTCTCTCTCCACCAACACTGCCATAACTGCTGTGTTTCTCCAGCAATTTCTGGTTTTGTCTTGGATCTCCAACATCCGCAGTTCCATTACAAATGCAGACAGATGATTTGTTGGTGAGGTAGGAGTCAGAAGAGGCAGTATTTTGTCTTATTTGTTCACAAGTTGTGAGCGTTGCTGGCTCATTCAGCATTCATTGTCCATTAAGCAGTTACATCAACCCCATTGCTGTGGGCCTGGAGTCTCATGTAGGCAGTTTCATTCCCTAACGGACATTAGTGAACCAGATGGGTTTTTACACCAATTGAAAATTTCTCCGTATTCCGGATTTCAATTAAATTCAAACTTCAGCAGTAACCATAGTGGGATTTGAAGCCATATCACTTGAGCATTAAAAACCAAAAGAACTGCAGGTGCTGTAAATCAGGAAGAAAAACAGAAGCTGCTGATAAGGCTCAGCAGCATTTGTGAGGAAAAAGATCAGATTTATCGTTTCTGAGTTCTGAGGAAGGGTCACTGGACCCAAAACGTTAACTCTGATGTTTTCTTCTTCACAGATGCTGCCACATCTGCTGAGCTTTTCCAGCAACTCCTGTTTTTGTCACTAGAACATTATCCTGGCCTCTCGGGATAGCTAGTGATGCTATCGCAGCGTCTGGTAATCGAGTTGAGCTAAGAGGTTAAAACAAAACTCTGAAGACTTAGCCGAAAGAAAATTCAGACTGATTTCTCTTTTAGCTTCACCAAAGTCAAAATTTGTAGAGAGTGACAGAGCTTCTTTCACCAGCCTTGTTTCAGATATGCTCGTTCACTGACAGATGGACAGGGCCAGCTTAGCAGTGTGTCCTCTTCCAACACATCTAACTAGAAGTCAACACTTCAGCTTCCAGGTGCTCGCTGTTCCCAACATGGGAAGAGATTCACCTTGAAGGAGCGCCTGCAAAGGTGAACCCATTGAAGTTTTCAGGATTTAGTGGAGAATGGGCGAAGCAGATTTCGGCAGACTATTCACACGGATGGTGAAGGTTTGAATCCCAGCTGTCGCACATGGAAAACATAACTAATTAGGTATTACACTTGGGAATTGGCCGGAACTACTTTCTGTCGATGGCTGAAAGGAGGATCAAGAGAAGGTCATTGACAATAAGAAGGAGTTCAAGGGAGAATTGGATGGGATTGAGGAAGCAGGGGTCTTGTGGCGCACTGGGGCTGTCCCTACCACTGGGCCAGGAGGCACAGGTTCAAAACCCACTTCCTCAAGAGGTGTGTAATGACAATTCGGAACAGGTTGATTAGAAAAATAGGTTACTTTTTTTAAAAAAGACCAAAAAAGAGAAGAAAGAAAAACAATTAAAGTAATGCAAATTGAGGAAGGAGGTTTCTTGTGGCACACTGGTAGCGTCCATGCCTCTGGACCTGGAGGCCTGAGTTCCAGTCCCACCTGTTCCAGAGGGTGTGCTGTAGCACCTCTAAACAGGTTCATAGAATTCCGACAGTGTGGAAGCAGGCCACTCGGCCCATTTGAGTCCACTCCGGCCCTCCGAACAGCATCTCTCACAGACCAAATAGCAGAACACACAGCACTGCGCCGCCCTCCCCCAAAAAAAAGCTACATTTGCAATGGCCAAGCCACCTAACCTACACACCTTTGGGCTGTGGGAAGAAACCGGAGCGCCCGGAGGAAGGCCACGCAGACAGAGGGAGAATGTGCAAACTCCACACAGACAGAGGCCCGAGGGTGGACTCAAACCCAGGCTCCTGGTGCTGTGAGGCAACAGAGCTTGAGGCAGCAGGTTGATAAGGGGAAGCACCCTGGCTGGGATCAGATTGGACCGTTGTCAGGCTTAGTTTTGCTTTACAACCATTCTGCTTGTGAAATGGCATTCTGGGATGTCGAGTGGACCACCCACGGTCAGGGCGGATGTATGGAAGCCTAGATGGGCCGTGCCGCTTGATATGACTGGTATCTTCAGTATCATCAAGAAGGCTAGTGCTGGCCCATAGACTAGGAGGGAAGACGGAGTTGAAAGCACTGGTTCCCGAGTGAGTGGCCCATGAGTGTACTGTGTTGGTGTGAATCATCTTCAGTCTCAAAGTGCCAGTTGAGGCACGGTCACCCAGTGGATTATGGGCTCGTACAGGCCATAACTAACAAAGAGGAAATGTTTGCAGGAGAAGGAGAAGAGAAAGTTGATGAAAGGAAGAGACAAATGCCTATTTTAAAAGAAAATCTAAAGTTAGAGCCATAAAATTTAGATAGGGGTAATTCAGAGAATCGGGTGGGATTTAATGCCTGCAGCAGTGAGTTTGGACGTGAGGGAGTATTTAATTGTGTGAGGGGGTGGGGAAAGTCAGGATGGGGTCCTCCTTTAAGGGCAGTCAGCGCTTAATCGAAGGTCCTGATTTCAGGAAATAGAGTGACCTGCTTACAGCTGGTTCCACCTCCCTCTTTATTCATTCAGGAGATGGGAACGTCGCTGTCTAGGCAGCATTTACTGTCCATCCCTAATTGCCCAGAGGGTAGTTAGGAGTCAATCACATTGCTATGGGCTTGGCATCACATGTAGGCCAGACCAGGTAAGGATGGCAGTTTCCTTCCCTAAAGAACACTAGTGAACCAGATATTTTATTCCCTCAACAATTGACAATGGATTCATGGTCATCATTAGACATTAGACTCTTAATTCCAGGTATTTATTAAATTTAAATTTGACAATTGGCAGGATTCCAATCAGGGTCCCCACAACATCACTTGGGTCTCTGGATTAACAATCTGACAATAATACCACGAGGCCATTGTCTTCCCTCTGATGTCCCCAGCCAATGACCCTTTCCTATAGCTCCCATCCAACCTTCACCATCTCACACATGGCTGGAGCCCCTCATCGATCGTCACACTCTGGTAGGTGCAATACCAGCAATTGGCCAATGCTCCTGGAGGTGCTAATAAGCAACGGCCATTGGATGAGTTAGTTCCTCTTGGAGAGGAAGGGGAGTGTGGAGGGGTTTCTACTCTCCTATCCCCAGGGATCCTAAATCCCGGGCAGGGACTGGGGCCCCTGCCGATGTTCCAGCTAGCAGGAGAGACCCAGCACTAGATTCCACTCTCTGGGTCTGCACCTTCCCTGCAGCGTTGTAACTCCCTCTGTATGAAATATTCATCCGGGTTATTCCCACCAAAGATGAAACATGAGGCAGAACAAGGTTGGTTTAAATCAAGGTGATGTAACTGATCACTTGACCCTGACATCCATAAGCAAGAAAGAAGGAGTCTGCAATGAGCTTATGAAGAGAAAGAGAGAGGTCATGACATTCCAAGCTATGGGTCATGACCTGATCACTGCCGTTCAGAATACCTAATGGAAGGCTAGATACAACTAATGTAAGGACCAGGTGATTAAACAGATCCCCCACTCCCTGCTCTCATGTGTCCCTTAATCCCTCTCTCCTCTCAATCCCACTGACTCAGGCCCCACCTCATCCCCTCGCCCCTTCCCCTGCTCCCCCGTACCACCCTGTATCAACCAACATCACCATTTCTGCCATTATATGCTCAATACTTCCTTCTGTGGAATGTTGTGGCAACTGAATCTCCTCGTTGACCACATTCCTCTCCCCAGTAACTCGCTGCAGCTCAGCCAAACTGATTGATTCCCGTTTGGTCTTCCAAGAAGATATCACTCAGATCACTTACTCCAGCAGTCAGAGGTGGCATGGTGTGGTGGTAAATTCACTGGGCTAGCAGTTAGTAAACCTTGGGGAATGGCCTGGCGCCATGGATACAAATCCTGCTGTAGTGGTATTTGAATTGAAGAAGAATCCAGTTAACCAAAATGGTGCATTTTGTTTAACAGTCCATCTGGTTTATTAATGCCCCATTTTTGGGAAGGAAGCCTTTGGTCTGGCATACATGCGACTCCAGACCCACAGCAATGTGGTTGACTCTTAACTACCTTCTGAAAGGACCCTAATGATCGGAAGGCAATTCAAGATGGGCAAGAAATACTGAATCAACCTGCAATGCCAACAACCCAAGAATGAATATGGGAGAAAAGGTTTATTATATCACCCACTTCAGCTCAGCTCAACATCAACTGGACGCATCTCCCCCTTGCGTCAGAATAGGACTAGTCTACCCTGCTCCCACCCTGTACCTTCCCTAGGCTTGTGGTCATCCATTTGTTGGTGTCTATGCCCTAACTTTCATCACGCTCTCTTCATTAGCCCTTGTGGCCGCTGGTATACCTTGGCCCCCAGCCAGACAACAGCTTGATTTTAATTGTCATTCTTGCTTTCAATTTGGTCCAGGGCCTCGCTATCCCACCACCCCCCCCCCCCCCACTTAGAAACCACCACTCCCTGCCTCCGTCTCTGTAAGCTATTCCAGCTCCAAATCCATCCAATTTCCAATTTTAAACCCAGTCCGAAATTGGCAGCTGAGCCTTCATCTGCCTGAGCCCTGAGCCATAGATTCATACAGCATAGAAACACACCATTCGGTCCATCCAGGCTCGGCCAACCATAATCCCAAACTAAATGAGTTCCAGTTGCCACTCCAAGCCTACTTCCTTCCAAATTTTCCCTATTCCTGTGATCATCCAAAAGCCTTCGAAATGCTGTAACTGTACCTGCATCCACCACTTCCTCTGGAAGCTCATTCCACGCATGAAGCACTCTCCACACAAAAGAAATTCCCCCTCATGTCCTTTTTAAATCTTCCTCCTCACACCTTAAAATATGCTCCCTCGTCTTGAAATTCCCCATCCTAGGTTAAAGACACCAGCCATTCACATTATCTATACCCCTCATGATTTTATTAACCTCCATAAGGTCATCCCTCCACCTCAGATGCTCCAATGAAAAAAATTCCCAGCCTATCCAGCCTCTCCTTATAACTCAAACACTCCATTCCTGGTAAATCTTTTCTGAACCTTCTCCAGTTTAATAATATCCTTCCTATAACAGGATGACCAGAAGTGGATTCAGTATTCCAGGAAGATCCTCACCAACGTTCAGTACAACCTCAACATGACTTCCCAACTCCGATACTCAAAGCTTAGGAATTCCATCATTCACTTCTTCTCTTCTCTCGCCTTTTTCTTTTTTCAAATACACCTTAAAATCTATCTCTTTGGACATGTTTTTGGGCATCCGTCCTAACTAGGTCTGTGAGAGGTGCTAAAAACCAGAAGAACTGCGGATGCTGTAAACCGGGGACAAAAACAGAAGTTGGTGGGAAAGCTCAGCAGATCTGGCAGCATTGGTAAAGGAAAACTCAGAGTTAATGTTTCAGGTCCTGAGGAAGGCCCTGATTTTTTTTTTCACAGATGCTGCCAGACCTGCTGAGCTTTTCCAGCAACTTTGTTTTTGTTGGCGTTGAATATTGTTTAACGATATTCCAGTAAAGTACTTTGGGGGATTTTCTGATGCTAAAGCTGCCATATAAATACAAGTTCTTTTTGTGGTTGTGTGGGGAACATGATCTTATCTTCGACTTGAGTTGAAAAAATAACAAGTGACTCAGCCCTGAGCCAAACTCAAGCAAGTTGGATAGCACATGAATGTAGGAACTGAGCATTGGCTGACAGAAGGGTGTTGGAAACAGATGGGTTGCCTCCTGTTGAGAAGAGAGACATTTGACTCTGGCAGGGTTTCAGAATACAAAGAGGAACGTCAGCCAGAGCTCCTGGTACAGCTCTCACACAAGTGCAAAGGAAGCGCATAAGACCATAAGACCATAAGACATAGGAGTGGAAGTGAGGCCATTCAGCCCATCTGGTCCATTCCGCCATTTAAATCATGGCTGATGGGCATTTCAACTCCCTGAAGAGGTAACACATCAGAGGGCCCTGGACAGTCATCCCACTTGAAGAAAGAGAATTTGCATAGCACCTGCCCAATCCTCAGAGTGTCTCAAAGTGCTCTGCTCTGCTTGAAATGTAGAGTGCACCCTGCATGCACAATAAGATCTCACAACATCCATATTTGGGATGTTGGTTGAGAGATAACAGGCAGGATACTATGAGCAAAGCTTCCCAACTCTTTGTTGCAGTGTGAGACAGCATGATTACCAAGCCAGGGACCCAGGTTCGATTCCACCCTCGGCAGACTATCTGCATGGAGGTTGCACATTTTCGCCATATCTGTGTGGGTTCCCTCCCACAGTCCAAAGATGTGCAAGCTAGGTGGATTGGCCATGCTAAATTGCTCGTAGCGTTCAGAGATGTGTAGGCTAGGTGGGTTAGCCATGGGAAATGCAGAGTTACAGGGATAGGGTAGGAGGGCTTGGTCTAGCTGGGATGCTGTTCAGAGGGTTGGCATGGACTCAGTGGGCCAAATGGTCTGCTTCCACACTGTAGGGATTCTACGCAGTACGCATTTTATTATCTAACACCTATGGGACGAGGATTGCGTCAATTTATCAAATATTCCAGATAATCAAGAGGCTACGTACACCCACAGTATATCCTAACCAAACAAAGCTTCAAGACATGAAGACCGCTTAAAATAAAAATCAATGTTAAAAACACAGTAATGCGTGGGTATACCTAACACTACTATACTTTATTTGCTGCATAAGTACTCAGATGGTATTTGTGCTATATAATTTTGCCTGGTTTATCAAGAGTGCCAATTGGTAAGGTGCTGTTTGAAAGAAAGTTTGCTGTAGTCCCAAGGGATCGCTTACATTTATAATCAGCTGGTAGACCGATATTGGTTTAACATCTTGTCCAAAAGGCAGAACTGGTGAGAGTGCTGCTTTTCCTCAGCAATTTTAGATTTAGACTTTGGATTTTATTGTTACCTGTGCTCAAGTACAGAAGTTCAGGAGTAAAGTGTGTAATGTCATCATGCATCAACACCATCTTAGCCACCAAGGGACCCTGGTACTAATAAAGCTCAGGCACAAAGTAGCAAGGGATATAAAGTTAAGCCTTACTTCATGGAATATTAGAAAAACAAAGAAGTAGTTAATAGTTTACATCAAAATCTTTTGTAGTTTAAGATAGGAAAAATATAGGAATAAGTTAAAAGTTCAATAGTCTTTGAATCCTCTGCTTATCCCGCTCTGCTGTCTGTTCTCAACACTACTGCCATAGATACAATCACTGCCGTGTGTACAGCTGCCTCTCCGATCTCTCCCAGTGCCTCAAGAACATGCTGCCAGGAACCACTCGCAAGGCCAAGCCAAGATACCGCCATGAGCCACTGAGAGACCAGGCCAAAAGCTGCCACGTGCTGCCAAGAGACTAGGCCGGGGCCCACCATGTGAACCACTGAGGGACCAGGCCGAGAGCTGCCACGTGCAGCCAAGAGCCTAGGCCGGGGCCCACCATGAGCCACTGAGAGACCAGGCCGAGAGCTGCCATGTGCTGCTAAGAGACTAGGCCGGAGCCCACCATGTGAACCACTGAGAGACCGGGCTGGGACCCGCCAGAAGCTAATGAGACCAGGTCCAGGTCCTGCCATGGGAGAGGTCAGCACCAGTTAAAGGGGAAGGAGAAGAGAGAAGGAAATGAGGAATGGCAGAAGGAGCGAAGAGTTCTGGTTAGAGCACCTTACTCTACCACCATCATTGTCAGTTCAGTGGCAGTGTCAAGCTCTTTGCATTGAAAAACCCCGGCATGATAATTACCCATCACCCAGTGGTCACGAGAGGTGCTATATGAATTCAACCCTCAGGAACAAAGACAGAAAAGCTCAGCAGGTCTGGCAGGATCTGTGAAGTAAAATATCAGGGTTAACGTTTCGGGCCCAGTGACCCTTCCTCAGAACTGATGGTGGCTGGGAAAACGTCAGCTTATATGCTGAAAATAGAGAGGGGGTGGGGTAGGGAGTAAATGATAGGATAGAGCTCAAAGAGAGAGAGAAGAGCAGTTGGATAGACAAAGAGTTAATAACGATCTTGCTGGGAGGGTGAGTAGTTGCTACTGGGAACAGTTAGTGACTAACATTAGAGATAATGGGAACTGCAGATGCTGGAGAATTCCAAGATAATAAAATGTGAGGCTGGATGAACACAGCAGGCCAAGCAGCATCTCAGGAGCACAAAAGCTGACGTTTCGGGCCTAGACCCTTCATCAGAGAGGGGGATGGGGAGAGGGAACTGGAATAAATAGGGAGAGAGGGGGAGGCGGACCGAAGATGGAGAGTAAAGAAGATAGGTGGAGAGAGTGTAGGTGGGGAGGTAGGGAGGGGATAGGTCAGTCCAGGGAAGACGGACAGGTCAAGGAGGTGGTATGAGGTTAGTAGGTAGCTGGGGGTGCGTCTTGGGGTGGGAGGAAGGGATGGGTGAGAGGAAGAACCGATTAGGGAGGCAGAGACAGGTTGGACTGGTTTTGGGATGCAGTGAGTGGGGGGGAAGAGCTGGGCTGGTTGTGTGGTGCAGTGGGGGGAGGGGACGAACTGGGCTGGTTTAGGGATACAGTAGGGGAAGGGGAGATTTTGAAACTGGTGAAGTCCACATTGATACCATATGGCTGCAGGGTTCCCAGGCGGAATATGAGTTGCTGTTCCTGCAACCTTCGGGTGGCATCATTGTGGCAGTGCAGGAGGCCCATGATGGACATGTCATCTAGAGAATGGGAGGGGGAATGGAAATGGTTTGCGACTGGGAGGTGCAGTTGTTTGTTGCGAACTGAGCGGAGATGTTCTGCTCATGTCCATCATGGCCATCATGGGCCTCCTGCAGTGCCACGATGATGCCACCCGAAGGTTGCAGGAACAGCAACTCATATTCCGCCTGGGAACCCTGCAGCCATATGGTATCAATGTGGACTTCACCAGTTTCAAAATCTCCCCTTCCCCTACCGCATCCCTAAACCAGCCCAGTTCGTCCCCTCCCCCCACTGCACCACACAACCAGCCCAGCTCTTCCCCCCCACCCACTTCATCCCAAAACCAGTCCAACCTGTCTCTGCCTCTCTAACCGGTTCTTCCTCTCACCCATCCCTTCCTCCCACCCCAAGCCGCACCCCCAGCTACCTACTAACCTCATCCCACCTCCTTGACCTGTCCGTCTTCCCTGGACTGACCTATCCCCTCCCTACCTCCCCACCCACACTCTCTCCACCTATCTTCTTTACTCTCCATCTTCGGTCCACCTCCCCCTCTCTCCCTATTTATTCCAGTTCCCTCTCCCCATCCCCCTCTCTGATGAAGGGTCTAGGCCCGAAACGTCAGCTTTTGTGCTCCTGAGATGCTGCTTGGCCTGCTGTGTTCATCCAGCCTCACAGTGACTAACATTAGTTAGTTTGTAATGGTAGGCTATGTGGTAACAAGGCCTGGTGTGTGGGGTAGGAGGCTGGGACATGGGAGAGTTTAGGCCCTAGAATTATTGAACTCGAGATAGAGTCCAGAGGCATGCAGGGTTCCCAAGTGAAAAGTGAAATGCTGTTCTTTCAGCTTGAGCTGAGTTTTGCAGGAACACTAAAGCAGCCTGACACAGAGATGTAAAGCTGGATGAACACAGCAGGCCAAGCAGCATCAGAGGAGCAGGAAGGCTGACCTTTCGGGCCTAGACTCTTCTTCAGACCCTTTTTTTGAGGAAGGGCCTGGGCCCGAAACATCAGCCTTCCTGCTCCACTGATGCTGCTTGGCCTGCTGTGTTCATCCAGCACTCCACCTTGTTATCTCAGATTCTCCAACATCTATAGTTCCTTCTATCCCAGGCACAGAGATGTTGGCCAGGGAACGGAGCGGTGCATCAAAGTGGCAGGCAACAGTGTCGGTTTTTGCAGGCAGAAAGTAGAAGTT
Source organism: Stegostoma tigrinum (assembly GCF_030684315.1). Lineage (NCBI taxonomy): Eukaryota > Metazoa > Chordata > Chondrichthyes > Orectolobiformes > Stegostomatidae > Stegostoma > Stegostoma tigrinum. The sequence continues at coordinate 8,574,589 of NC_081388.1, forward strand.
CTGTGAAGCAGTCACCCAGTCTACACTTTGTTTCCCCAGTGTAGAGAAGACCACACTGTGAGCAGCAAATGCAGTAGGCTAGGTTGTGTGAAGTGCAGTGTTGCTTCACCTGAAAGGTATGCTTGGGGCCTTGGATACTGGGGAAGGAAGAGGTAAATGGGCAGGTGTTACACTTTCACTGCTTTAATGCTTAATGTTTTTCCCAGTTGCTGGTTGTGTGTATTGATAGATAGCAGTTGTTCAATCATAGATCCTAGTATGGTGCTTTAACGCTTTAACCTGTGGATGGAGCTAGTGGTTCAAGTGGCTGACTCCAAACTCTCAAAAGAGACAATTTTAGAGAGCTATTTTCCTACCTGCTGTGATGATGTGTATATTGAAAGTTTGCTGATGTTTTAAGGTGAATAAATAAGCTGTTTAAATTTAAAACTGAAATAAGATATACGGCAACTTCAACTGAAACAGAACACACGGCAATAGGATGTTGGGGAACAGCAGTCCCAGCACCAGTTTGTTTTCCTTTGCCAGAAAGTTCTTCCATGGTCTGTGATTGGTAGATTTTGGGGTTAAGACCCTAACTGTTTGCTGCAGGGTTAAAACAGAAAGTGCTGGAGAAAGTTAACAAGTCTGGCAGCATCTGCAGAGGGAGAAGCAGAATTAAGATGGGGAAATGTGAAGTTATACATTTTGGAAGGAAGCACAGAGGTTGCAGAAAGCTTCAGAGCACAAAGATTTGGGAGTCCTTGTGCACAGATCACAGAAAGTTAACATCCTAGTTCAGAGGTTAATATAGAAGGCAAACGGACTGTTGGCCTTTATTTCAATGGGATTAGAGCATAACGTTTACACAGGCTTTGCCAAAACCATACAAGGAATGAATCAGACGACAGCCAGAATACTGTAAACAGTTTTGAGGCTCCTTATCCATATTGGGAGGAATTTCTTCTCTCTGAGGGCAGTGAAGTTGTGGAGTTCTTTACCATAGAGAGACGTTGAGGCAGGGTTCTTGTCAGCACCATCGAAGACCCCACCTACCCCAAGTAGTCATCTCTTCCAACATCTTCTGTTAGGCAGAAGGTACAGAAGCTTGAACACATGCACCAACAGGTTCAAGAACAGCTTCTTCCCTGCTGTTATGAGACTGTAGAATGGACCCTGCTAATTTCATGTCTAACGTTGATCTTGCTTTGTGAACCTCCTGTGTAGTTGTAACCTTAGCAAGCTTCACACTGTCTATGATGCGGAGGTCCAGCATTGGGCTGGGTTGGTAAGGTCAGAAGCCGCTCAATACCAGATGTGGCTTCGCCTGTAGAAAGGGCAGCAATTCGATAGCTTGTGATTTCTAATAGGCCTGTTGAACTGTGAACTGGTGCCATGAGATATCTGACCTCGGTTCGCTTGAGCACCCTATGCTCTACCTGTCCTTGTTTGCTGTGCTCTGCCTTCGCTGCTGACATAACAAAACTTTTTACTGTACTTAGGTACATTTCACAAACTTAAATCAAATTCCAAGCCTGAGACTGACAAATCTTTATGTGGGTTATGGGGAAAAGACAGAAAATGGGAGTTGAGAATGATCAGATTACGTGGTTTTCTTTGAATGGCAGAGCAGACTCGGTTGGCTTAATGGCTTAATTCTGTTCCCACATCTTCTGGAGTCCAATATGAGTCCTCTCCAGTGGTCTAAAGTTCTGAAGAAGAGTCATACCAGACACGTAAAAATTTTGCTCCGTTTCTCTCTCCCCACAGGTGCTGCCACACCTGCTGAGTTTTCCGGCACTTCCTGTTTTATTTCAGATTTGTGGTGTTTAACATGGTTTGTGCTTGCGCGGGGAAGGGTGTGCTGATTGGGTGAAGCGGCAGTCTGCATCAGAGTAATACTAACACATGATCTCGCAGCACAAGGCCAAAGTACAGCCCAAGAGCTGAGGGAAGGCACTTCCACATCTGATACGACAGTGGACACATCAGATTTGATTTGATTTATTTATTTGTCGTGTGCGTCTTGTTACAAAACACAGTGAAAAGCTTTCCCCAGTGTCGACACTCCTCAGTGGGGAAAATAAACCAAAATGGTAAAAAATGATGAAGTAAAGTGAGCATCCAATTTTGTAGTCTTTCTTGTTCAGCGCTCCATCATGGGTCATGGGTCATGGGCTTGGTGGTCAGGCACGAACCTCCTTCACAGCTCCACTATCGCTACCAGTCTTCGACGCCATCTTGCTATCTCCACCAATCACCTTGCCGCTGCTAGTCTTTGATGGACATCTCCAATGCAGACACCACCAATGCTGCCAGTTGGCGCACCGACCCAAACCCGGCTCCACCCTGAGCCTGCTTCGGGCCCACCCCACCGATGATGCCACCACGTCTCCGAGTGGGTCCAAACTCACCTTCGCGGCAGCATTCACGAATCTGCGCGAGCTAAAGGAGATTAATCGAAACAGACCCCATCCAAGGTGGTTGGGTGAGTGTTGAGCCCATCATGCACAGACAGAGTGTGGGAATTGGCATTTGCCTGCTAATGTTGAACCTTCTGAACTTAATAATGTATTGCAACAGGCAGGCAGAAATCAGAGAGGAATCGTACAAGAACTGGATGAAGAAGAGACCAAGGGTGAGGTGATCAAAAATGTGTTACAAGTTAACAATATGGAGAGAAAGAAGGAAATAGAATGTGCACCAGAGGAGTGAAGATAGAGTGCAGGAAGTATCATGGTAATAGAACAAACATAGAACATAGAATAGTACTGCACAGTAAAGGCCTTTCGGCCCATGATGTTGTATTGAACTTTTACTCTAAACCTAAGGTCTATCTAGCCTCCACCCCCACCTAATACTGTCACCCATATGCCTGTCTAATAGCTGCTTAAATGCCCCAATGAGGCTGACCCCACTACCCTCTGTGGCCATGCATTCTACGTGCCTACCACTCTGAGTAACGAACCTACCTCTGACATCTCCCCGATATCTACCTCCTTTCACTTTAAAACAATGTCTCCTTGTAAAAGCTACCTCCACCCTAGGAAAAAGTCTCTGGCTGTCTACTCTATCTATACCTCTGATCATTTTGTACACGTCTATGAAGTCGCCTCTCATCCTTCATCGTTCTAAAGAGAAAAGCCCTAGCTCTCTCAACCTTTCCTCGTAAGACCTTCCTTTCATTCCAGGCAACATCTTGGTAAATCTCCTCTGAACCTTTTCCAATGCTTCCACATCTCTCCTGTAATGAGGTGACCAGAGCTGGACACAGTACTCCAGATGTGGCCGAACTAGGCTTTTGTATAGCTAAATGTATAGTAATGTGAAGGGGAAGGTGTAACATGGCACTTTAGGAATGCCACAGGGAAGAGAGTCACAAATGCAGTTTGGAGAAATTGGTGTCAGGTCCCAGAGATCTTTGTAGAGCAGTTTGCAAAATGGGCCTTTCAACCCTTCCCACCTGAATAAACCAGTCACCCATTCTATCCCCATACTTCCCAGCACCTGACCCACAGCCTCAAACATTGTAGGATCTGCTGCCAAATGAGCTGAAGTGCTACAGAGAGACGAGGGAAGATCGTTTGTTTCTCTCTCTCTGAGCAGAGAAAGCCAAGGGACACTCTGTGAGGTGTATTGACAGTTCATGAAGAGTTTTTGCTGAGGAACCAGTTTTTCTACACCAGAGGTGCTACCCAAATGCAAGATTTCAATTAATCCTCTTCCGACCTTTACGATTTTACTTACTTTACACATCTGTTTTTGTCTTATCGAAAACCGTGCTGGGTTTATAACCTTGTTTAGAAAAAAAATATTTATGTGCAAACATAACTACGACAGTCAGGATGAATCAGAATGTCATATTGCAGCTTTATAAGACTTTGGTTGGGCTGCACTCAGAACATTGCGTTCATTCCGGTCGCCACATTACAGGAAGGATGTGGGGGCTTTGGAGAAATTGCTGAAGAGGTTTATCAGGATTCTGCCTAGAGAGTATGAACTATAAGGAGAGGCTAGAAAAATTCGGGTTGTTTTCTCAGGAAAGGTGGATACTGAGGGGAGATTTGGTAGAAGTCTATAAAATTATGAGAGGCATAGATAGGATTGACAGTCAGAATCATTTTCCCAGAGTTGAAATGACTGACGCTAGGGGACATGCATTTAAAGTGAGGGGAAAAAGTTCAAAGGAGATATGGGAGGCATCTTTTTTACACAGAGAGGGGTAGGAGCGTGGGAGGCGCTGCCAGGGGTGTTAGTGGAGGGAGATAGGATAGGGGCATTTAACAGGCTTTTAGACAATCACATGAATGTGCAAGGAATGGAGGGATATGGAGCATGGGCAGGCAGAAGGGATTAGGTTAATTTGGTGTCATATTCTGCACAGCATCATGGGCGGAATGGCCAGTTTCTGTGCTGCACTGTTCTACGATCAACTGTAAGTGACTAAAGCGATATTACTGTGACATTCACACATGTAACCTTTTGAAATTTTCTCAGCTGGTTAATGAGAAATAAAGTTTGAGCCACGACAGGTGAAAAAAGCTGTTCAAACAGCAGAAGGGTCAGTAAAGGCAACAGCGAAGGCAGAGAATGCTGGACAAACTCATTAGGTCTGGCAGCAACTGCAGAGAGCGAAAGCACAGTTAACATTTTGAGTCCAGTGTGGCTTTTCTTCAGAACTCAAGAAGAATTGTTGCCATTGATTTAACACAAAAAAGCCTGAGGTGAGAAAGGGCCACCAATAATTTACACGGTTCATCGTCATGATTTAACACACATGCCTGGAAATACGGTAGAAACGGGCTGAGTAATAAATTGCAAAAGATAACTGGATAAATACTCAACGAGGAGAGTTTGCGAGTGTTTTCAGGAAAGACCTGAGCTCTTCCCAAGGAGCCAGCACAGACAACGTGGGCCAAATGGCTTGCTTTCATGTCGCGAGTCCTGGGTAGAATTAGGAATGATCCGTTTTTTTATATTCTTTGTTCATTCATGGGATGAGGCCATTGCTGGCTAGGGCAACATTTCTTTCCCATCCCTAATTGCCCAGAGGGCAGTTGAGTCAAACTCGTCACTGTGGGATTGGAGTCTCGTGTAGGCCAGACCAGGTAAGGATGGCAGTTTCCCCTCCCTGATGGTCATTAGTGAACCTGATGTGTCAAAATAATGAGAATAACGATGAAAATAATGGAAGAAGAAACACAAACAATTGAGGTGGAGATCCTTTGAAGACTCCAAGGCAACATTTCCAAGGCCCGGTGACCTTATATGTACAGGAACAAGAGAAGGCCAATCATTAGCTAGGAAGAGAGGTTGGACAGACAGGGACTGTTTTTCCTTTGAGAAGAGGAGACTGAGATGTATAACATTAAGAGGGGCATAGATAGGGTAGACAGGAAGGAACTTTTCCCCCTTGATGGAGGGATCAGTGACTGGGGGCATGGATTTAAGATAAGGGGCAGCAGGCTTAAAAGGAAATGTGAGGAGAAGCTTTATCACCCAGAGGAAGGTGGGAATCTGAAACTTGCTAGTGTAAAGGTGGTAGAGGCAGAAACCCTTATAACATTGAAGATATATTTAGATATACATTTGTGATGCCAAGTCTTACAAAGCTATGGGCCAAGTGCTGGAAAGAGAGAATATTTAGTTGGTGGTTTCTGACTGGCACAGACTTGATGGGTCGAAGGGCCTTTTCTTCTGCTGTAGACTCTCCACCCTGTTCTATCAATCACCTAGAGTTAGATTTGAATTAGAACATAGAACTGTACAGCTCAGTACAGGCCATTCAGCCCATGATGGCCCTTCGGTCCTATGATCATTTTGTATACCTCTTATCAAGTCATCTCTCATCCTTCGTCGTTCTAAGGAGAAAAGCCCTGGCTCTCTCAACCTTTCCTCATATAGCCTTCCCTCCATTCCAGGCAACATCCTGGTAAATCTCCTTTGCACCTTTTCCAATGCTTCCACATCTTTCCTGTAATGAGAAAACAGAACTGGACATAATACTCCAGATGTGGCCGAACCAGGCTTTTGTATAGCTGGAGCATAGCTTCACTGCTCTTGAACTCAATCTCTCTAATAATGAAAGCTGACACACCATACGCCTTCTTAACAACTCTATCCACCTGGGTGACAGCTTCAAGGGAACTGTGGACATGAACCAAGGTCCCTCTGCTCTTTCACACTGCCGAGAATCTTTCCGTTAACCCTGTATTCTGCTTTCAAGTTTGTCCTTCCAAAATGAATCACCTCACACTTTTCAGGGTTAAACTCCATCTGCCACCTCTCAGCCCAGCTCTATATGCTATCAATGTCCCTTTGTAACCCAGAACAGACCTCCGCACTGTCTACAACATGACTCACTTCATATCATCCACAACCTTACCAATCCACCCTTCCACTCCTTCATCCAAATCATTTACAAAAATCACAAATAGAAGAGGGCCCAGAACAGATCCTTGTGGTACACCACTCGTAACTGAGCACAGTGTTAAATATTTTCCATCCACTACTACCTTTGTCTTCTCAGGGTTAGCCAATTCTGAATCCAATCTGCCACATTTCCCCCTACCCCATGCCTCCTTATCTTCTGCCTGAGCCTACCATGGGGAACCTTATCAAATGCCTTACTTAAATCCATGTATACCACATCCACTGTTCTTCCTTCATCTAGGTGTTTGGACACCTCTTCCAGGAAATCACTAAGGTTTGTGAGGGATGATCTACCCCTCACAAATCCATGCTGACTACCACAAATCAAACTGTGCCTTTCCAAGTGATCAGAAATCCTATCTCTCAGAGCCCTTTCCAATAATTTGCCCACCACTGATGTAAGAGCAACTGGCCTGTAATTTCCAGGATTATCCCTAATTCCTTTTTTGAACAAGGGAATGACATTTGCCTCTCTCCAATCTTCCGGCACTATATCCATAGACAGTGAGGACGAAAAGATCATCACCAAAGGCCCTGCAATCTCTTCCCTCACTTCCCATAGAATCCTTGGATAAATCCCATCAGGCCCAGGGGACTTATCTATTTTCAAGTTCCTCTGAATTCCTAGTACATCTTCCTTACTAATATCCACCTCCTCTAGCCTACCAGCCTGTTTCACGTTGTCTTCCTCCACTACTAGGTCCCTCTCAGTCATGAATACCAAAGAAAAAAATTCATTAAGAACCTCTCCTATCTCTTTAGGCTCCATGCACAAATTCCCTTTACAATCCTTGTTCGGCCCTGTGCTTTCTCTGGCCATTCTCTTATTCCTCATGTCTGTGCAAAAAGTCTTGGAGTTTTCCTTGATCCTATCTGCCAAGGTTTTCTCATGCCCCTTTATAGCTCTCCTCAGCCCTTTCTTCAGCTCCTTCCTGGCTAACTTGTTTCCCTCTAGAGCCGTTTCCGTTCCTTGTTTCCTAAACCTTACATAAGCATCCTTCTTCCTGTTAACAGTCATTCGACCTCTATTGAGAACCAAGGCTCCCTCACTCGACTGCATCTTCCCTGGCTGTTAGAGACAAACATATTGAGCACATGCAGTATGCATTCCTTAAACAATCTCCACATTTCAACAGTGCTCTTCCCTGACAGCATCTGTTCCCATTTCACATTATCCAGTTCTTGCCTAACAGAACTGTAATTACCGTTCCCTCAATTATAAACCTAACCTTGTTGTATGTACCTATCCTTTTCCATAGCTGTTGTAAAAGTAACAGAGTATGATCACTAGTGCCAAAATGGTCTCCTACCAACAGGTCTAACACTTGGCCCAGCTCATTGCCAAGCACCACATCCAAAGTGGCCTCTCCTCATGTTGGTCTATCGACATACTGCGTCAGGAATCCTTCCTGAACCCACTGGACAAAATCTATTCCATCTAAACTATTACAACTAAAAGGTTTCCAATCAATATTTGGAAAGTTGAAGTCACCCATGACTACAACCCTGTGATATCTGCACCTTTCCAGTATCTGCCTCCTAATCTGCTCCTCTCCTTCTCTGCAACTATTAGGGAGTCTGTAAAAAACCCAACAAAGTGACTGCTCCCTTCTTGTTCCTGACCTCAACCTAAACCTACTCTGCAGACATATCATTCTGGAACTGCCTTTCAGTAGCTGCTATACTAGCCCTGACTAGCAATGCCACTCCCCTGCCACGTTTTCCACACTCCCTATTTCATTTAAAGCATCTAAATCCCAGAACTTCCAACAACCATTCCTGTCCCCAAGTTACCCACAACATTGTAGTTCCAAGTCCCTTCCCATGCTCTAAGTTCATGCGCTTTATTTCTGATACTTCTAGCATTGATGTACACACTTCAAACCATCCCTGTGCCCACACTTATGCTCCATCGACTGCTTTTCTTTATCAACAGCCTCATTCCCTGTTGTGTCTGTTAGAAGGCTGAATACTGCATCCTCTGAATTATAAATCTGGCTCCCCACCCCCTGCCAATTTAGTTGAAACCATCCTGTACAGCTCAAGCAAATCTCCTACCCAGGATATTTGTGCCCTTCCGTTTCAGGTGCAACCCATCCTGACTGTACAGGTCCCACCTTTCTCAGAAAGTGCTCCAATTATCCATGTAATGGAAGCCCTCCCTCCTACACCAGCCTTGTAGCCACATGTTTAGCTACACTCTCTCCCTATTTCTTACCTCATTATCTGTGGCACTGGTAGTAATCCAAAGATAACTACCCTGTTTGTCCTGGACTTCAGATTCCAACCTGACACCCTGTACCCATTTTTCACATTCTCAGTCCTTTTTCTCCCTATGTCATTGGTACTGATGTGTACCATGACTGCTGGCTGCTCACCCTCCCCCTTAAGGATCTTGAAGACATGAATCGAGACATCACGGACCCTGGCACCTGGGAGGCAACATACCATCCTTTCATCTCGATCGTGTCCACAGAACTGCCAGTTTGTGCCTCTCACTATCGAATCCCCCACTACAATTGCTCTCCTATTCTCTCCCCTTCCCTTCTGTGCCACAGGGCTAGGCTCAGTGCCAGAGACCTGTCCGCTACGGCCTTCCCGGGTAGGACTCTCCCCCCACCCCCCCAACAGTATCCAAAACGGTATACTTATGATTGAGGGGAATAGCCACAGGGGACCCCTGCACTGACTCTCTATTCCCTTTCCCCTTCCTGACAGTCACCCAGCTACCTTTTTCCTGTTCCTTGGGTGTGACCACTTCCCTATAATTCCTCTCTATCGTCCCCTCAGCCTCCCGAATGATCCGGAGTTCATCCAGCACCAGTTCCCGAGCGTGGTTTTTGAGGAGCTGGAGTTGAGTGCACTTCTTGTGTGAAGTCAGAGGGGACACCAGCAGAGACCCTTACCTCCCACATCCTGCAAGAGGAGCATGCAACTGCCCTCGCTTCCCCCTACTCTACTAATTCTACCTACCTGCCTTGACTTCACTCTCCCCCAAAAAAAGCCAATTACCAACTTGAAAAAACAAGGAAGCCACAAGAGCTACAAGATTATTAGAGCAGCACCGTGTCTCAGTGGTTACCACTACTGCCTCACAATGCCAGGACCTGGGTTTAATTCTACCCTCAGGCAACTATTTTTGTGGAGTTTGCACACTTTCTCCATGTCTGTGTGGGTTTCCTCCGGGTGTTCCGGTTTCCTCCCACAGTCCAAAGATGTGCAGGTTAGGGTGGAATGAGCATGTTAAATTGTCCCCATAGGATCCAGGGATGCGCAGGCTAGGTGGGTTAGCCATGGGGAATGCTGGGTTAAATGGACAGGATGGAGGTGTGAGAGTTTATGTGGACTCGATGGGCCAAATGACCTCTTTCCAGACTGTGGGGATTCTGTGATCCAGAATAATGTTAACATTGAGGGACTTTGCCTCACTGATTGGACCACCAGACTGGGGATCACAAGGCTTGTGCGATAACATCTGAGATACAGCTACAAAGTGCTGCTAAGTCCCTGGTGGATACAAAGGCAGTGTGAGGCTCACTTATTTAAGATACATTGACATATCACAGTAGTTTAATCTAACCATTTAGTTTCACCAGATATCAATAGTAGAAACAAATAATAGTTAATTCATACATTTATAAAGTATTTAATCCAATAAATTAGCAACATATTGAAGGCACGTGGCTTCTTGTATTCATTTTGATTCGACCTTAAAGAAAGTCTGAGATCCTTTCAGACTAACAGTCCTGCCATTGAGAGAACAGCATGGTCTTGGAACAGAGAGCCTAGAGGCAGCTGGCGGAAAATTCTTTAGGGTTTCTTGGACTCATGGGTGAAACCGCAGAAGGAAGAAAGAATGTGATGAGATAAGCGATGATGGGCTTGAGAAATATGGCAAAACAGGCTGGAACCAATTTAACTAGAGCACAAGACTGACTAAGAAGTGTTACCGTCGACCAACGTTATGTCAAAGGATGGAGAGATCAAAAGCCCAGTTGGCCAGAAACACACATATTGAGCAGCAACAGCACTTCACAATCGATGGCTGATTTACTGGGCAATGGTGACTAAAATTAGTATTAGCTTCATTGTCACATGCACCCTCACGAGTACAGTGCAAAGTTTACAAGTTGCCAATTACAGTTTCATCTTAGGTACGAAGGAACCTTAATGCAGAGCCTTAAGTGCAAACTTATAAGGGAAAAACAAATCAGAAAATGACAGAACTTTTTATTTTGTATAGAATCCCTATGGTGTGAAAACAGGCCCTTTGGCCCAACAAGTCCACACTGACCCTCAGAGCATCCCACTCAGACCCATCCCCCAATAACTCACCTAGTCTACACATCCCTGAAGACTGTGGACAACTTTTAGCATGGCCATTCCACCTAATCTGCACATCTTTGGACTGGAGCACTTGGAGGAAACACACACAGACATGGGAAGAATGTGCAAACTCCACACAGACAGGTGACTGAGGGTGGAATCGAACGCAGGTCCCTGGTGCTGTGAGACAGCAGTGCTGACCACTTAGTCACCGTGCCATTCAAAGTAACAGCACTTCCAACCTAGTCTACACCAGCACCAAGGCTGCAGTCCACACCAGGCCTTGACTCCCGTCTGCTCTAGACTGCACTTGGAGGGTCTCAAGGCCAGGACACCGCTCTGGCATCATCTCAAGGTCACAAGTCTATGCCAGTCCGAGAGACTGCCATTCCAGTTTCCTTTCCACAGGATGTTCTGGAAAGGAGAAACCAAAGATAATTGTGGATTGTTAGGAAACAGGGAAGGTGGCAGCTGAGTGATACTATCACTGGGCAGTTAGCTGAGAGACTGAGGTAATGTTCTGGGGACCTGACTTCAAATCTCACTACAGCTGATAGTGGGATTTGAATTGAATGTTTTAGAAAGAATCTAATGATAACCATAAAACAATTGTCAGGAGAAAATCACATCTGGTTCATTAATCTTCTTTAGGGAAGGAAACTGCCATAATTGGGCCACAAATTTCCATTTTATACTTCAATGATTTTGGTGAAGGAACTGTAGGCATTCTGGCTAAGTTTTCAGATGATATAAGATAGGTGGAGGGACAAGTAGCATTGAGGAGACAGGGAGACTGCAGAAAGATTTAGACAGGTCGGGAGAATGGGTATGGAAGTGGCAGATGGAATACAAACATGGGAAAGTGTGATGTTATGTGCTTTCGTGTGAAGAATAGAGACATGGACTATTTTCTAAATAGGGAGAAAATTCAGAAATCTGAAGTGCAAAGGGACTTGGGAGTCCTAGTCCAAGTTTCTCTTAAGGTAAACTTGCAGGTTGAGTTGGTAATTAGGAAGGCAAATACATTGGTGGCATTTATTTCAGGAGGACTAGAATATAAAAGCAGGAATACACTTCTGAGGTTTTATAAGGCTCTGGTCAGGCCACATTTAGAGTATTTGAGCAACTTTGGGTCCCAGACCTCAAGAAGGATGTATTGGCCCTGGAGCGGGTCCAGAGAAAATTCAGGAAAACGATCTCTGGAATCATCTCAAGGCCTCTAGCCCATGCCGGGGCAAGAGACCACCATAGCAATTTCCCTTCTGGAGGATGTCCTGGGAAGGAGGAACCCAAGGACGCTTGCCAGATAACAGGGAAGGTGGCAGCCTAGTGGCTGTTAATCAAGAAACCCACGTAATGTTCTGGACACCTGGGTTTGAACCTCACTGCGTTTGAGGACTCTGGATCTATACTCGATGGAGTTTAGTAGGACAAGGGGGGATCTAATTGAAATTTTCAGAATTCTGAATGGCCTGGACAGAGCGTACGCTGGGGATATGCTTCCATTGGTAGAAGAGACTAGGACCTGAGGGCACAGCCTTAGAGTAAAGGGAAGACCTTTTAGAATGGAGATACTTCTTCAGCCAGAGAGTGGTGAATCTATGGAATTCATTGCCACATTGCTGTGGAGACCAGGCCATTGAGTTCATTTAAGACACAGATAGATAGGCTCTCGATTGTCAAGGGGACCAAAGGCTGTGGAGAGAAAGTGGGAGAATGGGATTGAGGAACTTATTAGCCACGATTGAATGGCAGAGCAGACTCGATGGGCTGAATGATCTAACTTATGCTCCTATATCTTATATTCTTACCTGGTATAGCATACAGCAGTGCTGTTGATTCTGAAGCACCCTCTGAACAGTTAGTAATGGACAATAAATGCTGGTCTTGCCCGTGATGTTCACCTCATGTGAACTAATAAAAAAAGTAGCCAGAACTCTCACAGCTATGTGATGACCAACAATGACAAGTAAGAGTGAAGACCTTATCAGAGTTTGTGAAATGAACGACTTGCCTCAGCTCTTCGGACAAGTTTGGGTGACGAGTTGGCCTGAGACTAACAATGAGCAGTACAACCCACTTGAGCTCTTTGATCAATCTGTAACTGAAATCGTACAGCCACCAACACAGGCTGATGAACAGAGTGCAGCAGGAGATTCAAATTTGATGTCAAAGGGGGAAAAAAAAATCACAAGTTCAGGATGACTATTTCAATCCTACATCTATCAAAGAAGACGAATTATTACCAAATAAAGAGAACTTGGGGTACAGTGAAGTCACAAGCAGACAGGGTATGAAGGTGGTGTTTGGCATGCTTCCCTTCATTTGCCAGAGCATTCAGCACAGGAGTTGGAAAGGCTTATGGTCGTACAGGGCAATTTTAGAATAGAGGCATTCAGCTCTGGTTTCTCAGCTCCAGGAAGGATGCTGTAAAACTTGAAAGCGTTCCAAAAAAATTTACAAGGACGTAGCCAGAATTGGAGGGGGTTTCTAGTATAGGGAGATGCTGGGGATGCTTTTGCCAGAGCATCAAGAGGCTGAGGGGTGACCTTACAGAGGTTTATAAAAGGTCATGAAGGGCATGGATAGGGTGACTAACCAAGGACTTGGCCCTGGGGTAGAGAGTCCAAAACTAGATGGGCATAGGCTTAAGGTGAGAGGGGAAAGATTTAAAGTTGACCTAAGGGGACAATTTAGAAAAACAGAGGGTGATGTGTGTATATGGAACGAGCAGCCAGAGGAAGTGGTGGAGCCTGGTACAATTACAACATTTAAAAGGCATCTGGATGGGTATATGAACAGGAACATTTTAGAGAGGAGATCAGCTTAGAACATTGAGCACTCCACGTAAACCCAGACACAGGGATAATGTGGAACCACCAAGAGACAGTCACCAGAGGGCAAACTGAGATCAGGCTCCTGGTGTTGAGACACAGCAGTGCTAACCCCTGTTGCTTCATGCCACTCATGCCCAGCTGCTGGGTAAAGAGGCAGGGATAGAGCATGGACAGTCAGTCTGATCAACAGACTCACCCTGAACACCCAGGTGTCCTTGTCCAGAAAACCCCATGATGTAATTGGAGCAAACTCAGGATAGTTTACACCAGTGTTCCTATTATACAGGGAAAGGTGTTAATGAGCTCAGAAGTGGACTTCCCATTTAGTGTTGCCGACAAGACCCTGAAGTCACTGCAAGCAGCAAAATGCATTCAGAATGGTTTCTTCAGGGTTCATAATGCAACCCCAAAAATATCAAAATGATGTGAGGATGCAGGGGCAAACTAGAGGTTAGAAACAAGAGACAAGGAGTCACTGCTTTATTGGACTATTCCATCAATAGTTGAGTGGAGCTGGCTGGTGCTTCCTGTATAGGATCAAGGCCATCAACAAAGCAGAGATCAGGGAGACAGCTGTCACTGTCAGGGACAGCATCACAACCAGCTCAGACTGCACACCTACACAGCAAGGAGAAACCAATGGTTACTGATGGAAACTGGGACAAAGAGGGAAACTAGCAGTCAGGCAACTCACCGCCTGGAGACATCTCCTGCATCCTTTGCTCAACCTCAGTCAGGGGCTCAGTCGCCAGGCTGGTCAGCTCAGGATCCACAATGAGCAGGGGGCCAAGCGAGGCCTCACCCTCCCACTTCAATCCAGCTTCACTCTCTGCAGGAGAGAACAGTACAGTCAGGTTCAGGGAAAGGTTGTATAGCCCCATCATCTCAGGGGTCAGTGACCTACCAGCTTCAGGTCCAAGGTCTCTCCTTCCTCTGGAGGAGAAGATGATCTCCCCTGTGCTACCACAGTTCCCCACATGACAACAGGCACAAATGTCACTGGTCGATTGCTCCAGTGGGGTCCAGCTAAACAACAGAAACAGCCCATCAACCACATGGATCACCACCTCTCCCAACAACATCACGAAGGGACTGAGGTGGGGGAAGGGGAGGAAGAAAAAACATGCTCACATCTGGTGCAGCTTCTGGAAAGTACAAGCTTTGTTCCTGGAATTTCCCTGATCTACTGCAGCAACTTTCAGGTGACAAGTGATGAAAATCTGAGGGACACATTCAGCACAAGTCAGTCAGTGTTTAGTCACTCCCACCCAGTGGGGAGAAGCTAAGTCAGCAGTTTCCTCTTACCAAGGAGAGTTCGTCTCCATAGAAGCGGAAGGCATCCAGGTCAAACCTGAGCTTGTCCGGCTCCCGCTGGTCTCTCAGCAACACAAAGGTTGAAAAGGAGTCCTCAGCTTTGCTGTCCATGAGGCAACTGCAGGTGAACAAAGGACCATGAAGTGAATGGAGTGAAGCCATTAAGATGGGAGCAGCTGGAGAAAGCAGAGATCTCCTTACCCATTGTAGTCAATGATGCTGTATCCGGGGCTGGAGTCCTTGTCTGGGCTCAGTGTAGCTACACAACGGTCAATGTACAGCTTCAGGGGCATGTGGTTGTCCATTGAAACAGATGCCTCAATGTGAATGAGGTCTCCCAGGGAGTAGAGAGTGGAAGTGCGCTCTGTAAGCCAGTCACCTGAAGTACAAGAGGACAAGGGTTACAGATAGTAGGTGCAGCTCCCAGTGAGTGACACCAGGAGATCCCTCTCCAGCCAGCCCTCACATACCATTCATTAGACGCAGGGAGAATGACAGATGCCCTTCTCCAGACCTGGTGGAGCTGAATGGGATCCAGGTGGGCTTGATGGGGTCACTGCTCACATTGCCCGTCCTGGGGGAGACAGTGCAGCCATTTTAGGCTAGTGTCAGGTGACAGCTACAGATGTTGACAATCTAGCAAAGGCTCACCTCAAATAACGACACACAATGGGAATGACAGCTCCATTGGTTCTCACAATGACAGATCCAGGATAGTTTGGAATGTGGGTCAGGTGGGTGGTGTAGATCAGGAAGTCTCCAGTCATCTGAAAGACAGCAGATGAAGGAATGGGGAACCAATTTGAAATGAAGGTTCTATGCAACATAACATCCTATTTCCACAATTCCTCAGGGAGCTTGGCAGGCTCAGTGCCAGCCTCCTGTTGGCTCACAGAAAGAGTGAGACCAGTTTATTGGCAATACATCATGCTCAGGGGTTAATCATTTTGGACCAATTTGACAAGGTAGTGCATCAATAGATCAGACAGAACGCTTACTGGAAATACACTTTTGTTGAAACAGATGGATGGGTTTTGTAGAAAAAGACAGTAGAATCACTGAAGGAACAGGAACATAATCCTGATTCTCAGGCACATTTTGGTTTCCTCAGTCATCAATCCTCCAATATTTGAGTATATCAGGAATACAAGACCAAACCAAAGTGACCTCAATAAAATTAGTTTCAGAAAACAGAACAGGAAATAATCTAATAGAGAAATAGAACACTTATCTCAAGCCCAGTTATTCCAAAGGTGAGGAAAGTGGGAATTTGGAGTCTTTCAAGAGCAAGGCAACTCTGAAAACTCTTGTTTAGGAGGAGTGACACCCCCACAGGACAGGGATCAGAGGAGCTGACTAAGGAGAAACAAGCCTCAAAACAGAGCTGGTCAAGTTCAGGAGAACCAGAAATAGTCTACAAGCCATGGGGACAACAGAGGGGCTTGGGACTCAGAACCCCTTAAGCCACAGACTAATCCAGAAGAGACAATCTCAGTTTGAGAACAAGAGAAAGTAGACCCCGATAACCACAGAATTGGAGTCAGCATTACAGTAAGGATCACTTTAGACCAAGCTTCCAGCAACTATGAAGGACTCCCATTACCTGCAATCTGCTGCCACACTCATGCAGGCCATAGTCAAAGAGGACAGTGTGGTTCTCAGGGTAGATCCTGGTTGGCTGACAGCCTTCTGTCCCCAGGGTCAGGTCAGCAGCATTAATTAGGTGCCTGGTTCCAAATAAATCCAACTGGGCCCTGACCTGCAGCTTCTGCTCTCCACACTGCACCATCACAGTCTGCAGTGGGGACACACTCCCACCCTCAGACATTCTGAAACTGGAACCAATGGGACCCCCGTGAGGAGAAACTCTCTCAGGTACAGGGGTGGCTCTCACTCCTCTCCATGGATACCTCAGGTTCAGAAATGGCTGCCAGGTTTCAGAGCAACAAACAGCTCCAAATAACAACACAGGGAACAAACCCATCACTACAAAATCCCCCATGATCACAAACACCTCAAACATCCCCTCCAGCCCCCACCCAGCTCCTTTTATACACACAACCTGCACTCACCTGACACCAATCAGACCAGAAGCAGCAACATTGAACAAATGATTCAGCCCAAAACTGTGTAATTTCCACCAATGTCTAAATCCATTGGTTTCTTACCAGGAGGGCCCATTTCATTTGGACCAATAGGAATGGTGGGGAGTTGCCATGCTGTCACCTGACTGCATTCTGCTGCACAAGTTCTCATGGAGATGGCCCCCTGAGTACAATAGAGTCACAGAGTCTTCTGGCTTTGAGACAGGTCCTTTGGCCTGGAATGATGCACGCTGACCAAAATGCCTATCCGTGCTAAAATCATTTCCTCGCACCAGGACCCTATCCTTCTAAACCTTTCCCATCCATGTATTTGTCCCAAAGCCTATTAAATGTTGATAATGTAGCTCCTCAAGCACTTCTGTTGGCCCCTTACTATGTGTGCACACCACCCTCAGGGTGACCAGGTCCCAATGTCTTTTCAAGACTCTCATGAGCTTATACACTTCGAGAATATCCCCTCTCAATCACCTATGCTCTAAAGAAATTAGCCCGAACTTGTCCAACCTCGACCCCTATCTCAGGGTAACAGTTTCACCTTTTCCAATTTAATCGGATTGTTCCAGTAACAAGGTGAACAAAACTGAACACAATACTCCAAGCAGAGATACAGAGCCTGTTTTGCAAAACATCTGCACTTGACTTGCAACAAACAACTTCCCACAAACTGGAGGAGAAGCACCTCATGTCCTGCCTCAGGAGCTGACAGCCCAATGGCCTAAAGGTGGATTTTACCAGGTTTCAAAGCTTCCCTCCCGGTCCTCATCTCATCTCAGGCCTCCTTGGCCTGATACATCCTGTCCTAAGTTCTCTCCCACTTATCTGCGCCTCCCACCGAACTGATTAATCCCCATCAGCCCTCCCTGCACTCACCTACCACAATCACACCTATCGTCCCCAGCACCACCCCTCCTCTGTATTAACTTCTGACCTCCCTTTCTCCTCTCCCAGTTCTGAAGAAGGGTCCCAACCTGAAACGTCAACTTTCCAGCTCCTCTGAAGCTGCCTGGCCTGCTGTGTTCATCCACACTTTGCCATGCTGACACTCCAAATAGGTCCTGCATATCTGCAACACAACTTCCCACCTTCGATGCTCAATGCCCTCATTGGCGAATCCCAGCATGCCAAACGCCATCTTCACTGCCCTGTCTACCAGTCACTCTGCGTTCAGAGAATTGTGCATCTGAGCTCCAATATCCCTCTGTTCCACTACATTCCTTACAGCCCGACTGTTCATCCTAAAATTCCCACCTTGATCTCACTTTCCAAAATGCATCATGGAAACTTATCAAAGGCATTACTGAAATCCATACGGAAAATGTCTCCTGCACTCCCATCAAACTTCCTGAACACTTCATCAAAGAACTCTGACAAATTTGTGAGGCATCATCTCTAATGCTCGAAGCCACGCTGACTAATCCTAATCAAGCCCTGTCTTTTCATATGCATGCATATCTTATCCCTCAGAATCTTCTCAAGTAACTTGCCTGCCACACATGTTATGCTTACAAGTGTATTATTCCCAGATTTCTCTTCTCAGCACTTCCAATACTTGCAACACCTCCTCCACTGTGACATGAACTGTCACCAAGATATCACCACTAACTCCCCAAAGTTGCCATGTCTTCATGTCATTATTCACAGTTCACAAAGAGGCAAACTATTCATTGAGAACCTCATTCATCTCCTGCAGTTCCACACATGCATGTCCACTCTAGCCATTCAGAGTTCCTATTCTCTCTCCAGTTATTTTTATGGCTTTAACATACGGAAAGAATCTATTTGGATTCGCCCTGACATTTCCAGTCAGAGCTGACTCATGCCCCTCTTGAGCCATCCTGATTTCCTTCTTCAGTTAAATCCTGTAACCCCTCTCTACCTCCATGGCTTCTCTTGATCCCAGTTGCCTTTACCTGATCAATCCCACCTTCTTTTTTTCTGGTAACAGCCTTTTTCATCCAGGGTTCCCGACTCCTGCTTCCATGCTGTATAACTCCATGACTCTGACAGTCTGTGAAAGAGCAAAGTCAATAGCAATTTTTCAGTTAAAAACTGACAGAGCCACAGATGCAGTGAATCAGAAACAA
The DNA here is from genome assembly GCF_030684315.1 of Stegostoma tigrinum. NCBI lineage: Eukaryota > Metazoa > Chordata > Chondrichthyes > Orectolobiformes > Stegostomatidae > Stegostoma > Stegostoma tigrinum. The sequence goes on from NC_081388.1 coordinate 8,593,666, forward strand.
AAACAGAAATTTCTGGAAAAGCACACCAGAGCTGGCAGCATCTGTGGAGAGAAATCACAGTTACTGTTTCGGGTAGAGAGACCCTTCCTCTGAACAATTCTTCAACAGTGACCAAGGATATGAACATATTGTGTTCATCAATAGGACAAACATTGAGGGTAAATTAAGACGTTCAGAACAAGCTACTAGTTAACATAGAGAGCGGACTTACCTCAGGACAGATGTATCGGGGTTGGGAGAGTGGGTAAGTGTAAAGATTAGTTCACACTGATTGAAAGTGACCTGCACATGTTTCCATAGGAACCGCAACTAAATAAAGATGAAGACACAGAACATGCTTGTGAAGAGATTACCTGGTCCAAAAACCCAGAATCCTACACATTGTGAGAGAAAATATCGGCTTCACCAGTGGAATCCGTGATGAAAATTCCACGAGATGAACGTTCCTGAGATGATGTTATGGGGCAAATACCTTAGTTATCAGGAAAGAGTTCAGCTGCAAAAGAAATTCAGGAGATGAAGAGTTCTCCAGCTAAGGTGATAGAGTAACGCCCCTGGGGTAGCACGAGTTTCAACCTCAGCTCAAAACACCAGCATTTCAAGTAGTCTGCTGATGTAGAGCTTTAGAATATGATCAAGACAAGAGCCCTCAAGTCAAAGACCCACCAATCTGCCAAGTCTGAAGAGAATGAATTCAGGGAGAATTGCAAAACCTCCAGGATGCCATGAAGTTGTAAAATCGGAGACTTGGGGGAATGTGGGGTCACGGTTAATTTAATGGTCCGTGCAAAATAGGGTAAGGTTTGATGGAGATGCTGTATGAAGTAATAATTTTGAACGGTTTAACTCTAGGAAGAGTTTTATCCAATCATGTCTTGAGGATCTTGGAACCCAAAGAGGTTAGAGATCTTAACCTAGATTTCCTCATCATTGTGGGAGCAACTTGGTAAATTAGGTGGTTTGTGATCACTGTCACTCACTAAATGAGACCTTGTTTTTTCGAAAAAAATGGCCGCTTCTGGTTGAGACTCATTGGTCACTTTACTTGCCCACCAGCCGGGTTGGTCACGAAGAGAGGCTCGTAGCAATGAAGTGCCCTGACCACAATCTGAGGGTGGTAGGCAGGGCAATGTATACAACATGTACCATTCGGCCCTGTTTACTTTCAGATTGGTGCAGTCGCAGGATCGCAGTAAAAACAGATTTGAAAGCGTCAAACTTTGAAAGAGTCATTGGAAGCAGCAAGGCAAAAGGAATCAGGTGAGATATCCACATGCATAAGGCAATGCCAGGGTCCGTGCCAATAGATGAGATGAGCTGACGCACTGAGTGCCAACCCTGCTCTCAATCCCAAGTCCTCAGTGGCTGGTTACTGGTGCCATCTGATTCCATGAAAAGACATTGCTTTCTGTCTACATTCTTCCTGAAGCTTCCTCATCTGCCCAGAACAACAGCTGCCCGGCCAATGTCAAGCCAACAATGGAACAAAGAGCCAAGCTTACTGTGAGCCTTTAAGGGGTGGTGAAGGGCTGGTTACTGTCCAAACCACCTTAAAGCAAATGCATTCTGATCGTGTCTCTTTTCAAGTTAAGAACGTGCTGAAAGCGATTCGCAGACACTGGGGTGAAAAGTTTGAGGAGATTGGTAGTTGGGGTTGTGAATGAGGTTGTAGACATGCTGGCCGAGCCGTTGGCTTTGGGTGCAAACATTTCATCGCCCTGGTAGATAATATCATCAGTGTGCCTCTTGGGAAGCGATGGTGTTCTGTCCCACTTGTTATTTATATGTCTCTGTTTGCTGGAATGGCTGGTATAGCTTCCAGTTCTGTTCCTCAGTGATTGAACTGTCCCAATATACAAACCACTGAGAAACAGAACCGGAGGGAATCCCAACCATTCCAGCAAGCTGAGACACAGAATTAACTAGTAGGACAGAACACCATCGCTTCCCCAGAGGTGCACTGACGACGTTACCGAGCAGGGTGATGAAACGTTTGCATCCAAACCTGTTAGCTCAGTGAGCACATCTCCAACCTGAATGGGGTGAAATTTGAAGTGTGGCATCTGTGGTAATGTAGGGAGAAGCAGCAGGAAAGCTGGGCACAGCAAGATCCCACAGAGGTGCTCACTGAGGGAAAATGTGTGATCAGAATGCCAGCAAACATTCACCTGTGCTTCTTTGAACACAGTGCCTGGAGTATATTTAATTGACAAGCAAATATGTGAGCGGAATGGTGATGAATTTAACTTTTTACCCAACATAACGTAGCTCCAACAGTGCTCGCCCACAAAGAGGTACTGAAGCATGGTGCGAGGTCATAGAAAGTTAGCCCCAGTGACTTCTCAGAGAAAGGACGAACACAGCAATACTTCCACACACCCAAAACTAGGAACACCTTTTCGTTTTCCTCCAGACTGAAATGATTGAATAACACTGTCAGAGGACAAGCTCCAAGCTCAACAATATTGTTCTTTCTCTGCCTGTGATTGAATGCCGTGGGTAATTACGATGGCCTTGTGGTATTATAGTTAAACCAGAGACACAACAGGTGATTTTCTGAGGAGCTGGAGTCAAATCCCACCACAGCAGATGCTGGAATGCAAATTCATTGAAAATATCAGTGATTAGCCTGTCCAATAATGACAGAGTCTGTTACCAATTGTTGGGAAGAAAACCCATCTCGTTCACCAACATCCTTTACAGAAGGAAACTGCCATCCTTGCCTGGACTACAGCTGGCCTCTGGCCAATAAACACGCACCTAGCCTGTGCCACCCTCATCCGTGAGGAAATTATTTTAAAAATTGTTTGACAATGGTTGGCGCCCTGCTTGACGTACATCAAAACAGGATTACTGAAACGCTCCAGGGCACTGAACATCTTAGAACATTTGTGTGAAGATATTACAGTAGGAGAACACATTATAGAGAAACACACCACCACAGTAATGGAGTTTTTAAACAGCTAAAGCTTACAAAGGTGCTTGGCAGTAACTGTCAAATGTGAGTTGTGGCCATCTTTATAATTAGGTCATCAGCAACTGGGTGTAGTTTTTGGAGCAGAAGGGATGACACTTGATTATTGTTCACCTTCAGGCCCCAGTTGTTAACGAGGGCCTGAAGGCATCTTCAGGCCTCTACTTTCCAAAACAGGGCCCCCATCCTGCTCTCACATTCAGATGCGATTTGCAGAGTAGATGCTTGAGTCAGGACTATCTGATATCAGACCAAAACTCCCAGGAGAAAGCCCAGTGGAGAGAAAAAACAAGCATTTAGAAGAGAAGGCGGATATTGAACCGAGATTTTTTTTTTGAATATTAACAAGATAGAGCCAGAGCAATGTGTGTCATGCACCAGTTTGATTTACCCCTTAGAATTCTCACCAGTATGTAAGCAGCCCAAATGTCCCCTTTAGTCCACACTGCTACCCCAAACATTCCAAAGAACAGCCCAACACCCTTTAACCCTACGTCCCCCCATCTCTGACCCAGAGTGCATATACATCCCTGTACTCTGGTGCACTTTCCCCACGGAAAATTCACCAGGACTGGCGCACCTTTGGGCTAGGGGAAAACACCTGAGCACTAAACCCAGTCACAGGGTGAGTGTGCAACCACCAGCAGGCAGATTGAACTCTGGTTCCTGGTGTGGCATTGCAGCAGTGTAAACCACTAAGCCTCCATGCCACCCATGCCCAGTAGCCAGGTAAAGAGGCACAGATACAGCATGGAGGGTCAGTCTGATCCATGTTTCTTACTCTGAAGACCCAGGCATCCTTATTCACAAAGGACCAGATGTAATGGGAGCAAACCCAGGACAGTTCACACCAGTGTTCCTATTATAGAGGGAAATGGTCTGAACAGTGATCTCAGGCGTGGAAGTCCCATTTTGTGTTGCCAACAAGACCCTGTGGTCACTGCAAGCAGTGAAGCCTCAACAGTACATTCAATACAAATGGATTGAGAAGGTTTTCTGGGGGGTTCATAGCATAACCCCAGGGGTATCGACTCATGATGATGCAGAGACAAACTAGACACAAGAAACAAGAGACAAGGAGTCACTGCTTTATTGGACTATTCCATCAATAGTTGAGTAGAGTTTGCTGGTGCTTCCTGTACAGGAACAAGGCCATCAACGAAGCAGAGATCAGGGAGACAGCTGTCACTGTCAGGGACAGCATCACAACCAGCTCAGACTGCACACCTACACAGCAAGGAGAAACCAATGGTTACTGAGGGAAACTGGGACAAAGAGGCAAACTAGCAGTCAGGCAACTCACCGCCTGGAGACATCTCCTGCATCCTTTGCTCATCCTCAGTCAGGGGCTCAGTTGCCAGGCTGGTCAGCTCAGGATCCAGAATGAGCAGGGGGCCAAGCGAGGCCTCACCCTCCCACTTCAATCCACCTTCACTCTCTGCAGGAAGAACAGTACGGTCATGGTCAGGGAAAGCGTGAAAAGCCCCAGAGTCTCATGAGTCAGTGACTTACCAGCTTCAGGTCCAAGGTCTCTCCTTCCTCTGGAGGAGAAGATGATCTCCCTTGTGCTACCACAGTTCCCCACATGGCAACAGGCACAAATGTCACTGGTTGATTCCTCCAGTGGGCTCCAGCTAAACAAGACAAAAAGCCCATCAACCACATGGAGCATCACCTCTCCCCAACAACATCACTAAGGGGCAGCAAGTGGGAAAAACACTCACATCTTGTGCAGCTTCTGGAAAGTACAAGCTTTGTTCCTGGAATCTCCCTGATCCACCGCAACAACTTTCAGGTGACAGGTGATGAACATCTGAGGGACACATTCAGCACAAGTCAGTCAGTGTTTAGTCACTCCCACCCAGTGGGGAGAAGCCACTCAGCAGCTTCCTCTTACCAAGGATTGTTCATCTCCATAGAAGCGGAAGGCATCCAGGTCAAACCTGAGCTTGTCCGGCTCCCGCTGGTCTCTCGGCAACACAAAGGTTGAAAAGGAGTCCTCAGCTTTGCTGTCCACGAGGCAACTACAGGTGAACAAAGGGCCATGAAGTGAATGGAGTGAAGTCATTGAGATGGGAGCAGCTGGAGAAAGCAGAGAGCTCCTTACCCATTGTAGTCAATGATGCTGTATCTGGGGCTGGAGTCCTTGTCTGGGCTCAGTGTAGCTACACAGCGGTCAATGTACAGCTTCAGGGGCATGTGGTTGTCCATTGAAACAGATGCCTCAATGTGAATGAGGTCTCCCAGGGAGTAGACAGTGGAAGTGCGCTCTGTAAGCCAGTCACCTGACATGCAAGAGGACAAGGGTTAGTGTGAGTTGCACCTACTGAGTGACACCAGGAGATCCCTCCCCAGCCAGCCCTCACATACCATTCATTAGACGCAGGGAGAATGACAGATGCCCTTCTCCAGACCTGGTGGAGCTGAATGGGATCCAGGTGGGCTTGATGGGGTCACTGCTCACGTTGCCCGTCCTGGGGAGAGACAGTGCAGCCATTTTAGTCTAGTGTCAGGTGACAGCTACAGATGATGTTGACAATCTAGCAAAGGCTCACCTCAAATAACGACACACAATGGGAATGACAGCTCCATTGGTTCTCACAATGACAGACCCAGGATAGTTTGGGATGTGGGTCAGATGGGTGGTATAGATCAGGAAGTCTCCAGTCATCTGAAAGACAGCAGATTAAAGAATGGAAACAATTGGAATTGAAGGTGCTATGCAACATAAGGAATTGTGGGAATGGGATGATGTCCTTCAGGAGCTTGGCAGGTGCCAGCTGCTTGTTTGCACACAAGCAGTGAGACCAGTTTTAGGGGCAATAAATCATAGCTCAGGGGTTAGTCATTTTGGACCAATTGGACTAGGTCGTGCATCTTGCAATAGATCAGCAATGATCAGATAGGGAATGCATTTACATTGGAAATACACATTTGTTGAAGCAGATAGATGGGTTTTGTGGGGAAAAGAAACATTGAAGGAACTAGAACATGGTTGTGATTCTCTCAGACACATTCTGGTTTCCTCAGATATCAGCAAAGCTCCAATATTTGAGTCTATCACAAGGATAAGACCAAACTAATCAGCAACATACTCAAAACAGAACAGGGGATAATCTAATAATAGAGAAACAGAACACTTATCCCAGGAGCCAAGTTATTCCAAAGGCAATGAAAGTGGGAATTTGGAGACATTCAAGAGCAAGGCCCCTCTTAACCTTTTGTTAAAGAGTATGATCCACACAGGATGGGGTTTAGAGGAGTGACTAAAGAGAAAACAAGCCTCAAAACATAGAGCTGATGAAGTTCAGGAGAACCAGAAATAACTTACAGGCCATGAGGACACAGGTTTAAATGGTTCTGTGGTTCCCAAACCTGTCTTAATCTAAGAGAGAGAATCTCAGTTTGAGACCAAGAGAAATTAGACCCTATACCAACAGCACTGCAGCTAGCATCACAGCAAGAAACACCACAGTTAAAGCTTCCAGCAACTATGAAGGACTCCCATTACCTGCAATCTGCTGCCACACTCATGCAGGCCATAGTCAAAGAGGACAGTGTGGTTCTCAGGGTAGACCCTGGTTGGCTGACAGCCTGCTGTCCCCAGGGTCAGGTCAGCAGCATTAATTAGGTGCCTGGTTCCAAATAAATCCAACTGGGCCCTGACCTGCAGCTTCTGCTCTCCACACTGCACCATCACAGTCTGCAGTGGGGACACACTCCCACCCTCAGACATTCTGAAACTGGAACCAATGGGACCCCCATGAGGAGGGACTCCCTCAGGTACAGGGGTGGCTCTCACTCTTCTCCATGGAATCCTCTGGCTCAGAAACTGTTGCCAAGTTTCAGAGCAACAAACAGCTCCAACTAACACCAGCACAGGACACAAACCCTTCACTACAAAATCCCCCATGATGGCAAACACCTCAAACATCCCCTCCAGCCCCCACCCAGCTCCTTTTATACACACAACCTGCACTCACCTGACACCAATCAGACCAGAAGCAGCAACAATGAACCAATGATCCAGCCCCAATCTCAGCAAATTCCACCAAAGTCTAAATCCATTGGCTTCTTACCAGAAGGGCCCATTTCATTTGGACCAATAGGAATGGCTGGGAGTTGCCATGCTGTCACCTGACTGCATTCTGCTGCACAAGTCCTCATGGTGATGGCCCCCTGAGCACAATCGAGTCATAGAGTGTTCAGGCACAGAGAGATGTTCTTTGGCCCAGAATGGTGCATTCTGATCAAAATGTCCATTGTGCTAATTTCATTTCCTCGCACCTTGCCCCTATCCATCTAAACCTTTCCCATCCATGTATTTGTCCCAATGCCTATTAAATGTTGTTAATGTAGCCCCTCAAGCAGTTCTGTTGGCCCCTTACTATGTGTGCACACCACCCTCAGGGTGACCAGGTTGCCATGTCTTTTCAAGACTCTCATGAGCTTATACACTTCGAGGATATCCCCTCTCAGTCTCCTATGCTGTAAAGAAATTCGCCTGAGCTTGTCCAACCTCTCCCTCTATCTCAGGGCAACAGTTTCACCTTTTCCAATTTAATCGGATTGCTCCTGTAACAAGGTGAACAAAACTGAACACAATACTCCAAGCAGAGATACAGAGCCTGTTTTGCAAAACATCTGCACTTGACTTGCAACAAACAACTTCCCACAAACTGGAGGAGAAGCACCTCATGTCCTGCCTCAGGAGCTGACGCCCAATGGCCTAAAGGTGGATTTTACCAGTTTTCAAAGCTTCCCTCCCGGTCCTCATCTCATCTCAGGCCTCCTTGGCCTGATACATCCTGTCCTAAGTTCTCTCCCATTTATCTGCGCCTCCCACCGCACTGACTAATCCCTATCAGCCCTCCCTGCACTCACCTACCACCATCCCACCTATCTTCCCCAGCACCACCCCTCCTCTGTATTAACTTCTGACCTCCCTTTCCCCTCTCCCATTTCTGAAGAAGGGTCCCAACCTGAAACGTCAACTTTCCAGCTCCACTGAAGCTGCCTGGCCTGCTGTGTTCATCCACACTTTGCCATGCTGACACTCCAAATAGGTCCTGCATATCTGCAACACAACTTCCCACCTTAGATGCTCATTGCCCTCATTGGCGAATCCCAGCGTGCCAAACGCCATCTTCACTGCCCTGTCTACCCGTCACTCTGCATTCAGAGAATTGTGCATCTGAACTCCAATATCCCTCTGTTCCACTACATTCCTTACAGCCCTACTGTTCATCCTGAAATTCCCACCTTGATCTCACTTTCCAAAATGCATCATGGAAACTTATCAAAGGCCTTACTGAAATCCATATGGAAAATGACTCCTGCCCTCCCATCAAACTTCCTGAACACTTCATCAAAGAACTCTGACAAATTTGTGAGGCATCATCTCTAATGCACGAAGACATGCTGACTACTCCTAATCAAACCCTGTCTTTTCATATGCATGCATATCTTATCCCTCAGAATCTTCTCAAGTAACTTGCCTATCACACATGTTACGCTTACAAGTGTATTATTCCCAGGTTTCTCTTCTCAGCACTTCCAATACTTCCAACACCTCCTCCACTGTGACATGGACTGTCACCAAGATATCACCACTAACTTCCCAAAGTTGCCATGTCTTCATGTCATTATTCACAGTTCACAAAGAGGCAAACTATTCATTGAGAACCTCATTCATCTCCTGCAGTTGCACACATGCATGTCCACTCTGGCCTTTCAGAGTTCCATTTCTCTCTCCAGTTATTTTTATGGCTTTAACATACGGAAAGAATCTATTTGGATTCGCCCTGACATTTTCAGTCAAAGCTGACTCATGCCCCTCTTGAGACATCCTGATTTCCTTCTTCAGTTAAATCCTGTAACCCCTCTCTCCCTCCATGGCTTCCCTTGATCCCAGTTGCCTGTACCTGATCAATCCCACCTTCTTTGTTCTGGTAACAGCCTTTTTCATCCAGGGTTCCCTACTCCTGCTTCCATGCTGTATAACTCCATGACTCTGTGAGTCTGTGAAAGAGCAAAGTCAATAGCAATTTTTCAGTTAAAAACTGACAGAGCCACAGATGCAGTGAATCAGAAACAAAAACGGAAATTTCTGGAAAAGTTCACCAGAGCTGGCAGCATCTGTGGAGAGAAATCATAGTTACTGTTTCGGGTAGAGAGACCCTTCCTCTGAACAATTCTTCAATAGTGGCCAAGGATATGAACATATTGTGTTCATCAATAGGACAAACATTGAGGGCAAATTACGATGTTCAGAACAAGCTACTAGTAAACATAGAGAGCGAACTTACTTCAGTACAGATGTATCGGGGTTGGGGGAGTGGGTAAGTGTGAAGATTAGTTCACACTGATTGAAAGTGACCTGCACATGTTTCCATAGGAACCGCAACTAAATAAAGATGAAGGCACAGAACATGATTGTGAAGAGATTACCTGGTCCAAAAACCCAGAATCCTACACATTGTAAAAGAAAATAGCGGCTTCACCAGAGGAGTCCATGATGAAAATTCCACGAGATGAACGCTCCTGAGATGATGTTATGGGGCAACTACCTTAGTTATCAGGAAAGAGTTCAGCTGCAAAAGAAATTCAGGAGATGAAGAGTTCTCCAGCTAAGGTGATAGAGTAACGCCCCTGGGGTAGCACGAGTTTCAACCTCAGCTCAAAACACCAGCATTTCCAGCAGTCTGCTGATGTAGAGCTTTAGAATAGGATCGAGGCCAATAGCCCTCAAGTCAAAGACCCACCAATCTGCCAAGTCTGAAGAGAATGAATTCAGGGAGAATTACAAAACCTCCAGGATGCCATGAAGTTGTAAAATCGGAGACTTGGGGGAATGTGGGGTCACGGTTAATTTAATGGTCCATTCAAAATAGGGTAAGGTTTGATGGAGATGCTGTATGAAGTAATAATTTTGAACGGTTTAACTCTAGGAAGAGTTTTATCCAATCATGTCTTGAGGATCTTGGAACCCAAAGAGGTTAGAGATCTTAACCTAGATTTCCTCATCATTGTGGGAGCAACTTGGTAAATTAGGTGGTTTGTGATCACTGTCACTCACTAAATGAGACCTTGTTTTTTCGAAAAAAATGGCCTCTTCTGGTTGAGACTCATTGGTCACTTTACTTGCCCACCAGCCGGGTTGGTCACGACGAGAGGCTCGTAGCAATGAAGTGCCCTGACCACAATCTGAGGGTGGTAGGCAGGGCAATGTATACAACATGTACCATTCGGCCCTGTTTACTTTCAGATTGGTGCAGTCGCAGGATCGCAGTAAAAACAGATTTGAAAGCGTCAAACTTTGAAAGAGTCATTGGAAGCAGCAAGGCAAAAGGAATCAGGTGAGATATCCACATGCATAAGGCAATGCCAGGGTCCGTGCCAATAGATGAGATGAGCTGACGCACTGAGTGCCAACCCTGCTCTCAATCCCAAGTCCTCAGTGGCTGGTTACTGGTGCCATCTGATTCCATGAAAAGACATTGCTTTCTGTCTACATTCTTCCTGAAGCTTCCTCGTCTACCCAGAACAACAGCTGCCCGGCCAATGTCAAGCCAACAATGTAACAAAGAGCCAAGCTTACTGTGAGCCTTTCAGGGGTGGTGAAGGACTGGTTACTGTCCAAACCACCTTAAAGTAAATGCATTCTGATCGTGTCTCTTTTCAAGTTAAGAACGTGCTGAAAGCGATTCGCAGACACTGGGGTGAAAAGTTTGAGGAGATTGGTAGTTGGGGTTGTGAATGAGGTTGTAGACATGCTGGCCGAGCCGTTGGCTTTGGGTGCAAACATTTCATCGCCCTGGTAGATAACATCATCAGTGTGCCTCTTGGGAAGCGATGGTGTTCTGTCCCACTTGTTATTTATATGTCTCTGTTTGCTGGAATGGCTGGTATAGCTTCCAGTTCTGTTCCTCAGTGATTGAACTGTCCCAATGTACAAACCACTGAGAAACAGAACCGGAGGGAATCCCAACCATTCCAGCAAGCTGAGACACAGAATTAACTAGTAGGACAGAACACCATCGCTTCCCCAGAGGTGCACTGACGACGTTACCGAGCAGGGTGATGAAACGTTTGCATCCAAACCTGTTCGCTCAGTGAGCACATCTCCAACCTGAATGGGGTGAAATTTGAAGTGTGGCATCTGTGGTAATGTAGGGAGAAGCAGCAGGAATGCTGGGCACAGCAAGATCCCACAGAGGTGCTCACTGAGGGAAAATGAGTGATCAGAATGCCAGCCAACATTCACCTGTGCTTCTTTGAACACAGTGCCTGGAGTATATTTAATTTACAAGCAAATATGTGAGCGGAATGGTGATGAATTTAACTTTTTACCCAACATAACGTAGCTCCAACAGTGCTTGCCCACAAAGAGGGACTGAAGCATGGTGCGAGATCATAGAAAGTTAGCCCCAGTGGCTTCTCAGAGAAAGGATGAACACAGTAATACTTCCACACACCCAAAACGAAGTGCTCAGAAGCACAGAACACCCTTTCGTTTTCCTCCAGACTGAAATGATTGAATAACACTGTCAGAGGACAAGCTCCAAGCTCAACAATATTGTTCTTTCTCTGCCTGTGATTGAATGCCGTGGGTAATTACGATGGCCTTGTGGTATTATAGTTAAACCAGAGACACAACAGGTGATTTTCTGAGGAGCTGGAGTCAAATCCCACCACAGCAGATGCTGGAATGCAAATTCATTGAAAATATCAGTGATTAGCCTGTCCAATAATGACAGAGTCTGTTACCAATTGTTGGGAAGAAAACCCATCTCGTTCACCAACATCCTTTACAGAAGGAAACTGCCATCCTTGCCTGGACTACAGCTGCCCTCTGGACAATAAACACGCACCTAGCCTGTGCCACCCTCATCCATGAGGAAATTATTTTAAAAATTGTTTGACAATGGTCGGTGCCCAGCTTGATGTAAATCAAAACAGGATTACTGAAACGCTCCAGGGCACTGAACATCTTAGAACATTTGTGTGAAGATATTACAGGAGGAGAACACATTATAGAGAAACACACCACCACAGTAATGGAGTTTTTAAACAGCTAAAGCTTACAAAGGTGCTTGGGCAGTAACTCTCAAATGTGTGTTGTGGCCATCTTTATAATTAGGTCATCAGCAACTGGGTATAGTTTTTGGAGCAGAAGGGATGACACTTGATTATTGTTCACCTTCAGGCCCCAGTTGTTAACGAGGGCCTGAAGGCATCTTCAGGCCTCTACTTTCCAAAACAGGGCCCCCATCCTGCACTCACATTCAGATGCGATTTGCAGAGTAGATGCTTGAGTCAGGACTATCTGATATCAGACCAAAACTCCCAGGAGAAAGCCCAGCAGAGAGAAAAAAACAAGCATTTAGAAGAGAAGGCGGATATTGAACTGCGATTTTTTTTTTAATATTAACAAGATAGAGCCAGAGCAATGTGTGTCATGCACCAGTTTGATTTACCCCTTAGAATTCTCACCAGTATGTAAGCAGCCCAATTGTCCCCTTTAGTCCACACTGCTACCCCAAACATTCCAAAGAACAGCCCAACACCCTTTAACCCTACGTCCCACGCCGTCTCTGACCCAGAGTGCATATACATCCCTGTACTCTGGTACACTTTCCCCACGGAAAATTCACCAGGACTGGCGCACCTTTGGGCTGGAGGAAAACACCTGAGCACTAAACCCAGTCACAGGGTGAGTGTGCAACCACCCCACAGCAATTTGAACTCTGGTTCCTAGTGTGGCATTGCTGCCATGTAAACCACTAAGCCTCCATGCCACCCATGCCCAGCAGCCAGGTAAAGAGGCACAGATAGAGCATGGAGGGTCAGTCTGGTCCATGTTTCTTACTCTGAACACCCAGGCATCCTTATTCACAAAGGACCAGATGTAATGGGAGCAAACCCAGGACAGTTCACACCAGTGTTCCTATTATAGAGGGAAATGGTCTGAACAGCGATCTCAGGCGTGGAAGTCCCATTTTGTGTTGCCAACAAGACCCTGTGGTCACTGCAAGCAGTGAAGCCTAAACAGTACATTCAATAAAAATAGATTCAGAAGGTTTTCTGGGGGTTCATAGCATAACCCCAGGGGTAGCGACTCATGATGATGCAGAGACAAACTAGACACAAGAAACAAGAGACAAGGAGTCACTGCTTTATTGGACTATTCCATCAATAGTTGATTAGAGTTCGCTGGTGCTTCCTGTACAGGAACAAGGCCATCAACGAAGCAGAGATCAGGGAGACAGCTGTCACAGTCAGGGACAGCATCACAACCAGCTCAGACTGCACACCTACACAGCAAGGAGAAACCAATGGTTACTGAGGGAAACTGGGACAAAGAGGCAAACTAGCAGTCAGACAACTCACCGCCTGGAGACATCTCCTGCATCCTTTGCTCAACCTCAGTCAGGGGCTCAGTCGCCAGGCTGGTCAGCTCAGGATCCAGAATGAGCAGGGGGCCAAGCGAGGCCTCACCCTCCCACTTCAATCCACCTTCACTCTCTGCAGGAGAGAACAGTAGTCAGGTTCAGGGAAAGCGTGAAAAGCCCCAGAGTCTCATGAGTCAGTGACCTACCAGCTTCAGCTCCAAGGTCTCTCCTTCCTCTGGAGGAGAAGATGATCTCCCCTGTGCTATCACAGTTCCCCACATGACAACAGGCACAAATGTCACTGGTCGATTCCTCCAGTGGGGTCCAGCTAAACAACAGAAACAGCCCATCAACCACATGGAGCATCACCTCTCCCAACAACATCACGAAGGGACTGAGGTGGGGGAAGGGGAGGAAGAAAAAAACATGCTCACATCTGGTGCAGCTTCTGGAAAGTACAAGCTTTGTTCCTGGAATTTGCCTGATCTACTGCAGCAACTTTCAGGTGACAAGTGATGAAAATCTGAGGGACACATTCAGCACAAGTCAGTCAGTGTTTAGTCACTCCCACCCAGTGGGGAGAAGCTAAGTCAGCAGTTTCCTCTTACCAAGGAGAGTTCATCTCCATAGAAGCGGAAGGCATCCAGGTCAAACCTGAGCTTGTCCGGCTCCCGCTGGTCTCTCAGCAACACAAAGGTTGAAAAGGAGTCCTCAGCTTTGCTGTCCATGAGGCAACTGCAGGTGAACAAAGGACCATGAAGTGAATGGAGTGAAGCCATTAAGATGGGAGCAGCTGGAGAAAGCAGAGATCTGCTTACCCATTGTAGTCAATGATGCTGTATCCGGGGCTGGAGTCCTTGTCTGGGCTCAGTGTAGCTACACAACGGTCAATGTACAGCTTCAGGGGCATGTGGTTGTCCATTGAAACAGATGCCTCAATGTGAATGAGGTCTCCCAGGGAGTAGACAGTGGAAGTGCGCTCTGTAAGCCAGTCACCTGAAGTACAAGAGGACAAGGGTTACAGATAGTAGGTGCAGCTCCCAGTGAGTGACACCAGGAGATCCCTCTCCAGCCAGCCCTCACATACCATTCATTAGACGCAGGGAGAATGACAGATGCCCTTCTCCAGACCTGGTGGAGCTGAATGGGATCCAGGTGGGCTTGATGGGGTCACTGCTCACATTGCCCGTCCTGGGGAGAGACAGTGCAGCCATTTTAGGCTAGTGTCAGGTGACAGCTGCAAATAATGTTTATAATCCAGTAAAGATTCTCACCTCAAATAACGACACACAATGGGAATGACAGCTCCATTGGTTCTCACAATGACAGACCCAGGATAGTTTGGTATGTGGGTCAGGTGGGTGGCGTAGATCAGGAAGTCTCCAGTCATCTGAAAGACAGCAGATGAAGGAATGGGGAACCAATTTGAAATGAAGGTTCTATGCAACATAACATCCTATTTCCACAATTCCTCAGGGAGCTTGGCAGGCTCAGTGCCAGCCTCCTGTTGGCTCACAGAAAGAGTGAGACCAGTTTATTGGCAATACATCATGCTCAGGGGTTAATCATTTTGGACCAATTTGACAAGCTAGTGCATCAATAGATCAGACAGAACACTTACACTGGAAATACACTTTTGTTGAAACAGATGGATGGGTTTTGTAGAAAAAGACAGTAGAATCACTGAAGGAACAGGAACATAATCCTGATTCTCAGGCACTGCAGGCACATTTTGGTTTCCTCAGTCATCAATCCTCCAATATTTGAGTATATCAGGAATACAAGACAAAACCAAAGTGACCTCAATAAAATTAGTTTCAGAAAACAGAACAGGAAATAATCTAATAGAGAAATAGAACACTTATCTCAAGCCCAGTTATTCCAAAGGCAAGGAAAGTGGGAATTTGGAGTCTTTCAAGAGCAAGGCAACTCTGAAAACTCTTGTTTAGGAGGAGTGACACCCCCACAGGACAGGGATCAGAGGAGCTGACTAAGGAGAAACAAGCCTCAAAACAGAGCTGGTCAAGTTCAGGAGAACCAGAAATAGTCTACAGGCCATGGGGACAACAGAGGGGCTTGGGACTTAGAACCCCTTCAGCCACAGACTAATCCAGAAGAGACAATCTCAGTTTGAGAACAAGAGAAAGTAGACCCCGATAAACACAGAATTGGAGTCAGCATTACAGTAAGGATCACTTTAGACCAAGCTTCCAGCAAGTATGAAGGACTCCCATTACCTGCAATCTGCTGCCACACTCATGCAGGCCATAGTCAAAGAGGACAGTGTGGTTCTCAGGGTAGACCCTGGTTGGCTGACAGCCTGCTGTCCCCAGGGTCAGGTCAGCAGCATTAATTAGGTGCCTGGTTCCAAATAAATCCAACTGGGCCCTGACCTGCAGCTTCTGCTCTCCACACTGCACCATCACAGTCTGCAGTGGGGACACACTCCCACCCTCAGACATTCTGAAACTGGAACCAATGGGACCCCCATGAGGAGGGACTCTCTCAGGTACAGGGGTGGCTCTCACTCTTCTCCATGGATACCTCGGGCTCAGAAACGGCTGCCAGGTTTCAGAGCAACAAACAGCTCCAAATAACAACACAGAGAACAAACCCATCACTACAAAATCCCCCATGATCACAAACACCACAACCATCCCCTCCAGCCCCCACCCAGCTCCTTTTATACACACAACCTGCACTCACCTGACACCAATCAGACCAGAAGCAGCAACAATGAACCAATGATCCAGCCCCAATCTCAGCAAATTCCACCAAAGTCTAAATCCATTGGCTTCTTACCAGAAGGGCCCATTTCATTTGGACCAATAGGAATGGCTGAGAGTTGCCATGCTGTCACCTGACTGCATTCAGCTCCACAAGTTCTTCTGGTGATGGCGCCCTGAGTACAGTAGAGTCAGAGAGTGTTCAGGCACAGAGAGATGTTCTTTGGCCCAGAACAGTGCATGCTGATCAAAATGTCCATTGTGCTAATTTCATTTCCTCGCACCTTGCCCCTATCCTTCTAAACCTTTCCCATCCATGTATTTGTCCCAAGGCCTATTAAATGTTGTTAATGTAGCCCCTCAAGCACTTCTGTTGGCCCCTTACTACGTGTGCGCACCACCCTCAGGGTGACCAGGTTGCCATGTCTTTTCAAGACTCTCATGAGCTTATACACTTCGAGGATATCCCCTCTCAGTCTCCTATGCTGTAAAGAAATTAGCCTGAGCTTGTCCAACCTCTACCTCTATCTCAGGGTAACAGTTTCACCTTTTCCAATTTAATCGGATTGCTCCTGTAACAAGGTGAACAAAACTGAACACAATACTCCAAGCAGAGATACAGAGCCTGTTTTGCAAAACATCTGCACTTGACTTGCAACAAACAACTTCCAACAAACTGGAGGAGAAGCACCTCATGTCCTGCCTCAGGAGCTGACGCCCAATGGCCTAAAGGTGGATTTTACCAGTTTTCAAAGCTTCCCTCCCGGTCCTCATCTCATCTCAGGCCTCCTTGGCCTGATACATCCTGTCCTAAGTTCTCTCCCATTTATCTGCGCCTCCCACCGCACTGACTAATCCCCATCAGCCCTCCCTGCACTCACCTACCACCATCCCACCTATCTTCCCCAGCACCACCCCTCCTCTGTATTAACTTCTGACCTCCCTTTCCCCTCTCCCATTTCTGAAGTTGGGTCCCAACCTGAAACGTCAACTTTCCAGCTCCTCTGAAGCTGCCTGGCCTGCTGTGTTCATCCACACTTTGCCATGCTGACACTCCAAATAGGTCCTGCATATCTGCAACACAACTTCCCACCTAAGATGCTCATTGCCCTCATTGGCGAATCCCAGCGTGCCAAACGCCATCTTCACTGCCCTGTCTACCCGTCACTCTGCATTCAGAGAATTGTGCATCTGAACTCCAATATCCCTCTGTTCCACTACATTCCTTACAGCCCTACTGTTCATCCTGAAATTCCCACCTTGATCTCACTTTCCAAAATGCATCATGGAAACTTATCAAAGGCCTTACTGAAATCCATATGGAAAATGACTCCTGCCCTCCCATCAAACTTCCTGAACACTTCATCAAAGAACTCTGACAAATTTGTGAGGCATCATCTCTAATGCACGAAGACATGCTGACAACTCCTAATCAAAACCTGTCTTTTCATATGCATGCATATCTTATCCCTCAGAATCTTCTCAAGTAACATGCCTATCACACATGTTACGCTTACAAGTGTATTATTCCCATGTTTCTCTTCTCAGCACTTCCAATACTTCCAACACCTCCTCCACTGTGACATGGACTGTCACCAAGATATCACCACTAACTTCCCAAAGTTGCCATGTCTTCATGTCATTATTCACAGTTCACAAAGAGGCAAACTATTCATTGAGAACCTCATTCATCTCCTGCAGTTGCACACATGCATGTCCACTCTGGCCTTTCAGAGTTCCATTTCTCTCTCCAGTTATTTTTATGGCTTTAACATACGGAAAGAATCTATTTGGATTCGCCCTGACATTTTCAGTCAAAGCTGACTCATGCCCCTCTTGAGACATCCTGATTTCCTTCTTCAGTTAAATCCTGTAACCCCTCTCTCCCTCCATGGCTTCCCTTGATCCCAGTTGCCTGTACCTGATCAATCCCACCTTCTTTGTTCTGGTAACAGCCTTTTTCATCCAGGGTTCCCTACTCCTGCTTCCATGCTGTATAACTCCATGACTCTGTGAGTCTGTGAAAGAGCAAAGTCAATAGCAATTTTTCAGTTAAAAACTGACAGAGCCACAGATGCAGTGAATCAGAAAAAAAAACGGAAATTTCTGGAAAAGTTCACCAGAGCTGGCAGCATCTGTGGAGAGAAATCATAGTTACTGTTTCGGGTAGAGAGACCCTTCCTCTGAACAATTCTTCAATAGTGGCCAAGGATATGAACATATTGTGTTCATCAATAGGACAAACATTGAGGGCAAATTACGATGTTCAGAACAAGCTACTAGTAAACATAGAGAGCGAACTTACTTCAGTACAGATGTATCGGGGTTGGGGGAGTGGGTAAGTGTGAAGATTAGTTCACACTGATTGAAAGTGACCTGCACATGTTTCCATAGGAACCGCAACTAAATAAAGATGAAGGCACAGAACATGATTGTGAAGAGATTACCTGGTCCAAAAACCCAGAATCCTACACATTGTAAAAGAAAATAGCGGCTTCACCAGAGGAGTCCATGATGAAAATTCCACGAGATGAACGCTCCTGAGATGATGTTATGGGGCAACTACCTTAGTTATCAGGAAAGAGTTCAGCTGCAAAAGAAATTCAGGAGATGAAGAGTTCTCCAGCTAAGGTGATAGAGTAACGCCCCTGGGGTAGCACGAGTTTCAACCTCAGCTCAAAACACCAGCATTCCCAGCAGTCTGCTGATGTAGAGCTTTAGAATAGGATCGAGGCCAATAGCCCTCAAGTCAAAGACCCACCAATCTGCCAAGTCTGAAGAGAATGAATTCAGGGAGAATTACAAAACCTCCAGGATGCCATGAAGTTGTAAAATCGGAGACTTGGGGGAATGTGGGGTCACGGTTAATTTCACGGTCCATTCAAAATAGGGTAAGGTTTGATGGAGATGTTGTATGAAGTAATAACTTTGAACGGTTTAACTCTAGGAAGAGTTTTATCCAATCATGTCTTGAGGATCTTGGAACCCAAAGAGGTTAGAGATCTTAACCTAGATTTCCTCATCATTGTGGGAGCAACTTGGTAAATTAGGTGGTTTGTGATCACTGTCACTCACTAAATGAGACCTTGTTTTTTCGAAAAAAATGGCCTCTTCTGGTTGAGACTCATTGGTCACTTTACTTGCCCACCAGCCGGGTTGGTCACGACGAGAGGCTCGTAGCAATGATGTGCCCTGACCACAATCTGAGGGTGGTAGGCAGGGCAATGTATACAACATGTACCATTCGGCCCTGTTTACTTTCAGATTGGTGCAGTCGCAGGATCGCAGTAAAAACAGATTTGAAAGCGTCAAACTTTGAAAGAGTCATTGGAAGCAGCAAGGCAAAAGGAATCAGGTGAGATATCCACATGCATAAGGCAATGCCAGGGTCCGTGCCAATAGATGAGATGAGCTGACGCACTGAGTGCCAACCCTGCTCTCAATCCCAAGTCCTCAGTGGCTGGTTACTGGTGCCATCTGATTCCATGAAAAGACATTGCTTTCTGTCGACATTCTTCCTGCTGCTTCCTCATCTGCCCAGAACAACAGCTGCCCGGCCAATGTCAAGCCAACAATGGAACAAAGAGCCAAGCTTACTGTGAGCCTTTAAGGGGTGGTGAAGGGCTGGTTACTGTCCAAACCACCTTAAAGTAAATGCATTCTGATCTTGTCTCTTTTCAAGTTAAGAACGTGCTGAAAGCGATTCGCAGACACTGGGGTGAAAAGTTTGAGGAGATTGGTAGTTGGGGTTGTGAATGAGGTTGTAGACATGCTGGCCGAGCCGTTGGCTTTGGGTGCAAACATTTCATCGCCCTGGTAGATAATATCATCAGTGTGCCTCTTGGGAAGCGATGGTGTTCTGTCCCACTTGTTATTTATATGTCTCTGTTTGCTTGAATGGCTGGTATAGCTTCCAGTTCTGTTCCTCAGTGATTGAACTGTCCCAATGTACAAACCACTGAGAAACAGAACCGGAGGGAATCCCAACCATTCCAGCAAGCTGAGACACAGAATTAACTAGTAGGACAGAACACCATCGCTTCCCCAGAGGTGCACTGACGACGTTACCGAGCAGGGTGATGAAACGTTTGCATCCAAACCTGTTAGCTCAGTGAGCACATCTCCAACCTGAATGGGGTGAAATTTGAAGTGTGGCATCTGTGGTAATGTAGGGAAAAGCAGCAGGAAAGATCCCACAGTGGTGCTCACTGAGGGAAAATGAGTGATCAGAATGCCAGCAAACATTCACCTGTGCTTCTTTGAACACAGTGCCTGGAGTATATTTAATTTACACGCAAATATGTGAGCGGAATGGTGATGAATTTAACTTTTTACCCAACATAATGTAGCTCCAACAGTGCTCGCCCACAAAGAGGTACTGAAGCATGGTGCGAGGTCATAGAAAGTTAGCCCCAGTGGCTTCTCAGAGAAAGGACGAACACAGTCATACTTCCACACACCCAAAACTAAGAACACCTTTTCCTTTTCCTCCAGACTGAAATGATTGAATAACACGGTCAGAGGACAAGCCCCATGCTCAACAGTATTGTTCTTTCTCTGCCTGTGATTGAATGCCGTGGGTAATTACGATGGCCTTGTGGTATTATAGTTGGGCAGTTTAACCAGAGACACAGGTGATGTTCCGGGGAGCTGGAATTCAAATTCAATGAAAATATCCGGGATTAAACAGTCCAATAACGACAGAGACTGTTACCAATTGTTGGGAGAAAACCCATCTAGTTCGCCAACATCCTTTACAGAATGAAACTGCCATCCTTGCCTGGACTACAGCTGCCCTCTGGACAATAAACACGCACCTAGCCTGTGCCACCCTCATCCATGAGGAAATTATTTTAAATATTGTTTGACAATGATTGGTGCACTGCTTGATGTAAATCAAAACAGGATTACTGAAACTCTCCAAGGCACTGAACATCCCAGAACATTTGTGTGAAGGTATTACAGGAGGAGAACACATTATAGAGAAACACACCACCCATCGTAATGAAGTGTTTAAACAGCTAAAGCTTACAAAGGTGCTTGGGCAGTAACTCTCAGATGTGTGTTGTGGCCATCTTTATAATTAGGTCATCAGCAACTGGGTATTGTTTTTGGAGCAGAAGGGATGACACTTGATTATTGTTCACCTTCAGGCCCCAGTTGTTAATGAGGGCCTGAAGTGTGGAGGAGTCTTAAGGCCTGTACATTCCAAAACAGGGCCCCCAACCTGCATTCACATTCAGCTGCAATTTGTACAGTAGATGCTTGACTCAGTTGAGTCAGGACTATCTGACCTCAGACCAAAACCCCAGGGAAGAAAGCCCAGTGGAGAAAAAGACAAAACTAACATTTCGAAGAGAAGGTGGACATTGGACTGAGATTCTTTCTGAAGAATTCAATACGAGACAGAGCAATGTGTCTCAGGCACCAGTTTGATTTACCCCATAGAATTCTCACATTATGGAAGCAGTGCAATTGCCCCATTGAGTCCACACAGCTGCCCCAACCCCTCTGAAGAGGGGCCTGACCAGGCCCATGCCCTTTAACCCTACATCCCCCATATCTAACCCACAGGGCCTACATATCCCTGTACTCTGGTGCACTTTCCCCATGGCCAATTCACTGTGACTGGCACCCCTTTGGGCTGTGAGGAAAAGATACCTGAGCACTCCCAGTCACAGCAATAATGTGCAACAACCAGCAGGCAGAATGTACTCAGGCTCCTGGTGTTGCGTTGCAACAGTGTAAGCCACTAAGCCTCGATGCCACCCCTGCCTAGCATCTAAGTAAAGAGGCAGGGATACAGCATGGAAGGCCAGTCTGATCAATGTTTCTTACGCTGAACACCCAGGTGTCCTTATTCGCAAAGGACCAGATGTAATTGGAGCAAACTCAGGACAGTTCACACCAGTGTTCCTATTATAGAGGGAATGGTGTGAATAGTGATCTCAGATGTGGAAGTCCCATTTTGTGTTGCCAACAAGACCCTGTAGTCACTGTACTGTTTAGGCATCACTGCTTGCATTCAGTAAAAATAGCAGCCAGAAAAGCTTTCTGGGGGTTCATAGCATAACCCCAGGGATAACAACTCACGTGAGGATGCAAAAACAAACTAGGTGCAAGAAACAAGAGACAAGGAGTCACTCTTTTATTGGACTATTCCATCAATAGCTGAGTGGAGTTCGCTGGTGCTTCCTGTACAGGAACAAGGCCATCAACAAAGCAGAGATCAGGGAGACAGCTGTCACTGTCAGGGACAGCATCACAACCAGCTCAGACTGCACACCTACACAACAAGGAAATACCAATGGTTACTGAGGGAAACTGGGACAAAGAGGCAAACTAGCAGTCAGGCAACTCACCGCCTGGAGACATCTCCTGATTCCTTTGCTCAACCTCAGTCAGGGGCTCAGTCGCCAGGCTGGTCAGCTCAGGATCCAGAATGAGCAGGGGGCCAACTGAGGACTCACCCTCCCACTTCAATCCAGCTTCACTCTCTGCAGGAGAGAGAGCAGTACGGTTAGGTTCAGGAAGGGGTGTATAGCCCGAACATCTCGTGGGTCAGTGACTTACCAGCTTCAGCTCCAAGGTCTCTCCTTCCTCTGAAGGGAAGGATGATGTCCCGTGTGCTACCACAGTTCCCCACATGGCAACAGGCACAAATGTCACTGCTTGATTCCTCTAGTGGGGTCCAGCTAAACAGGAAAAAAAGCTCATGAACCACGTGGGGCATCACCTCACCAACAACATCACTAAGGGACAGTGAGTGGGGTCAGAGGGTAGGTCAGAAACCACTCACATCTTGTGCAGCTTCTGGAAAGTACAAGCTTTGTTCCTGGAATCTCCCTGATCTACTGCAGCAACTTTCAGGTGACAAGTGATGAAAATCTGAGGGACACATTCAGCACAAGTCAGTTTGTCTTCTCCCCAATGGGTGGGAGTGACTAATCAGCAGCTTCCTCTTACCAAGGATTGTTCATCTCCATAGAAGCGGAAAGCATCCAGGTCAAACCTGAGCTTGTCCGGCTCCCGCTGGTCTCTCGGCAACACAAAGGTTGAAAAGGAGTCCTCAGCTTTGCTGTCTACGAGGCAACTGCAGGTGAACAAAGGGCAATGAAGTGAACGGAGTGAAGCCATTGAGATGGAAGCAGCTGGAGAAAGCAGAGACATCCTCACCCATTGTAGTCAATGATGCTGTATCTGGGGCTGGAGTCCTTGCCTGGGCTCAGTGTAGCTACACAGCGGTCAATGTACAGCTTCAGGGGCAAGTGGTTGTCCATTGAAACAGATGCCTCAATGTGAATGAGGTCTCCCAGGGAGGAGACAGTGGAAGTGCGCTCTGTAAGCCAGTCACCTGAAGTACAAGAGGACAAGGGTTACAGATAGTAGGTGCAGCTCCCAGTGAGTGACACCAGGAGATCCCTCCCCAGCCAGCCCTCACATACCATTCATTAGATGCAGGGAGAATGACAGATGCCCTTCTCCAGACCTGGTGGAGCTGAATGGGATCCAGGTGGGCTTGATGGGGTCACTGCTCACGTTGCCCGTCCTGGGGAGAGACAGTGCAGCCATTTTAGTCTAGTGTCAGGTGACAGCTACAGATGATGTTGACAATCTAGCAAAGGCTCACCTCAAATAACGACACACAATGGGAATGACAGCTCGATTGGTTCTCACAATGACAGACCCAGGATAGTTTGGGATGTGGGTCAGGTGGGTGGTGTAGATCAGGAAGTCTCCAGTCATCTGAAAGACAGCAGATGAAGGAATGGGGAACCAATTTGAAATGAAGGTTCTATGCAACATAAGGACATCATCCCATTCCCACAATTACTTAGGGAGTTGACAGGCTCAGTGCCAGCCTCTTGTTTGCTCACAAGCAGTGACACCAGTTTTACAGGCAATACATCATAGCTCAGAGGTTCATCATTTTGGACCAATTTGACAAGGGAGTGCATCAAACAATTGATCAGCAATGATCAGATAGGGAATGCATTTACAGTGGAAATACAGAGTTGTTGAAACAGATGGATGGTTTTTGTAGAAACTAGCAATAGAAATCACTGAGGGAACAGTAACGTGACCCCGATTCTCTCAGACATTTTGGTTTCCTCAGTCATCAGCAAACCTAACATTTGAGCATATTGAGGACAAGGCTAAACTATTCAGCAAAGTGATTCAATAAAGTCAGTTTCAGTAAACAGACCAGGGGATAATCTAATAATGCAGAAACAGAGCATATATCCCACAAGCCCAGTTGTTCCAAAGGAAAGGAAAGTGGGAATTTGGAGCCCTTCAAGAACAAGGCAGCTCAATGGTAATGTTGTTTTTAGCAGTGTCACCCTCAAGGGATGAGAATGACAGTAGAGCTAACTAAGGAGAAACACGACTCAAACATTGAAAGCTAATCATATCCATGAGAATCAGAAATAATCTCAATGCCATAGGGACAACAGAGGGGTTTGGGGCCCACAGAACCACTGCAGCCACAGTCAAATCTAGAAGAGACTGTCTCAGTTTGAGAACAAGAGAAAGTAGACACCAATAACCACAGCATCGGAGCCAGCATTACAGCAAGGAACACTGTATAGACCAAGCTTCCCGCAACTATGGAGGACTCCCATTACCTGCAATCTGCTGCCACACTCATGCAGGCCATAGTCAAAGAGGACAGTGTGGTTCTCAGGGTAGACCCTGGTTGGCTGACAGCCTGCTGTCCCCAGGGTCAGGTCAGCAGCATTAATTAGGTGCCTGGTTCCAAATAAATCCAACTGGGCCCTGACCTGCAGCTTCTGCTCTCCACACTGCACCATCACAGTCTGCAGTGGGGACACACTCCCACCCTCAGACATTCTGAAACTGGAACCAATGGGACCCCCATGAGGAGGGACTCCCTCAGGTACAGGGGTGGCTCTCACTCTTCTCCATGGAATCCTCAGGTTCAGTTGCTGAGTTTCCAAGCAACAAACAGCTCCAAATAACAACACAGGGAATAAACCCCTCACTACAAAATCCCCCATGATCACAAACACTTCAACCATCCCCTACCCAGCTCCTTTTATACACACAACCTGCACTCACCTGACACCAATCAGACCAGAAGCAGCAACAATGAACCAATGATCCAGCCCCAATCTCTGCAAATTCCACCAATGTCTACATCCATTGGCTTCTTACCAGAAGGGCCCATTTCATTTGGACCAATAGGAATGGCTGGGAGTTGCCATGCTGTCACCTGACTGCATTCAGCTCCACAAGTTCTCATGGAGATGACACCCTGAGTACAATAGAGTCACAGAGTCTTCTGGCTTCGAGACAGGTCCTTTGGCCCGGAATGACGCACGCTGACCAAAATGCCTATCCGTGCTAAAATCATTTCCTTGCACCAGGACCCTGTCCTTCTAAACCTTTCCCATCCATGTATTTGTCCCAAGGCCAATTAAATGTTGTTAATGTAGCTCCTCAAGCACTTCTGTTGGCCCCTTACTCCATGTGTGTACCACTCTCAGGGTGACCAGGTTTCCATGTATTTACAAGACTCTCATGAGCTTATACACTTCGAGGAGATCTCCTCTCAGTCTCCTACACTCTAAAGAAATTAGCCTGAGCTTGTCCAACCTCTACCTCTATCTCAGGGCAACTGTTTCATCTTTTCCAATTTAATAGGATTGTTCCTGTAACAAGGTGACCAAATCTGAACACAATACTGCAAGAGGAGATACAGAGCCTGTTTTGTGGAGGATCTGCACTTGACTTGCAACAAACTACTTGCCACAAACTGGACGAGAAGCACCTCATGTCCTGCCTCAGGAGCTGACAGCCCAATGGCCTAAACGTGGATTTTACCAGTTTTAAAATCTCCCCTTGCCCGGCCTCATCTCGTGATCAACCCTACCTCTCATCCCTACCTCCTTGACCTGATACAACCTGTCCACCTTCTCTCCCACCTATCTGCACCTCCCACCTCACTGACTAATCCCCACCACCCCTACCTGCACTCACCTGTCACCATCCCATCTACCTTCCCCAGTTCAACCCCTCGTCTTTCTATTAACTTCTGAGCTTCCTTCCCCTTCTCCAATTTCTGAAGAAGAGTCCCGACCTGAAACATCAACTTTCCTGCTCCCCACATGCTGCCTGGCCTGCTGTGTTCATCCACACTTTGTTAGGCTGATACGCAAAATGTGTCGTCCTCATCTGCAACACAACTTCCCACCTTCGATACTCAATGCACACATAGACGAAAGCCAGTTTGTCAAACGCCATCTTCACTGCCCTGTCTAGCCGTCACTCAGCTGTCAGAGAATTGTGCGCCTGAACTCCAATGTCCCTCTGTTCCACTACACTCCTTACAGCCGTACCGTTCACCCTGAAATTCCCACCTTGATTTCGCTTTCCACAATGCAACACCTCACACTTATCTAGAATCAAATCCATTTGCCATTTATCGGCCCACTTCCACAGCTGATCAACATCATGTTGCAAATTCTGAAAACTTTCCTCACTATCCACAATACTATCTATTTCAGTGTCATCTGCCAACTGACTAATCATGCCTTGTACACCCTCATCTACAGCATTGATATAGATAACAAACAGCAATAGGCCCAGCACTGACCCCTGAGGCACACCACGAGTCACAGGCCTCCACTCCGACAAGCATCCTTTCACTATTACTCTCTGCTTCCACCCATCAAGCCAATTATGTATCTCGTTTACTGGATTCTATTCAAGCTAACCTTCCAGAGCTGCCTAAAACATGGAAACTTATCAAAGGCCTCACTGAAATCCATACGGACGACGCCTCCTGTGCTGCCATCACACTTCCTGAACATTTCATCAAAGAACTCTGACAACTTTGTTTGGCATCATCTCTAATGCACAAAGCCACACTGACTACTCCTAATCAAACCCTGTCTTTTCATATGCATGCATATCTTATCCCTCAGAATCTTCTCAAGTAACATGCCTATCACACACGTTATGCTTACAAGTCTATAATTCCCAGATTTCTCTTCTCAGCACTTCCAATACTTCCAACACCTCCTCCACTGTGACATGGACTGTCACCAAGATATCACCACTGACTTCCCAAAGTTGCCATGTCTTCATGTCATTATCCACAGTTCACAAAGAGGCAAACTATTCATTGAGAACCTCATTCATCTCCTGCAGTTCCACACATGCATGTCCACTCTGGCCATTCAGAGTTCCTATTCTCTCTCCAGTTATTTTTATGGCTTTAACATACGGAAAGAATCTATTTGGATTCGCCCTGACATTTTCAGTCAAAGCTGACTCATGCCCCTCTTGAGACATCCTGATTTCCTTCTTCAGTTAAATCCTGTAACCCCTCTCTACCTCCATGCCTTCCCTTGATCCCAGTTGCCTGTACCTGATCAATCCCACCTTCTTTGTTCTGGTAACAGCCTTTTTCATCCAGGGTTCCCTACTCCTGCTTCCATGCTGTATAACTCCATGACTCTGACAGTCTGTGAAAGAGCAAAGTCAATAACAATTTTTCAGTTAAAAACTGACAGAGCCACAGGTGCAGTGAATCAGAAACAAAAACAGAAATTTCTGGAAAAGCTCACCAGAGCTGGCAGCATCTGTGGGGAGAAATCACAGTTACTGTTTCGGGTAGAGAGACCCTTCCTCTGAACAATTCTTCAACAGTGACCAAGGATATGAACATATTGTGTTCATCAATAGGACAAACATTGAGGGCAAATTAAGATGTTCAGAACAAGCTATTAGTTAACATAGAGAGCGGACTTGCTTCAGTACAGATGTATCGGGGTTGGGGGAGTGGGTAAGTGTAAAGATTAGTTCACACTGATTGAAAGTGACCTGCACATGTTTCCATAGGAACCGCAACTAAATAAAGATGAAGACACAGAACATGATTGTGAAGAGATTACCTGGTCCATAAACCCAGAATCCTAGACATTGTAAAAGAAAATAGAGGCTTCACCAGAGGAGTCCATGATGAAAATTCCACGAGATGAACGTTCCTGAGATGATGTTACGGGGCAACTACCTTAGTTATCAGGAAAGAGTTCAGCTGCAAAAGAAATTCAGGAGATGAAGAGTTCTCCAGCTAAGGTGATAGAGTAACGCCCCTGGGGTAGCACGAGTTTCAACCTCAGCTCAAAACACCAGCATTTCAAGCAGTCTGCTGATGTAGAGCTTTAGAATAGGATCGAGGCCAATAGCCCTCAAGTCAAAGACCCACCAATCTGCCAAGTCTGAAGAGAATGAATTCAGGGAGAATTACAAAACCTCCAGGATGCCATGAAGTTGTAAAATCGGAGACTTGGGGGAATGTGGGGTCACGGTTAATTTAATGGTCCGTGCAAAATAGGGTAAGGTTTGATGGAGATGCTGTATGAAGTAATAATTTTGAACGGTTTAACTCTAGGAAGAGTTTTATCCAATCATGTCTTGAGGATCTTGGAACCCAAAGAGGTTAGAGATCTTAACCTAGATTTCCTCATCATTGTGGGAGCAACTTGGTAAATTAGGTGGTTTGCGATCACTGTCACTCACTAAATGAGACCTTGTTTTTTCGAAAAAAATGGCCTCTTCTGGTTGAGACTCATTGGTCACTTTACTTGCCCACCAGCCGGGTTGGTCACGACGAGAGGCTCGTAGCAATGAAGTGCCCTGACCACAATCTGAGGGTGGTAGGCAGGGCAATGTATACAACATGTACCATTCGGCCCTGTTTACTTTCAGATTGGTGCAGTCGCAGGATCGCAGTAAAAACAGATTTGAAAGCGTCAAACTTTGAAAGAGTCATTGGAAGCAGCAAGGCAAAAGGAATCAGGTGAGATATCCACATGCATAAGGCAATGCCAGGGTCCGTGCCAATAGATGAGATGAGCTGACGCACTGAGTGCCAACCCTGCTCTCAATCCCAAGTCCTCAGTGGCTGGTTACTGGTGCCATCTGATTCCATGAAAAGACATTGCTTTCTGTCTACATTCTTCCTGAAGCTTCCTCATCTACCCAGAACAACAGCTGCCCGGACAATGTCAAGCCAACAATGTAACAAAGAGCCAAGCTTACTGTGAGCCTTTAAGGGGTGGTGAAGGACTGGTTACTGTCCAAACTACCTTAAAGTAAATGCATTCTGATCGTGTCTCTTTTCAAGTTAGGAACGTGCTGAAAGCGATTCGCAGACACTGGGGTGAAAAGTTTGAGGAGATTGGTAGTTGGGGTTGTGAATGAGGTAGTAGACATGCTGGCCGAGCCGTTGGCTTTGGGTGCAAACATTTCATCGCCCTGGTAGATAACATCATCAGTGTGCCTCTGGGGAAGCGATGGTGTTCTGTCCCACTTGTTATTTATATGTCTCTGTTTGCTTGAATGGCTGGTATAGCTTCCAGTTCTGTTCCTCAGTGATTGAACTGTCCCAATATACAAACCACTGAGAAACAGAACCGGAGGGAATCCCAACCATTCCAGCAAGCTGAGACACAGAATTAACTAGTAGGGCAGAACACCATCGCTTCCCCAGAGGTGCACTGACGACGTTACCGAGCAGGGTGATGAAACGTTTGCATCCAAACCTGTTCGCTCAGTGAGCACATCTCCAACCTGAATGGGGTGAAATTTGAAGTGTGGCATCTGTGGTAATGTAGGGAGAAGCAGCAGGAAAGCTGGGCACAGCAAGATCCCACAGGGGTGCTCACTGAGGGAAAATGACTGATCAGAATGCCAGCAAACATTCACCTGTGCTTCTTTGAACACAGTGCCTGGAGTATATTTAATTTACAAGCAAATATGTGAGTGGAATGGTGATGAATTTAACTTTTTACCCAACATAACGTAGCTCCAACAGTGCTTGCCCACAAAGAGGTACTGAAGCATGGTGCGAGATCATAGAAAGTTAGCCCCAGTGGCTTCTCAGAGAAAGGATGAACACAGTAATACTTCCACACACCCAAAACTAAGTGCTCAGATGCACAGAACACCCTTTCGTTTTCCTCCAGACTGAAATGATTGAATAACACTGTCAGAGGACAAGCTCCAAGCTCAACAATATTGTTCTTTCTCTGCCTGTGATTGAATGCCGTGGGTAATTACGATGGCCTTGTGGTATTATAGTTAAACGAGAGACACAACAGGTGATTTTCTGAGGAGCTGGAGTCAAATCCCACCACAGCAGATGCTGGAATGCAAATTCATTGAAAATATCAGTGATTAACCTGTCCAATAATGACAGAGTCTGTAACCAATTGTTGGGAGAAAACCCAACTAGTTCACCAACATCCTTTACTGAAGGAAACTGCCATCCTTGCCTGGACTACAGCTGCCCTCTGGACAATAAACACGCACCTAGCCTGTGCCACCCTCATCCATGAGGAAATTATTTTAAAAATTGTTTGACAATGGATGGTGCCCAGCTTGATGTAAATCAAAACAGGATTACTGAAACGCTCCAGGGCACTAAACATCTTAGAACATTTGTGTGAAGATATTACAGGAGGAGAACACATTATAGAGAAACACACCACCACAGTAATGGAGTTTTTAAACAGCTAAAGCTCACAAAGGTGCTTGGGCAGTAACTGTCAAATGTGTGTTGTGGCTATCTTTGTAATTAGGTCATCAGCAACTGGGTGTAGTTTTTGGAGCAGAAGGGATGACACTTGATTATTGTTCACCTTCAGGCCCCAGTTGTTAACGAGGGCCTGAAGGCATCTCCAGGCCTCTACTTTCCAAAACAGGGCCCCCATCCTGCACTCACATGCAGATGCGATTTTCAGAGTAGATGCTTGAGTCAGGACTATCTGATATCAGACCAAAACTCCCAGGAGAAAGCCCAGCGGAGAGAAAAAAACAAGCATTTAGAAGAGAAGGCGGATATTGAACTGAGATTTTTTTTGAATATTAACAAGATAGAGCCAGAGCAATGTGTGGCATGCACCAGTGGGATTTACCCCTTAGAATTCTCACCAGTATGTAAGCAGCCCAATTGTCCCCTTTAGTCCACACTGCTACCCCAAACATTCCGAAGAACAGCCCAACACCCTTTAACCCTACGTCCCCCCATCTCTGACCCAGAGTGCATATACATCCCTGTACTCTGGTACACTTTCCCCACGGCAAATTCACCAGGACTGGCGCAAAACACCTGAGCACTAAACCCAGTCACAGGGTGAGTGTGCAACCACCAGCAGGCAGATTGAACTCCGGTTCCTGGTGTGGCATTGCAGCAGTGTAAACCACTAAGCCTCCATGCCACCCATGCCCAGTAGCCAGGTAAAGAGGCACAGATACAGCATGGAGGGTGAGTCTGATCCATGTTTCTTACTCTGAAGACCCAGGCATCCTTATTCACAAAGGACCAGATGTAATGGGAGCAAACCCAGGACAGTTCACACCAGTGTTCCTATTATAGAGGGAAATGGTCTGAACAGTGCTCTCAGGCGTGGAAGTCCCATTTGGTGTTGCCAACAAGACCCTGTGGTCACTGCAAGCAGTGAAGCCTAAGCAGTACATTCAATAAAAATGGATTTAGAAGGTTTTCTGGGGGGTTCATAGCATAACCCCAGGGGTATCGACTCATGATGATGCAGAGACAAACTAGACACAAGAAACAAGAGACAAGGAGTCACTGCTTTATTGGACTATTCCATCAATAGTTGAGTAGAGTTTGCTGGTGCTTCCTGTACAGGAACAAGGCCATCAACGAAGCAGAGATCAGGGAGACAGCTGTCACTGTCAGGGACAGCATCACAACCAGCTCAGACTGCACACCTACACAGCAAGGAGAAACCAATGGTTACTGAGGGAAACTGGGACAAAGAGGCAAACTAGCAGTCAGGCAACTCACCGCCTGGAGACATCTCCTGCATCCTTTGCTCATCCTCAGTCAGGGGCTCAGTTGCCAGGCTGGTCAGCTCAGGATCCAGAATGAGCAGGGGGCCAAGCGAGGCCTCACCCTCCCACTTCAATCCACCTTCACTCTCTGCAGGAAGAACAGTACGGTCATGGTCAGGGAAAGCGTGAAAAGCCCCAGAGTCTCATGAGTCAGTGACTTACCAGCTTCAGGTCCAAGGTCTCTCCTTCCTCTGGAGGAGAAGATGATCTCCCTTGTGCTACCACAGTTCCCCACATGGCAACAGGCACAAATGTCACTGGTTGATTCCTCCAGTGGGCTCCAGCTAAACAAGACAAAAAGCCCATCAACCACATGGAGCATCACCTCTCCCCAACAACATCACTAAGGGGCAGCAAGTGGGAAAAACACTCACATCTTGTGCAGCTTCTGGAAAGTACAAGCTTTGTTCCTGGAATCTCCCTGATCCACCGCAACAACTTTCAGGTGACAGGTGATGAACATCTGAGGGACACATTCAGCACAAGTCAGTCAGTGTTTAGTCACTCCCACCCAGTGGGGAGAAGCCACTCAGCAGCTTCCTCTTACCAAGGATTGTTCATCTCCATAGAAGCAGAAGGCATCCAGGTCAAACCTGAGCTTGTCCGGCTCCCGCTGGTCTCTCGGCAACACAAAGGTTGAAAAGGAGTCCTCAGCTTTGCTGTCCACGAGGCAACTACAGGTGAACAAAGGGCCATGAAGTGAATGGAGTGAAGTCATTGAGATGGGAGCAGCTGGAGAAAGCAGAGAGCTCCTTACCCATTGTAGTCAATGATGCTGTATCTGGGGCTGGAGTCCTTGTCTGGGCTCAGTGTAGCTACACAGCGGTCAATGTACAGCTTCAGGGGCATGTGGTTGTCCATTGAAACAGATGCCTCAATGTGAATGAGGTCTCCCAGGGAGTAGACAGTGGAAGTGCGCTCTGTAAGCCAGTCACCTGACATGCAAGAGGACAAGGGTTAGTGTGAGTTGCACCTACTGAGTGACACCAGGAGATCCCTCCCCAGCCAGCCCTCACATACCATTCATTAGACGCAGGGAGAATGACAGATGCCCTTCTCCAGACCTGGTGGAGCTGAATGGGATCCAGGTGGGCTTGATGGGGTCACTGCTCACATTGCCCGTCCTGGGGAGAGACAGTGCAGCCATTTTAGTCTAGTGTCAGGTGACAGCTACAGATGATGTTGACAATCTAGCAAAGGCTCACCTCAAATAACGACACACAATGGGAAAGACAGCTCCATTGGTTCTCACAATGACAGACCCAGGATAGTTTGGGATGTGGGTCAGATGGGTGGTATAGATCAGGAAGTCTCCAGTCATCTGAAAGACAGCAGATTAAAGAATGGAAACAATTGGAATTGAAGGTGCTATGCAACTTAAGGAATTGTGGGAATGGGATGATGTCCTTCAGGAGCTTGGCAGGTGCCAGCTGCTTGTTTGCACACAAGCAGTGAGACCAGTTTTAGGGGCAATAAATCATAGCTCAGGGGTTAGTCATTTTGGACCAATTTGACTAGGTCGTGCATCTTGTAATAGATCAGCAATGATCAGATAGGGAATGCATTTACATTGGAAATACACATTTGTTGAAGCAGATAGATGGGTTTTGTGGGGGAAAAGAAACATTGAAGGAACTAGAACATGGTTGTGATTCTCTCAGACACATTCTGGTTTCCTCAGATATCAGCAAAGCTCCAATATTTGAGTCTATCACAAGGATAAGACCAAACTAATCAGCAACGTACTCAAAACAGAACAGGGGATAATCTAATAATAGAGAAACAGAACACTTATCCCAGGAGCCAAGTTATTCCAAAGGCAATGAAAGTGGGAATTTGGAGACATTCAAGAGCAAGGCCCCTCTTAACCTTTTGTTAAAGAGTATGATCCACACAGGATGGGGTTTAGAGGAGTGACTAAAGAGAAAACAAGCCTCAAAACATAGAGCTGATGAAGTTCAGGAGAACCAGAAATAACTTACAGGCCATGAGGACACAGGTTTAAATGGTTCTGTGGTTCCCAAACCTGTCTTAATCTAAGAGAGAGAATCTCAGTTTGAGACCAAGAGAAATTAGACCCTATACCAACAGCACTGCAGCTAGCATCACAGCAAGAAACACCACAGTTAAAGCTTCCAGCAACTATGAAGGACTCCCATTACCTGCAATCTGCTGCCACACTCATGCAGGCCATAGTCAAAGAGGACAGTGTGGTTCTCAGGGTAGACCCTGGTTGGCTGACAGCCTGCTGTCCCCAGGGTCAGGTCAGCAGCATTAATAGGTGCCTGGTTCCAAATAAATCCAACTGGGCCCTGACCTGCAGCTTCTGCTCTCCACACTGCACCATCACAGTCTGCAGTGGGGACACACTCCCACCCTCAGACATTCTGAAACTGGAACCAATGGAACCCCCGTGAGGAGAAACTCTCTCAGGTACAGGGGTGGCTCTCACTCTTCTCCATGGAATCCTCTGGCTCAGAAACTGTTGCCAAGTTTCAGAGCAACAAACAGCTCCAACTAACACCAGCACAGGAAACAAACCCTTCACTACAAAATCCCCCATGATGCCAAACAACTCAACCACCACTTCCAGCCCCCACCCAGCTCCTTTTATACACACAACCTGCACTCACCTGACACCAATCAGACCAGAAGCAGCAACAATGAACCAATGATCCAGCCCCAATCTCTGCAAATTCCACCAAAGTCTAAATCCATTGGCTTCTTACCAGAAGGGCCCATTTCATTTGGACCAATAGGAATGGCTGGGAGTTGCCATGCTGTCACCTGACTGCATTCTGCTGCACAAGTCCTCATGGTGATGGCCCCCTGAGCACAATCGAGTCATAGAGTGTTCAGGCACAGAGAGATGTTCTTTGGCCCAGAATGGTGCATTCTGATCAAAATGTCCATTGTGCTAATTTCATTTCCTCGCACCTTGCCCCTATCCTTCTAAACCTTTCCCATCCATGTATTTGTCCCAATGCCTATTAAATGTTGTTAATGTAGCCCCTCAAGCACTTCTGTTGGCCCCTTACTATGTGTGCACACCACCCTCAGGGTGACCAGGTTGCCATGTCTTTTCAAGACTCTCATGAGCTTATACACTTCGAGGATATCCCCTCTCAGTCTCCTATGCTGTAAAGAAATTCGCCTGAGCTTGTCCAACCTCTCCCTCTATCTCAGGGCAACAGTTTCACCTTTTCCAATTTAATCGGATTGCTCCTGTAACAAGGTGAACAAAACTGAACACAATACTCCAAGCAGAGATACAGAGCCTGTTTTGCAAAACATCTGCACTTGACTTGCAACAAACAACTTCCCACAAACTGGAGGAGAAGCACCTCATGTCCTGCCTCAGGAGCTGATGCCCAATGGCCTAAAGGTGGATTTTACCAGTTTTCAAAGCTT
This sequence comes from Stegostoma tigrinum, assembly GCF_030684315.1. Lineage (NCBI taxonomy): Eukaryota > Metazoa > Chordata > Chondrichthyes > Orectolobiformes > Stegostomatidae > Stegostoma > Stegostoma tigrinum. The sequence goes on from NC_081388.1 coordinate 8,629,062, forward strand.
CCCTCCCGGTCCTCATCTCATCTCAGGCCTCCTTGGCCTGATACATCCTGTCCTAAGTTCTCTCCCATTTATCTGCGCCTCCCACCGCACTGACTAATCCCTATCAGCCCTCCCTGCACTCACCTACCACCATCCCACCTATCTTCCCCAGCACCACCCCTCCTCTGTATTAACTTCTGACCTCCCTTTCCCCTCTCCCATTTCTGAAGAAGGGTCCCAACCTGAAACGTCAACTTTCCAGCTCCTCTGAAGCTGCCTGGCCTGCTGTGTTCATCCACACTTTGCCATGCTGACACTCCAAATAGGTCCTGCATATCTGCAACACAACTTCCCACCTTAGATGCTCATTGCCCTCATTGGCGAATCCCAGCGTGCCAAACGCCATCTTCACTGCCCTGTCTACCCGTCACTCTGCATTCAGAGAATTGTGCATCTGAACTCCAATATCCCTCTGTTCCACTACATTCCTTACAGCCCTACTGTTCATCCTGAAATTCCCACCTTGATCTCACTTTCCAAAATGCATCATGGAAGCTTATCAAAGGCCTTACTGAAATCCATATGGAAAATGACTTCTGCCCTCCCATCAAACTTCCTGAACACTTCATCAAAGAACTCTGACAAATTTGTGAGGCATCATCTCTAATGCACGAAGACATGCTGACTACTCCTAATCAAACCCTGTCTTTTCATATGCATGCATATCTTATCCCTCAGAATCTTCTCAAGTAACTTGCCTATCACACATGTTACGCTTACAAGTGTATTATTCCCAGGTTTCTCTTCTCAGCACTTCCAATACTTCCAACACCTCCTCCACTGTGACATGGACTGTCACCAAGATATCACCACTAACTTCCCAAAGTTGCCATGTCTTCATGTCATTATTCACAGTTCACAAAGAGGCAAACTATTCATTGAGAACCTCATTCATCTCCTGCAGTTGCACACATGCATGTCCACTCTGGCCTTTCAGAGTTCCATTTCTCTCTCCAGTTATTTTTATGGCTTTAACATACGGAAAGAATCTATTTGGATTCGCCCTGACATTTTCAGTCAAAGCTGACTCATGCCCCTCTTGAGACATCCTGATTTCCTTCTTCAGTTAAATCCTGTAACCCCTCTCTCCCTCCATGGCTTCCCTTGATCCCAGTTGCCTGTACCTGATCAATCCCACCTTCTTTGTTCTGGTAACAGCCTTTTTCATCCAGGGTTCCCTACTCCTGCTTCCATGCTGTATAACTCCATGACTCTGTGAGTCTGTGAAAGAGCAAAGTCAATAGCAATTTTTCAGTTAAAAACTGACAGAGCCACAGATGCAGTGAATCAGAAACAAAAACGGAAATTTCTGGAAAAGTTCACCAGAGCTGGCAGCATCTGTGGAGAGAAATCATAGTTACTGTTTCAGGTAGAGAGACCCTTCCTCTGAACAATTCTTCAATAGTGGCCAAGGATATGAACATATTGTGTTCATCAATAGGACAAACATTGAGGGCAAATTACGATGTTCAGAACAAGCTACTAGTAAACATAGAGTGCGAACTTACTTCAGTACAGATGTATCGGGGTTGGGGGAGTGGGTAAGTGTGAAGATTAGTTCACACTGATTGAAAGTGACCTGCACATGTTTCCATAGGAACCGCAACTAAATAAAGATGAAGGCACAGAACATGATTGTGAAGAGATTACCTGGTCCAAAAACCCAGAATCCTACACATTGTAAAAGAAAATAGCGGCTTCACCAGAGGAGTCCATGATGAAAATTCCACGAGATGAACGCTCCTGAGATGATGTTATGGGGCAACTACCTTAGTTATCAGGAAAGAGTTCAGCTGCAAAAGAAATTCAGGAGATGAAGAGTTCTCCAGCTAAGGTGATAGAGTAACGCCCCTGGGGTAGCACGAGTTTCAACCTCAGCTCAAAACACCAGCATTTCCAGCAGTCTGCTGATGTAGAGCTTTAGAATAGGATCGAGGCCAATAGCCCTCAAGTCAAAGACCCACCAATCTGCCAAGTCTGAAGAGAATGAATTCAGGGAGAATTACAAAACCTCCAGGATGCCATGAAGTTGTAAAATCGGAGACTTGGGGGAATGTGGGGTCACGGTTAATTTAATGGTCCATGCAAAATAGGGTAAGGTTTGATGGAGATGTTGTATGAAGTAATAACTTTGAACGGTTTAACTCTAGGAAGAGTTTTATCCAATCATGTCTTGAGGATCTTGGAACCCAAAGAGGTTAGAGATCTTAACCTAGATTTCCTCATCATTGTGGGAGCAACTTGGTAAATTAGGTGGTTTGTGATCACTGTCACTCACTAAATGAGACCTCGTTTTTTCGAAAAAAATGGCCTCTTCTGGTTGAGACTCATTGGTCACTTTACTTGCCCACCAGCCGGGTTGGTCACGACGAGAGGCTCGTAGCAATGAAGTGCCCTGACCACAATCTGAGGGTGGTAGGCAGGGCAATGTATACAACATGTACCATTCGGCCCTGTTTACTTTCAGATTGGTGCAGTCGCAGGATCGCAGTAAAAACAGATTTGAAAGCGTCAAACTTTGAAAGAGTCATTGGAAGCAGCAAGGCAAAAGGAATCAGGTGAGATATCCACATGCATAAGGCAATGCCAGGGTCCGTGCCAATAGATGAGATGAGCTGACGCACTGAGTGCCAACCCTGCTCTCAATCCCAAGTCCTCAGTGTCTGGTTACTGGTGCCATCTGATTCCATGAAAAGACATTGCTTTCTGTCTACATTCTTCCTGAAGCTTCCTCGTCTACCCAGAACAACAGCTGCCCGGCCAATGTCAAGCCAACAATGTAACAAAGAGCCAAGCTTACTGTGAGCCTTTCAGGGGTGGTGAAGGGCTGGTTACTGTCCAAACCACCTTAAAGTAAATGCATTCTGATCTTGTCTCTTTTCAAGTTAAGAACGTGCTGAAAGCGATTCGCAGACACTGGGGTGAAAAGTTTGAGGAGATTGGTAGTTGGGGTTGTGAATGAGGTTGTAGACATGCTGGCCGAGCCGTTGGCTTTGGGTGCAAACATTTCATCGCCCTGGTAGATAATATCATCAGTGTGCCTCTTGGGAAGCGATGGTGTTCTGTCCCACTTGTTATTTATATGTCTCTGTTTGCTTGAATGGCTGGTATAGCTTCCAGTTCTGTTCCTCAGTGATTGAACTGTCCCAATGTACAAACCACTGAGAAACAGAACCGGAGGGAATCCCAACCATTCCAGCAAGCTGAGACACAGAATTAACTAGTAGGACAGAACACCATCGCTTCCCCAGAGGTGCACTGACGACGTTACCGAGCAGGGTGATGAAACGTTTGCATCCAAACCTGTTCGCTCAGTGAGCACATCTCCAACCTGAATGGGGTGAAATTTGAAGTGTGGCATCTGTGGTAATGTAGGGAGAAGCAGCAGGAATGCTGGGCACAGCAAGATCCCACAGAGGTGCTCACTGAGGGAAAATGAGTGATCAGAATGACAGCCAACATTCACCTGTGCTTCTTTGAACACAGTGCCTGGAGTATATTTAATTTACAAGCAAATATGTGAGCGGAATGGTGATGAATTTAACTTTTTACCCAACATAACGTAGCTCCAACAGTGCTTGCCCACAAAGAGGGACTGAAGCATGGTGCGAGATCATAGAAAGTTAGCCCCAGTGGCTTCTCAGAGAAAGGATGAACACAGTAATACTTCCACACACCCAAAACGAAGTGCTCAGAAGCACAGAACACCCTTTCGTTTTCCTCCAGACTGAAATGATTGAATAACACTGTCAGAGGACAAGCTCCAAGCTCAACAATATTGTTCTTTCTCTGCCTGTGATTGAATGCCGTGGGTAATTACGATGGCCTTGTGGTATTATAGTTAAACCAGAGACACAACAGGTGATTTTCTGAGGAGCTGGAGTCAAATCCCACCACAGCAGATGCTGGAATGCAAATTCATTGAAAATATCAGTGATTAGCCTGTCCAATAATGACAGAGTCTGTTACCAATTGTTGGGAAGAAAATCCATCTCGTTCACCAACATCCTTTACAGAAGGAAACTGCCATCCTTGCCTGGACTACAGCTGCCCTCTGGACAATAAACACGCACCTAGCCTGTGCCACCCTCATCCATGAGGAAATTATTTTAAAAATTGTTTGACAATGGTCGGTGCCCTGCTTGATGTAAATCAAAACAGGATTACTGAAACGCTCCAGGGCACTGAACATCTTAGAACATTTGTGTGAAGATATTACAGGAGGAGAACACATTATAGAGAAACACACCACCACAGTAATGGAGTTTTTAAACAGCTAAAGCTCACAAAGGTGCTTGGGCAGTAACTGTCAAATGTGTGTTGTGGCCCTCTTTATAATTAGGTCATCTGCAACTGGGTGTAGTTTTTGGAGCAGAAGGGATGACACTTGATTATTGTTCACCTTCAGGCCCCAGTTGTTAACGAGGGCCTGAAGGCATCTTCAGGCCTCTACTTTCCAAAACAGGGCCCCCATCCTGCTCTCACATTCAGATGCGATTTGCAGAGTAGATGCTTGAGTCAGGACTATCTGATATCAGACCAAAACTCCCAGGAGAAAGCCCAGTGGAGAAAAAAAACAAGCATTTAGAAGAGAAGGCGGATATTGAACTGCGATTTTTTTTTTTAATATTAACAAGATAGAGCCAGAGCAATGTGTGTCATGCACCAGTTTGATTTACCCCTTAGAATTCTCACCAGTATGTAAGCAGCCCAATTGTCCCCTTTAGTCCACACTGCTACCCCAAACATTCCAAAGAACAGCCCAAAACGCTTTAACCCTACGTCCCCCCCGTCTCTGACCCAGAGTGCCTATACATCCCTGTACTCTGGTACACTTTCCCCACGGAAAATTCACCAGGACTGGCGCACCTTTGGGCTGGGAGAAAGCACCTGAGCACTAAACCCAGTCACAGGGTGAGTGTGCAACCACCAGCAGGCAGATTGAACTCTGGTTCCTGGTGTGGCATTGCAGCAGTGTAAACCACTAAGCCTCCATGCCACCCATGCCCAGCAGCCAGGTAAAGAGGCACAGATACAGCATGGAGGGTGAGTCGGATCCATGTTTCTTACTCTGAAGACCCAGGCATCCTTATTCACAAAGGACCAGATGTAATGGGAGCAAACCCAGGACAGTTCACACCAGTGTTCCTATTATAGAGGGAAATGGTCTGAACAGCGATCTCAGGCGTGGAAGTCCCATTTTGTGTTGCCAACAAGACCCTGTGGTCACTGCAATCAGTGAAGCCTAAACAGTACATTCAATAAAAATAGATTCAGAAGGTTTTCTGGGGGTTCATAGCATAACCCCAGGGGTATCGACTCATGATGATGCAGAGACAAACTAGACACAAGAAACAAGAGACAAGGAGTCACTGCTTTATTGGACTATTCCATCAATAGTTGAGTAGAGTTTGCTGGTGCTTCCTGTACAGGAACAAGGCCATCAACGAAGCAGAGATCAGGGAGACAGCTGTCACTGTCAGGGACAGCATCACAACCAGCTCAGACTGCACACCTACACAGCAAGGAGAAACCAATGGTTACTGATGGAAACTGGGACAAAGAGGCAAACTAGCAGTCAGACAACTCACCGCCTGGAGACATCTCCTGCATCCTTTGCTCAACCTCAGTCAGGGGCTCAGTCGCCAGGCTGGTCAGCTCAGGATCCAGAATGAGCAGGGGGCCAAGCGAGGCCTCACCCTCCCACTTCAATCCACCTTCACTCTCTGCAGGAGAGAACAGTAGTCAGGTTCAGGGAAAGCGTGAAAAGCCCCAGAGTCTCATGAGTCAGTGACCTACCAGCTTCAGCTCCAAGGTCTCTCCTTCCTCTGGAGGAGAAGATGATCTCCCCTGTGCTATCACAGTTCCCCACATGACAACAGGCACAAATGTCACTGGTCGATTCCTCCAGTGGGGTCCAGCTAAACAACAGAAACAGCCCATCAACCACATGGAGCATCACCTCTCCCAACAACATCACGAAGGGACTGAGGTGGGGGAAGGGGAGGAAGAAAAAAACATGCTCACATCTGGTGCAGCTTCTGGAAAGTACAAGCTTTGTTCCTGGAATTTGCCTGATCTACTGCAGCAACTTTCAGGTGACAAGTGATGAAAATCTGAGGGACACATTCAGCACAAGTCAGTCAGTGTTTAGTCACTCCCACCCAGTGGGGAGAAGCTAAGTCAGCAGTTTCCTCTTACCAAGGAGAGTTCATCTCCATAGAAGCGGAAGGCATCCAGGTCAAACCTGAGCTTGTCCGGCTCCCGCTGGTCTCTCAGCAACACAAAGGTTGAAAAGGAGTCCTCAGCTTTGCTGTCCATGAGGCAACTGCAGGTGAACAAAGGACCATGAAGTGAATGGAGTGAAGCCATTAAGATGGGAGCAGCTGGAGAAAGCAGAGTTCTCCTTACCCATTGTAGTCAATGATGCTGTATCTGGGGCTGGAGTCCTTGTCTGGGCTCAGTGTAGCGACACAGCGGTCAATGTACAGCTTCCGGGGCATGTGGTTGTCCATTGAAACAGATGCCTCAATGTGAATGAGGTCTCCCAGGGAGTAGACAGTGGAAGTGCGCTCTGTAAGCCAGTCACCTAAAGTACAAGAGGACAAGGGTTACAGATAGTAGATGCAGCTCCCAGTGAGTGACACCAGGAGATCCCTCTCCAGCCAGCCCTCACATACCATTCATTAGACGCAGGGAGAATGACAGATGCCCTTCTCCAGACCTGGTGGAGCTGAATGGGATCCAGGTGGGCTTGATGGGGTCACTGCTCACATTGCCCGTCCTGGGGAGAGACAGTGCAGCCATTTTAGGCTAGTGTCAGGTGACAGCTGCAAATAATGTTTATCATCCAGTAAAGATTCTCACCTCAAATAACGACACACAATGGGAATGACAGCTCCATTGGTTCTCACAATGACAGACCCAGGATAGTTTGGGATGTGGGTCAGGTGGGTGGCGTAGATCAGGAAGTCTCCAGTCATCTGAAAGACAGCAGATGAAGGAATGGGGAACCAATTTGAAATGAATGTTCTATGCAACATAACATCCTATTTCCACAATTCCTCAGGGAGCTTGGCAGGCTCAGTGCCAGCCTCCTGTTGGCTCACAGAAAGAGTGAGACCAGTTTATTGGCAATACATCATGCTCAGGGGTTAATCATTTTGGACCAATTTGACAAGCTAGTGCATCAATAGATCAGACAGAACACTTACACTGGAAATACACTTTTGTTGAAACAGATGGATGGGTTTTGTAGAAAAAGACAGTAGAATCACTGAAGGAACAGGAACATAATCCTGATTCTCAGGCACTGCAGGCACATTTTGGTTTCCTCAGTCATCAATCCTCCAATATTTGAGTATATCAGGAATACAAGACAAAACCAAAGTGACCTCAATAAAATTAGTTTCAGAAAACAGAACAGGAAATAATCTAATAGAGAAATAGAACACTTATCTCAAGCCCAGTTATTCCAAAGGCAAGGAAAGTGGGAATTTGGAGTCTTTCAAGAGCAAGGCAACTCTGAAAACTCTTGTTTAGGAGTGACACCGCCACAGGACAGGGATCAGAGGAGCTGACTAAGGAGAAACAAGCCTCAAAACAGAGCTGGTCAAGTTCAGGAGAACCAGAAATAGTCTACAGGCCATGGGGACAACAGAGGGGCTTGGGACTTAGAACCCCTTCAGCCACAGACTAATCCAGAAGAGACAATCTCAGTTTGAGAACAAGAGAAAGTAGACCCCGATAACCACAGAATTGGAGTCAGCAGTACAGTAAGAATCACTTTAGACCAAGCTTCCAGCAACTATGAAGGACACCCATTACCTGCAATCTGCTGCCACACTCATGCAGGCCATAGTCAAAGAGGACAGTGTGGTTCTCAGGGTAGACCCTGGTTGGCTGACAGCCTGCTGTCCCCAGGGTCAGGTCAGCAGCATTAATTAGGTGCCTGGTTCCAAATAAATCCAACTGGGCCCTGACCTGCAGCTTCTGCTCTCCACACTGCACCATCACAGTCTGCAGTGGAGACACACTCCCACCCTCGGACATTCTGAAACTGGAACCAATGGGACCCCCATGAGGAGGGACTCTCTCAGGTACAGGGGTGGCTCTCACTCTTCTCCATGGATACCTCTGGCTCAGAAACGGCTGCCAGGTTTCAGAGCAACAAACAGCTCCAACTAACACCAGCACAGGGAACAAACCCTTCACTACAAAATCCCCCATGATGCCAAACAACTCAACCATCACTTCCAGCCCCCACCCAGCTCCTTTGATACACACAACCTGCACTCACCTGACACCAATCAGACCAGAAGCAGCAACAATGAACCAATGATCCAGCCCCAATCTCTGCAAATTCCACCAAAGTCTAAATCCATTGGCTTCTTACCAGAAGGGCCCATTTCATTTGGACCAATAGGAATGGCTGGGAGTTGCCATGCTGTCACCTGACTGCATTCAGCTCCACAAGTTCTCATGGAGATGACCCCCTGAGTACAATAGAGTCACAGGGTGTTCAGGCACAGAGAGATGTTCTTTGGCTCAGAATGGTGCATGCTGATCAAAATGTCCATTGTGCTAATTTCATTTCCTCGCACCTTGCCTCTATCCTTCTAAACCTTTCCCATCCATGTATTTGTCCCAATGTCTATTAAATGTTGTTAATGTAGCCCCTCAAGCACTTCTGTTGGCCCCTTACTACGTGTGCGCACCACCCTCAGGGTGACCAGGTTGCCATGTCTTTTCAAGACTCTCATGAGCTTATACACTTCGAGGATATCCCCTCTCAATCTCCTATGCTGTAAAGAAATTAGCCTGAGCTTGTCCAACCTCTCCCTCTATCTCAGGGTAACAGATTCACCTTTTCCAATTTAATCGGATTGCTCCTGTAACAAGGTGAACAAAACTGAACACAATACTCCAAGCAGAGATACAGAGCCTGTTTCGCAAAACATCTGCACTTGACTTGCAACAAACAACTTCCCACAAACTGGAGGAGAAGCACCTCATGTCCTGCCTCAGGAGCTGACGCCCAATGGCCTAAAGGTGGATTTTACCAGTTTTCAAAGCTTCCCTCCCGGTCCTCATCTCATCTCAGGCCTCCTTGGCCTGATACATCCTGTCCTAAGTTCTCTCCCACTTATCTGCGCCTCCCACCGCACTGACTAATCCCCATCAGCCCTCCCTGCACTCACCTACCACCATCCCACCTATCTTCCCCAGCACCACCCCTCCTCTGTATTAACTTCTGACCTCCCTTTCCCCTCTAACATTTCTGAAGAAGGGTCCCAACCTGAAACGTCAACTTTCCAGCTCCTCTGAAGCTGCCTGGCCTGCTGTGTTCATCCACACTTTGCCATGCTGACACTCCAAATAGGTCCTGCATATCTGCAACACAACTTCCCACCTTAGATGCTCATTGCCCTCATTGGCGAATCCCAGCGTGCCAAACGCCATCTTCACTGCCCTGTCTACCCGTCACTCTGCATTCAGAGAATTGTGCATCTGAACTCCAATATCCCTCTGTTCCACTACATTCCTTACAGCCCTACTGTTCATCCTGAAATTCCCACCTTGATCTCACTTTCCAAAATGCATCATGGAAACTTATCAAAGGCCTTACTGAAATCCATATGGAAAATGACTCCTGCCCTCCCATCAAACTTCCTGAACACTTCATCAAAGAACTCTGACAAATTTGTGAGGCATCATCTCTAATGCACGAAGACATGCTGACTACTCCTAATCAAAACCTGTCTTTTGATATTCATGCATATCTTATCCCTCAGAATCTTCTCAAGAATCTTCTCAATAATACGCTTACAAGTGTATTATTCCCATGTTTCTCTTCTCAGCACTTCCAATACTTCCAACACCTCCTCCACTGTGACATGGACTGTCACCAAGATATCACCACTAACTTCCCAAAGTTGCCATGTCTTCATGTCATTATTCACAGTTCACAAAGAGGCAAACTATTCATTGAGAACCTCATTCATCTCCTGCAGTTCCACACATGCATGCCCACTCTGGCCATTCAGAGTTCCATTTCTCTCTCCAGTTATTTTTATGGCTTTAACATACGGAAAGAATCTATTTGGATTCGCCCTGACATTTTCAGTCAAAGCTGACTCATGCCCCTCTTGAGACATCCTGATTTCCTTCTTCAGTTAAATCCTGTAACCCCTCTCTACCTCCATGCCTTCCCTTGATCCCAGTTGCCTGTACCTGATCAATCCCACCTTCTTTGTTCTGGTAACAGCCTTTTTCATCCAGGGTTCCCTACTCCTGCTTCCATGCTGTATAACTCCATGACTCTGACAGTCTGTGAAAGAGCAAAGTCAATAACAATTTTTCAGTTAAAAACTGACAGAGACACAGATGCAGTGAATCAGAAACAAAAACAGAAATTTCTGGAAAAGTTCACCAGAGCTGGCAGCATCTGTGGAGAGAAATCATAGTTACTGTTTCGGGTAGAGAGACCCTTCCTCTGAACAATTCTTCAATAGTGGCCAAGGATATGAACATATTGTGTTCATCAATAGGACAAACATTGAGGGCAAATTACGATGTTCAGAACAAGCTACTAGTAAACATAGAGAGCGAACTTACTTCAGTACAGATGTATCGGGGTTGGGGGAGTGGGTAAGTGTGAAGATTAGTTCACACTGATTGAAAGTGACCTGCACATGTTTCCATAGGAACCGCAACTAAATAAAGATGAAGGCACAGAACATGATTGTGAAGAGATTACCTGGTCCAAAAACCCAGAATCCTACACATTGTAAAAGAACATATCAGCTTCACCAGTGGAATCCGTGATGAAAATTCCACGAGATGAACGCTGCTGAGATGATGTTATAGGGCAACTCCCTTAGTTATCAGGAAAGAGTTCGGCTGCAAAAGAAATTCAGGAGATGAAGAGTCCTCCAGCTAAGGTGATAGAGTAACGCCCCTGGGGTAGCACGAGTTTCAACCTCAGCTCAAAACACCAGCATTTCCAGCAGTCTGCTGATGTAGAGCTTTAGAATAGGATCGAGGCCAATAGCCCTCAAGTCAAAGACCCACCAATCTGCCAAGTCTGAAGAGAATGAATTCAGGGAGAATTACAAAACCTCCAGGATGCCATGAAGTTGTAAAATCAGAGACTTGGGGGAATGTGGGGTCACGGTTAATTTAATGGTCCATGCAAAATAGGGTAAGGTTTGATGGAGATGCTGTATGAAGTAATAATTTTGAACGGTTTAACTCTAGGAAGAGTTTTATCCAATCATGTCTTGAAGATCTTGGAACCCAAAGAGGTTAGAGATCTTAACCTAGATTTCCTCATCATTGTGGGAGCAACTTGGTAAATTAGGTGGTTTGTGATCACTGTCACTCACTAAATGAGACCTTGTTTTTTCGAAAAAAATGGCCTCTTCTGGTTGAGACTCATTGGTCACTTTACTTGCCCACCAGCCGGGTTGGTCACGACGAGAGGCTCGTAGCAATGAAGTGCCCTGACCACAATCTGAGGGTGGTAGGCAGGGCAATGTATACAACATGTACCATTCGGCCCTGTTTACTTTCAGATTGGTGCAGTCGCAGGATCGCAGTAAAAACAGATTTGAAAGCGTCAAACTTTGAAAGAGTCATTGGAAGCAGCAAGGCAAAAGGAATCAGGTGAGATATCCACATGCATAAGGCAATGCCAGGGTCCGTGCCAATAGATGAGATGAGCTGACGCACTGAGTGCCAACCCTGCTCTCAATCCCAAGTCCTCAGTGGCTGGTTACTGGTGCCATCTGATTCCATGAAAAGACATTGCTTTCTGTCTACATTCTTCCTGAAGCTTCCTCGTCTACCCAGAACAACAGCTGCCCGGCCAATGTCAAGCCAACAATGTAACAAAGAGCCAAGCTTACTGTGAGCCTTTAAGGGGTGGTGAAGGACTGGTTACTGTCCAAACCACCTTAAAGTAAATGCATTCTGATCGTGTCTCTTTTCAAGTTAGGAACGTGCTGAAAGCGATTCGCAGACACTGGGGTGAAAAGTTTGAGGAGATTGGTAGTTGGGGTTGTGAATGAGGTTGTAGACATGCTGGCCGAGCCGTTGGCTTTGGGTGCAAACATTTCATCGCCCTGGTAGATAATATCATCAGTGTGCCTCTTGGTGAGCGATGGTGTTCTGTCCCACTTGTTATTTATATGTCTCTGTTTGCTGGAATGGCTGGTATAGCTTCCAGTTCTGTTCCTCAGTGATTGAACTGTCCCAATGTACAAACCACTGAGAAACAGAACCGGAAGGAATCCCAACCATTCCAGCAAGCTGAGACACAGAATTAACTAGTGGGACTGAACACCATCGCTTCCCCAGAGGTGCACTGACGACGTTACCGAGCAGGGTGATGAAACGTTTGCATCCAAACCTGTTCGCTCAGTGAGCACATCTGCAACCTGAATGGGGTGAAATTTGAAGTGTGGCATCTGTGGTAATGTAGGGAAAAGCAGCAGGAAAGATCCCACAGAGGTGCTTACTGAGGGAAAATGTGTGATCAGAATGCCAGCAAACATTCACCTGTGCTTCTTTGAACACAGTACCTGGAGTATATTTAATTTACAAGCAAATGTGTGAGCGGAATTGTGATGAATTTAACTTTTTACCCAACATAACGTAGCTCCAACAGTGCTTGCCCACAAAGAGGGACTGAAGCATGGTGTGAGGTCATAGAAAGTTAGCCCCAGTGGCTTCTCAGAGAAAGGACGAACACAGTAATACTTCCACACACCCAAAACTACGAACACCTTTTCCTTTTCCTCCAGACTGAAATGATTGAATAACACTGTCAGAGGACAAGCCCCAAGCTCAACAGTATTGTTCTTTCTCTGCCTGTGATTGAATGCCATGGGTAATTACGATGGCCTTGTGGTATTATAGTTGGGCAGTTTAACCAGAGACACAGGTGATGTTCCGGGGAGCTGGAATTCAAATTCAATAAAAATATCCGGGATTAAACAGTCCAATAATGACAGAGTCTGTTACCAATTGTTGGGAGAAAACCCATCTAGTTCGCCACCATCCTTCACAGAAGGAAACTGCCATCCTTGCCTGGACTACAGCTGCCCTCTGGACAATAAACACGCACCTAGCCTGTGCCACCCTCATCCGTGAGGAAATTATATTAAAAATTGTTTGACAATGATTGGTGCACTGCTTGATGTAAATCAAAACAGGATTACTGAAATTCTCCAAGGCACTGAACATCCCAGAACATTTGTGTGAAGGTATTACAGGAGGAGAACACATTATAGAGAAACACACCACCCATAGTAATGAGAGAGATAATAAAATCTGAGGCTGGATGAACACAGCAGGCCAAGCAGCATCTCAGGAGCACAAAATCCTCTCTGGTGAAGGGTCTAGGCCCGAAACGTCAGCTTTTGTACTCCTGAGATGCTGCTTGGCCTGCTGCGTTCATCCAGCCTCACATTTTATTACCCATCGTAATGAAGTGTTTAAACAGCTAAAGCTTACAAAGGCGCTTGGGCAGTAACTCTCAGATGTGTGTTGTGGCCATCTTTATAATTAGGTCATCAGCAACTGGGTATAGTTTTTGGAGAGAAGGGATGACACTTGATTATTGTTCACCTTCAGGCCCCAGTTGTTAATGAGGGCCTGAAGTGTGGAGGAGTCTTAAGGCCTGTACATTCCAAAACAGGGCCCCCAGCCTGCATTCACATTCAGCTGCAATTTGTACAGTAGATGCTTGACTCAGTTGAGTCAGGACTATCTGACCTCAGACCAAAACCCCAGGGAAGAAAGCCCAGTGGAGAAAAAAAACAACTAATATTTACAAGACAAGGTGGACATTGGACTGAGATTCTTTCTGAAGAATACAGCAGAAGACAGAGCAATGTGTCTCAGGCACCAGTTTGATTCACCCCATAGAATTCTCACATTATGGAAGCAGTGCAATTGCCCCATTGAGTCCACACAGCTACCCCAACCCCTCTGAAGAGGGTCCTGGCCATGCCCTTTAACCCTACATCCCCCATATATAACCCACAGGGCCTACATATCCCTGTACTCTGGTGCACTTTCCCCATGGCCAATTCATGGTGACTGGCACCCCTTTGGGTGGAGGGGAAAAGATACCTGAGCACTCCCAGTCACAGCGATAACATGCAACCACCAGCAGGTGGAATGAACTCAGTCTCCTGGTGTTGCGTTGCAACAGTCTAAGCCACTGAACCAATGATCCAGCCCCAATCTCTGCAAATTCCACCAATGTCTACATCCATTGGCTTCTTACCAGGAGGGCCCATTTCATTTGGACCAATAGGAATGGCGGGGAGTTGCCATGCTGTCACCTGACTGCATTCAGTTCCACAGGTTCTCATGGTGATGGCCCCCTGAGTACAATAGAGTCACAGAGTCTTCTGGCTGAGAGACAGGTCCTTTGGCCCGGAATGATGCACGCTGACCAAAATTTCTATCCGTGCTAAAATCATTTCCTTGCACCAGGACCCTGTCCTTCTAAACCTTTCCCATCCGTGTATTTGTCCCAATGCCTATTAAATGTTGTTAATGTAGCCCCTCAAGCACTTCTGTTGGCCCCTTACTCCATGTGTGTACCACTCTCAGGGTGACCAGGTTTCCATGTATTTACAAGACTCTCATGAGCTTATACACTTCGAGGAGATCCCCTCTCAGTCTCCTACACTCTAAAGAAATTAGCCTGAGCTTGTCCAACCTCTACCTCTATCTCAGGGCAACTGTTTCATCTTTTCCAATTTAATAGAATTGTTCCTGTAACAAGGTGACCAAATCTGAACACAATACTGCAAGAGGAGATACAGAGCCTGTTTTGTGGAGGATCTGCACTTGACTTGCAACAAACTACTTGCCACAAACTGGACGAGAAGCACCTCATGTCCTGCCTCAGGAGCTGACAGCCCAATGGCCTAAACGTGGATTTTACCAGTTTTAAAATCTCCCCTTGCCCGGCCTCATCTCATGATCAACCCTACCTCTCATCCCTACCTCCTTGACCTGATACAACCTGTCCACCTTCTCTCCCACCTATCTGCGCCTCCCACCTCACTGACTAATCCCCACCACCCCTACCTGCACTCACCTGTCACCATCCCATCTACCTTCCCCAGTTCAACCCCTCCTCTTTCTATTAACTTCTGAGCTTCCTTCCCCTTCTCCAATTTCTAAAGAAGAGTCCCGACCTGAAACATCAACTTTCCTGCTCCCCACATGCTGCCTGGACTGCTGTGTTCATCCACACTTTGTTAGGCTGATACGCCAAATGTGTCGTCCTCATCTGCAACACAAATTCCCACCTTCGATACTCAATGCACACATAGACGAAAGCCAGTTTGTCAAACGCCATCTTCACTGCCCTGTCTAGCCGTCACTCAGCTGTCAGAGAATTGTGCGCCTGAACTCCAATGTCCCTCTGTTCCACTACACTCCTTACAGCCGTACCGTTCACCCTGAAATTCCCACCTTGATTTCGCTTTCCACAATGCAACACCTCACACTTATCTAGAATCAAATCCATTTGCCATTTATCGGCCCACTTCCACAGCTGATCAACATCATGTTGCAATTTCTGAAAACTTTCCTCACTATCCACAATACTATCTATTTTAGTGTCATCTGCCAACTGACTAATCATGCCTTGTACACCCTCATCTACAGCATTGATATAGATAACAAACAGCAATAGGCCCAGCACTGACCCCTGAGGCACACCACGAGTCACAGACCTCCACTCCGACAAGCATCCTTTCACTATTACTCTCTGCTTCCACCCATCAAGCCAATTATGTATCTCGTTTACTGGATACTATTCGAGCTAACTTTCCAGAGCTGCCTAAAACATGGAAACTTATCAAAGGCCTTACTGAAATCCATCGGGACTACGCCTCTTGCGCTGCCATCACACTTCCTGAACATTTCATCAAAGAACTCTGACAACTTTGTTTGGCATCATCTCTAATGCACAAAGCCGCACTGACTACTCCTAATCAAACCCTGTCTTTTCATATGCATGCATATCTTATCCCTCAGAATCTTCTCAAGTAACATGCCTATCACACATGCTATGCTTACAAGCCTATAATTCCCAGATTTCTCTTCTCAGCACTTCCAATACTTCCAACACCTCCTCCACTGTGACATGGACTGTCACCAAGATATCACCACTGACTTCCCAAAGTCGCCATGTCTTCATGTCATTATCCACAGCTCACAAAGAGGCAAACTATTCATTGAGAACCTCATTCATCTCCGGCAGTTCCACACATGCATGTCCACTCTGGCCATTCAGAGTTCCTATTCTCTCTCCAGTTATTTTTATGGCTTTAATATACGGAAAGAATCTATTTGGATTCGCCCTGACATTTTCAGTCAAAGCTGACTCATGCCCCTCTTGAGACATCCTGATTTCCTTCTTCAGTTAAATCCTGTAACCCCTCTCTACCTCCATGGCTTCCCTTGATCCCAGTTGCCTGTACCTGATCAATCCCACCTTCTTTGTTCTGGTAACAGCCTTTTTCATCCAGGGTTCCCTACTCCTGCTTCCATGCTGTATAACTCCATGACTCTGACAGTCTGTGAAAGAGCAAAGTCAATAACAATTTTTCAGTTAAAAACTGACAGAGCCACTGATGCAGTGAATCAGAATCAAAAACAGAAATTTCTGGAAAAGCTCACCAGAGCTGGCAGCATCTGTGGAGAGAAATCACAGTTACTGTTTCGGGTAGAGAGACCCTTCCTCTGAACAATTCTTCAACAGTGACCAAGGATATGAACATATTGTGTTCATCAATAGGACAAACATTGAGGGCAAATTAAGATGTTCAGAACAAGCTACTAGTTAACATAGAGAGCGGACTTACTTCAGTACAGATGTGTCGGGGTTGGGGGAGTGGGTAAGTGTAAAGATTAGTTCACACTGATTGAAAGTGACCTGCACATGTTTCCATAGGAACCGCAACTAAATAAAGATGAAGGCACAGAACATGATTGTGAAGAGATTACCTGGTCCAAAAACCCAGAATCCTACACATTGTAAGAGAAAATATCGGCTTCACCAGAGGAGTCCATGATGAAAATTCCACGAGATGAACGTTCCTGAGATGATGTTATGGGGCAACTACCTTAGTTATCAGGAAAGAGTTCAGCTGCAAAAGAAATTCAGGAGATGAAGAGTTCTCCAGCTAACGTGATAGAGTAGCGCCCCTGGGGTAGCACGAGTTTCAACCTCAGCTCAAAACACCAGCATTTCAAGCAGTCTGCTGATGTTGAGCTTTAGAATAGGATCAAGGCCAATAGCCCTCAAGTCAAAGACCCACCAATCTGCCAATTCTGAAGAGAATGAATTCAGGGAGAATTACAAAACCTCCAGGATGCCATGAAGTTGTAAAATCGGAGACTTGAGGAGATCTGGGTTTGTGGCATGTAAAGCTTGGTGGAGCTCATATGTAGTTTGCTGAGTGGTTTGTATATTGTGTACAGTTCACTCACTGAGAAACAGAACTGGAACTAACCCCAACCGCCCCAGCAAACCGAGGCATGTAAATAACAAATGGGACAGAACACTGACCCTTCACCAGAGGCGCACTGACAATGTTACTTCACAGGGTGACTAAACGTTTGCGACCAAGCCCATCGGCTCAACGAGCATGTCTGCGTCTTCAGTGAGGTGAACTTTGAAGTGTGTCGCCTGTGGTAATGTTGGGAGAAGCAGCAGGAAATTTGAGCACAGCAAACTCCCACAAGTTGCTCACCTTTGGCGATTCTCACCGAGGGGAAAATGAGTGATCAGAATGCCAGCAATGATTTGACATGCAGTGCCTGGCGTATACTTAATTTACAAACAATTATGTGAGTGCAATGGTGGTGGATTTAACTTTGTATGCAACAAAACTGAGAGGTCCAACAGTGCTTTTCCAGCAGATTCCTCAAAAAAAACTGGAGAGGCACTTCAGCATGGAGTCCGCTCGAAGAAAATCATACCCATTGGCCTGAGTTTTCAGGGAAATGATAAACACATTAATATTTCCACATTCCCAAAACCAAGTGCTCACAGAGATGTACAGAACACGTCTCTTTTTCCTCCAGACTTAAATTATTGAATAACATTGTCAGAAGAAGACAAGCTCAATTGTTTTGTTGTTTTCCTATTTGTGATTGAATGCAGCAGGTATTTCTGATGGCCTCGTGGTATTGTAGCTGGACTGTTAATCCAGAGACCCAGGTAATGTTCTGGGCACCCAGGTTTGAATACCACCATGGCAGATGGTGGAATTTGAATTCAATAAAAATATTTTTGCTGAGGCATGGAAGGCATAGGAACCCTTCATTGTCCCATCTTCAACAAACCTCAGTGTTAGTGAGGGACTGAAGGCTGAATGAGTCTTAATGTCAACACATTCCAAAACAGAGCCCCCAGCCTGTGTTCACGTTCAGATGGGACTCGTACAGTAGATGCTTGAGTCAGGACTATCTGCCTCATGACTGGTTCAAAACTCCCAGAAGGAGAAAGCCGGTTAAAAAACAAACTGCAATATTTAGAAGTGAGGGTGGGCATTTGTATTGGAGATTCTTTCTGAAGTATACAAGACTAGTCAGAGAAGTGTGTCTCATTTAGATTAGATTAGATTCCCTACAGAGTGGAAACAGGCCCTTCGGCCCAACAAGTCCACACCGCCCCTTGAAGCACCTCACCCAGACCCATCCCCCTATAACCCACACATCCCTGAACACTACGGGCAATTTAGCATGGCCAATCCACCTAGCCTGCACATCTTTGGACTGTAGGAGGAAACCGGAGCACCCGGAGAAAACCCAAGCAGACACAGGGAGAATGTACAAACTCCACACAGACAGTTAGCCGAGGCTGGGATCGAACCCGGGTCCCTGGTGCTGTGAGGCTGCAGTGCTAACCACTGAGCCATTGTGCCGCCCCATTTACCAGTTTGACTTATCCCATAGAATTCCCACAGTGCAGAAGTTTCCCAATTGGCCCATCGAGCCCACACGGCTGTCCCAAACCCTCTGAAGAGCAGTCCACCCAGACCCATCCCCGCACCCTCTCCCTGTAACCCTAGATCCCCCATGGGTAACCCACCTTGTCTGCACATCTCTGCACACTGTGGGGCAATTTCCCATGGCCAATTCACCCTGACCGGCACACCTTTTGGCTGTGGGAGGAAGCCGGAGCACCCGGAGGAAACCCACGCAGACACAGGGATAATGTGCAAATTCCGCACGGACAGCCGCCCGAGGCTGGAATCAAATCCGTGTGCTCGGTGCAGCAAGGCAGCAGTGTTTGTTTTTTGGTTTCAGACCTATCTCCTAATCCAGGGCTGCCTGATGACTGATAATTTAGGCCTGCAACTGACTTTCAGTTATTCAGGCTTACTTGCCCCCACACTTAGGCCCAGAATGTTTGTTTGTGGGCAATAAATGTTGGTCCAACCAGCAATGCCCACATCCCACCAAGGAGTGACAAATCAGGCCCACATAGAGCCGATGCCTAACCTCTAATCTCTGATTCAGGCCCAGGCCACAGCTTCTGATTTAGACTGAACTCTACTTAGAACTCACACTGACTCGAGGCTAAAAACTGACTCCTGACCAATTCAAGCCAGGATGAATTTCACAGATTGAGCTGCTGTCACTGAATTTTTGTCCAAGTGTGGATGGATATGTATGTCAAGTCCTTGGCATTGTATGTATACTGCTGTTAGAATATAAATATAAATACAAATCTGTTCTTTTATCTGAGGAAAAATCTAAAGCTGGCTTCAAGATTATAATTTAAGATTATGAAGGGCACACGGTGGGAACATCACCTCCTGAAAGCTTCCCTCTGACCGTCCTGACTTAGAATTATATCACTGTTATTTCATTGTCACTGGGTCAAAATGCTGGAATTTCCTCTCTAACAGTATTGTGGGCCAACACACTGCACATTGACTGCAGCAGTTCAAGAGGGCAGTTCACTGCCAATTTCCTGAAACCAACTCAGGGTGGGCAATAAATGTTGGTCCAACCAGCAATGCCCACATCCCACCAAGGAGTGACAAATCAGAACATATGTTAGTCATTTCTTCAGAGCAGATCCATAATCCTCCCAATCAAATCATTTCTGGAGTGCTTCCATTATTTTATCTTATGGAGTCATAGTCATCCAGCACAGAAACAGACCCTACAGCCCAACCAGTTCATGCCGACTATCATCCCAAACTAAGCCAGTCCCACCAGCCTGCTCCTGGCCCATATCCCTCTAAACCTTTCCCTATTCATGTACTTATCCAAATGTCTTTTAAATGTTATAATTGTGCCACATCCACACCTTCCTCTGGAAGTTCATCCCACACGAGAATCTATTTAAAAGATTTGCACCTCATGTCATTTTTAAATGAGTCTCTTCTCACCTTAACAATGTATTCCCTAGTTTTAAAATCCCCCATATGATCTTCCATTAACCCCATCTATGGCCCTCGTGATTTTATAAACCTCTATAAGGTCAACTTTCAACTTCCTATGCTCCAGCGAGAAAATGTCCCTGAGTCTATCCAGCCTCCCCTTATAGCTCGAAACTTTCATTCCTGGCAACATCCTGGTAAATCTCTTCTGAATCCTCTCCAGTTTAATAATATCTTTCCTGTGACAAAGAGACCAGGACTGGACAGAGTATTCCAGAAGAGGCCTCTCTTCAGAGAAATCTTTTAGTGTTAAGAGGAAATTTTGAATTGTATTACTGGTTTTAAAAAGAGCTCCTTTCTTCAAGGATAACACAGTGTGGATGTTGGGGGATTCTGGGGAAACGTCAGCTTTCCTGCTCCTCTGATGCTGCCTGGCCTGTTGTGTTCTTCCAGCTCTACACTGTGTTATCTCTGGCTCTACCATCGGCAGTCCTTACTATCTCCTTTCTTGGAAGCTTTTCTTTCACTGATCAGGACATTTTGAAAGAATACCAGTGTAATGTGAATATAGTCTTCCTGTATAATATGGAAAGAGAGTGCAGATTGTTTGATAAATGGACACTATTTGGTAGGTGTGGTTGCACGTTCCAGTTAGAAGACACTTGGCAGTTCAGTGCCATGGGTTGTTAACATGTTATACCAAGCAGGTTGGCATTGATTGGTGTTGTTTGAGAAATGGCTATCATCTATTCTGTAGAGTTGAAGTAGGATGTGCTGCACCAAAGGTTGTCTCCTGTAAGGTTCTATGATTCGCTATGAATACCTGTTCTTTTTGATCAGGTCCCTGAGTATTAATATGCAGAGGCTCTAGTCTATGCAGGTGAGCCACACTATGACAATATTAAATTGGTTGTCAGCATAATTCTTACCATACTCAGGATTGTTTAACAAATGCTGCCAATTCAAGGAATCACACCTAGAGTTGGGCATTGAATTTTGAGATTTGTAGGCAACAGGCAGTCCCTTGTCTGTCTAGCTCATGTTAGCCAAAAAAAAATGTTTGAGCAACAGTTGAATGTAGGTGGTTTATGCAGTAAGAAAGCAACAGTAATATAATACAAGTATTGTTTGTCATTAACAAGGTGTGACTGTCAAGCTTGAGTTGAGTATGTGATATATGAATTTCAGTGCCAGTGTGATGCCACAAAAACTGACGTTGCTGGAAAGCTCAGCAAGCCTGGCAGCATCTGTGAAGGAAAAGAAACGCAGTTAACATTTAGGGTCTAGTGGCTGAGGATGGATGCTGCCAGACCTGCTGAGCTTTTCCAGAGACTTTGCTTTTGCTCCTGATTCACAGCACCCGCAGTTCTCTCAGTTTTTACTCGGTGTGATGCCAGTTATGGGAGCCCTATAGTCCAAAGACTGGCAGGTCATGCCAAATGGCATGTCTCTTTTCTGGCTGTTGGCAGTAAGGAAGGTGCTTTCTGCCCTCATCCCACTTCTCCTGTCTGCCTCTCACCCTTTCCTGATTCTCCATCTCCTCAAATCCTTTCTTTAATACCCAGACGTGTTGTCACATGCAACTGAGTGACTTCCCCAGCGCCAAAAGCATGGTGGCTTTTTGCTGTTGTAACCTGCCAGTGTGGCCAGTCCAAGCTCAGCCCATTATGGCTAATGCAATCCATTGAAAGTGAGGGGGAGGTAGGGAGAGAGGGAAGGGGCTCAATCGAAATGGAGTTGGAGGGGGAAATAAAGCATTGTATGCCCCATGGTGCCCACCTCTCTCGAAAGAGATTGAAAGCATTGAGGGTCACTGTATTCATCTTCTCTAAGGGCTGCTAAGCATGAATGTAACCACGGAAGATGGGCAGGCAGTTGGCAGACTTGACCCCGTCCACAGTTCGCAGTTTATAGCCAGCTTGCAGACCCATGAGGAAATCCCTCTGCTCTGCCCACACTCCTCCACACCAGGTGCCCAAACGTCAGTAGCGCAGGGCTGAAAAAAATCCTTTTATTTTCATCTTGCCCTTTAATACAGTGAAGTCGCCCTACACGTTGAGATATTGACCCAGAGTATCTCTGGCCGGGACGTCTGTGTGCACACAGCCCCTGAAGCTGATTGCTTCTTATTGCTCAGTAAGGGTCTACAACTCCTCATGGATAGTAACACACTTTATTTATCTGCAAACAGTGAGTAATTTCTCTTATACAGCCCTCTAGTTCAGTGTCTGAGACCTTTCACTTCACACCTTAGTTTTAGACCAGTGTTTTCTCTCTTACTGAGTCCCATGATCAGGTACAACGTAGTTTACAGCATTACAGATGTGATATGGTGTTAAAGGAGCCCAGCAGAGTGCACAACCATAAGAACCAGGAGCAGGAGTGGGCCATCTGGCCCCTCGAGCCTGCTCAGCCATTCAATAAGATCATGGCTGATCTTTTCACGGACTCAGCTCCACTTACCCTCCCGCTCACCATGACGCTTAATTCCTTTACTGTTCAAAAATCTACCTACCTTCTCCTTAAAAATATTCAATGAGGAAGCCTCAACTGCTTCACTAGGCAAGAAATTCCACAGATTCACACAAGCCTTTGGGTGAAGAAGAAACCAGCAGTTATACAGATTGAGGGGCATAAGCACTCAAGAAGGAGATCTCAATGATGTACTGAAACAAGTATGGAGATCGGACCGGCCCCATACAGCTACTGGCCTGCTGGTAGGAGACAGAGGGTGGGGTTGGTAGATGTTAGATTTTTGGCCTGGAGGCTTGTGGCCAGTATTGTTCGACAGGCAACAGTGCTGGGTCCACTGTTCTTTGTCATTTATGTAAATGATTTAGGTAAGTGTACAGAAAGCTTGGTTAGTAAATTAACAGATGACACCAAAATTGGTAGTGTAGAGGGCAATGAGGAAGGTTATCTAAGATTGCAAAGAGATCTTGATCAATTGGTTCAATGGACTGAGGAGCTGCAGATGCTGTTTAATTTGGATAAATATACGGTATTGCATTTTGGTTAAACAAACAAGGCTTATACAATTAATGGTAGGGCTTTAGTTACTGTTGTAGAACAGAGCGACCCAGGGTTCAGGGACATAATTCTTTGAAATTTGCATCACATATAGATAGGGTAGTTAAGAAGGTGTTTGGCACGCTCGCCTTCATTGCTCAGCTCTTTGAGTATAGGATTTGGGGCGTTGTGTTGAGGTTGTACAGAGCGTTGGTGAAGTCTCTTCTGGAGTACTGTGTGCAGTTCTAGATGCCCTGCTATAAGAAGGAACTTAACTAAATTACACAGGGTCCAGAAAATGTTTACTAGGATGCTTCTGGGAGTGGAGGGTTTGAGATATTTATTATAGGCTTGGAAATTTAAGATTACAAAGTGTAGAGCTGGAGGAACGTAACAGATCAGGCAGCATCAGGGGAACAGGAAAGTCAGGACCCTTCTTCAGAAATGGGGAGGGTAAGGGAGCTGGGAAATAAACAGAGAGAGGACGGATGGGGCTGCCGAAGGGAGGTGGGATGGTGGCAGATGAGTGCAGGTAGGCCCTGGTGGGGATTGGTCAGTGAGGTGGTGGAGCATTTAGAAGGGAGAGAAGATGGACAGGTTGTGCCAGGTCAATGAGGCGGGGATGAGACAGTGGGTTGGCCATGAGGTGAGGCTGGTGGTGGGGAGATTTCAAAACTGGTAAATTCTATGTTCAGGTCATCGGGCTGAAGGCTCTCGAGGTGGAATATGAGGTGCTGCTCCTCCAGTTTTCGGGTGGTGTCACTGTGAGACTGGAGGAGGCCCAGGATGGACATGTCACCTAGGGAGTGGGAGGGGGAGTAGAAATGGTTTGCGACTGGTGGGTGTTGCTGTTTGTTGCGTGCCAAACACCTTCTTAACTACCCTATCTATATGTGATGCAAATTTCAAAGAATTATGTCCCTGAACCCTGGGTCGCTCTGTTCTACAACAGTAACTAAAGCCCTACCATTAATTGTATAAGCCTTGTTTGTTTAACCAAAATGCAATACCGTATATTTATCCAAATTAAACAGCATCTGCAGCTCCTCAGTCCATTGAACCAATTGATCAAGATCTCTTTGCAATCTTAGATAACCTTCCTCATTGCCCTCTACACTACCAATTTTGGTGTCATCTGTTAATTTACTAACCAAGCTTTCTGTACACTTACCTAAATCATTTACATAAATGACAAAGAACAGTGGACCCAGCACTGTTGCCTGTCGAACAATACTGGCCACAAGCCTCCAGGCCAAAAATCTAACATCTACCAACCCCACCCTCTGTCTCCTACCAGCAGGCCAGTAGCTGTATGGGGCCGGTCCGATCTCCATACTTGTTTCAGTACATCATTGAGATCTCCTTCTTGAGTGCTTATGCCCCTCAATCTGTATAACTGCTGGTTTCTTCTTCACCCAAAGGCTTGTGTGAATCTGTGGAATTTCTTGCCTAGTGAAGCAGTTGAGGCTTCCTCATTGAATATTTTTAAGGAGAAGGTAGGTAGATTTTTGAACAGTAAAGGAATTAAGCGTCATGGTGAGCGGGAGGGTAAGTGGAGCTGAGTCCGTGAAAAGATCAGCCATGATCTTATTGAATGGCTGAGCAGGCTCGAGGGGCCAGATGGCCCACTCCTGCTCCTGGTTCTTATGGTTGTGCACTCTGCTGGGCTCCTTTAACACCATATCACATCTGTAATGCTGTAAACTACGTTGTACCTGATCATGGGACTCAGTAAGAGAGAAAACACTGGTCTAAAACTAAGGTGTGAAGTGAAAGGTCTCAGACACTGAACTAGAGGGCTGTATAAGAGAAATTACTCACTGTTTGCAGATAAATAAAGTGTGTTACTATCCATGAGGAGTTGTAGACCCTTACTGAGCAATAAGAAGCAATCAGCTTCAGGGGCTGTGTGCACACAGACGTCCCGGCCAGAGATACTCTGGGTCAATATCTCAACGTGTAGGGCGACTTCACTGTATTAAAGGGCAAGATGAAAATAAAAGGATTTTTTTCAGCCCTGCGCTACTGACGTTTGGGCACCTGGTGTGGAGGAGTGTGGGCAGAGCAGAGGGATTTCCTCATGGGTCTGCAAGCTGGCTATAAACTGCGAACTGTGGACGGGGTCAAGTCTGCCAACTGCCTGCCCATCTTCCGTGGTTACATTCATGCTTAGCAGCCCTTAGAGAAGATGAATACAGTGACCCTCAATGCTTTCAATCTCTTTCGAGAGAGGTGGGCACCATGGGGCATACAATGCTTTATTTCCCCCTCCAACTCCATTTCGATTGAGCCCCTTCCCTCTCTCCCTACCTCCCCCTCACTTTCAATGGATTGCATTAGCCATAATGGGCTGAGCTTGGACTGGCCACACTGGCAGGTTACAACAGCAAAAAGCCACCATGCTTTTGGCGCTGGGGAAGTCACTCAGTTGCATGTGACAACACGTCTGGGTATTAAAGAAAGGATTTGAGGAGATGGAGAATCAGGAAAGGGTGAGAGGCAGACAGGAGAAGTGGGATGAGGGCAGAAAGCACCTTCCTTACTGCCAACAGCCAGAAAAGAGACATGCCATTTGGCATGACCTGCCAGTCTTTGGACTATAGGGCTCCCATAACTGGCATCACACCGAGTAAAAACTGAGAGAACTGCGGGTGCTGTGAATCAGGAGCAAAAGCAAAGTCTCTGGAAAAGCTCAGCAGGTCTGGCAGCATCCATCCTCAGCCACTAGACCCTAAATGTTAACTGCGTTTCTTTTCCTTCACAGATGCTGCCAGGCTTGCTGAGCTTTCCAGCAACGTCAGTTTTTGTGGCATCACACTGGCACTGAAATTCATATATCACATACTCAACTCAAGCTTGACAGTCACACCTTGTTAATGACAAACAATACTTGTATTATATTACTGTTGCTTTCTTACTGCATAAACCACCTACATTCAACTTGTTGCTCAAACATTTTTTTTTGGCTAACATGAGCTAGACAGACAAGGGACTGCCTGTTGCCTACAAATCTCAAAATTCAATGCCCAACTCTAGGTGTGATTCCTTGAATTGGCAGCATTTGTTAAACAATCCTGAGTATGGTAAGAATTATGCTGACAACCAATTTAATATTGTCATAGTGTGGCTCACCTGCATAGACTAGAGCCTCTGCATATTAATACTCAGGGACCTGATCAAAAAGAACAGGTATTCATAGCGAATCATAGAACCTTACAGGAGACAACCTTTGGTGCAGCACATCCTACTTCAACTCTACAGAATAGATGATAGCCATTTCTCAAACAACACCAATCAATGCCAACCTGCTTGGTATAACATGTTAACAACCCATGGCACTGAACTGCCAAGTGTCTTCTAACTGGAACGTGCAACCACACCTACCAAATAGTGTCCATTTATCAAACAATCTGCACTCTCTTTCCATATTATACAGGAAGACTATATTCACATTACACTGGTATTCTTTCAAAATGTCCTGATCAGTGAAAGAAAAGCTTCCAAGAAAGGAGATAGTAAGGACTGCCGATGGTAGAGCCAGAGATAACACAGTGTAGAGCTGGAAGAACACAACAGGCCAGGCAGCATCAGAGGAGCAGGAAAGCTGACGTTTCCCCAGAATCCCCCAACATCCACACTGTGTTATCCTTGAAGAAAGGAGCTCTTTTTAAAACCAGTAATACAATTCAAAATTTCCTCTTAACACTAAAAGATTTCTCTGAAGAGAGGCCTCTTCTGGAATACTCTGTCCAGTCCTGGTCTCTTTGTCACAGGAAAGATATTATTAAACTGGAGAGGATTCAGAAGAGATTTACCAGGATGTTGCCAGGAATGAAAGTTTCGAGCTATAAGGGGAGGCTGGATAGACTCAGGGACATTTTCTCGCTGGAGCATAGGAAGTTGAAAGTTGACCTTATAGAGGTTTATAAAATCACGAGGGCCATAGATGGGGTTAATGGAAGATCATATGGGGGATTTTAAAACTAGGGAATACATTGTTAAGGTGAGAAGAGACTCATTTAAAAATGACATGAGGTGCAAATCTTTTAAATAGATTCTCGTGTGGGATGAACTTCCAGAGGAAGGTGTGGATGTGGCACAATTATAACATTTAAAAGACATTTGGATAAGTACATGAATAGGGAAAGGTTTAGAGGGATATGGGCCAGGAGCAGGCTGGTGGGACTGGCTTAGTTTGGGATGATAGTCGGCATGAACTGGTTGGGCTGTAGGGTCTGTTTCTGTGCTGGATGACTATGACTCCATAAGATAAAATAATGGAAGCACTCCAGAAATGATTTGATTGGGAGGATTATGGATCTGCTCTGAAGAAATGACTAACATATGTTCTGATTTGTCACTCCTTGGTGGGATGTGGGCATTGCTGGTTGGACCAACATTTATTGCCCACCCTGAGTTGGTTTCAGGAAATTGGCAGTGAACTGCCCTCTTGAACTGCTGCAGTCAATGTGCAGTGTGTTGGCCCACAATACTGTTAGAGAGGAAATTCCAGCAGTTTGACCCAGTGACAATGAAATAACAGTGATATAATTCTAAGTCAGGACGGTCAGAGGGAAGCTTTCAGGAGGTGATGTTCCCACCGTGTGCCCTTCATAATCTTAAATTATAATCTTGAAGCCAGCTTTAGATTTTTCCTCAGATAAAAGAACAGATTTGTATTTATATTTATATTCTAACAGCAGTATACATACAATGCCAAGGACTTGACATACATATCCATCCACACTTGGACAAAAATTCAGTGACAGCAGCTCAATCTGTGAAATTCATCCTGGCTTGAATTGGTCAGGAGTCAGTTTTTAGCCTCGAGTCAGTGTGAGTTCTAAGTAGAGTTCAGTCTAAATCAGAAGCTGTGGCCTGGGCCTGAATCAGAGATTAGAGGTTAGGCATCGGCTCTATGTGGGCCTGATTTGTCACTCCTTGGTGGGATGTGGGCATTGCTGGTTGGACCAACATTTATTGCCCACAAACAAACATTCTGGGCCTAAGTGTGGGGGCAAGTAAGCCTGAATAACTGAAAGTCAGTTGCAGGCCTAAATTATCAGTCATCAGGCAGCCCTGGATTAGGAGATAGGTCTGAAACCAAAAAACAAACACTGCTGCCTTGCTGCACCGAGCACACGGATTTGATTCCAGCCTCGGGCGGCTGTCCGTGCGGAATTTGCACATTATCCCTGTGTCTGCGTGGGTTTCCTCCGGGTGCTCCGGCTTCCTCCCACAGCCAAAAGGTGTGCCGGTCAGGGTGAATTGGCCATGGGAAATTGCCCCACAGTGTGCAGAGATGTGCAGACAAGGTGGGTTACCCATGGGGGATCTAGGGTTACAGGGAGAGGGTGCGGGGATGGGTCTGGGTGGACTGCTCTTCAGAGGGTTTGGGACAGCCGTGTGGGCTCGATGGGCCAATTGGGAAACTTCTGCACTGTGGGAATTCTATGGGATAAGTCAAACTGGTAAATGGGGCGGCACAATGGCTCAGTGGTTAGCACTGCAGCCTCACAGCACCAGGGACCCGGGTTCGATCCCAGCCTCGGCTAACTGTCTGTGTGGAGTTTGTACATTCTCCCTGTGTCTGCTTGGGTTTTCTCCGGGTGCTCCGGTTTCCTCCTACAGTCCAAAGATGTGCAGGCTAGGTGGATTGGCCATGCTAAATTGCCCGTAGTGTTCAGGGATGTGTGGGTTATAGGGGGATGGGTCTGGGTGAGGTGCTTCAAGGGGCGGTGTGGACTTGTTGGGCCGAAGGGCCTGTTTCCACTCTGTAGGGAATCTAATCTAATCTAAATGAGACACACTTCTCTGACTAGTCTTGTATACTTCAGAAAGAATCTCCAATACAAATGCCCACCCTCACTTCTAAATATTGCAGTTTGTTTTTTAACCGGCTTTCTCCTTCTGGGAGTTTTGAACCAGTCATGAGGCAGATAGTCCTGACTCAAGCATCTACTGTACGAGTCCCATCTGAACGTGAACACAGGCTGGGGGCTCTGTTTTGGAATGTGTTGACATTAAGACTCATTCAGCCTTCAGTCCCTCACTAACACTGAGGTTTGTTGAAGATGGGACAATGAAGGGTTCCTATGCCTTCCATGCCTCAGCAAAAATATTTTTATTGAATTCAAATTCCACCATCTGCCATGGTGGTATTCAAACCTGGGTGCCCAGAACATTACCTGGGTCTCTGGATTAACAGTCCAGCTACAATACCACGAGGCCATCAGAAATACCTGCTGCATTCAATCACAAATAGGAAAACAACAAAACAATTGAGCTTGTCTTCTTCTGACAATGTTATTCAATAATTTAAGTCTGGAGGAAAAAGAGACGTGTTCTGTACATCTCTGTGAGCACTTGGTTTTGGGAATGTGGAAATATTAATGTGTTTATCATTTCCCTGAAAACTCAGGCCAATGGGTATGATTTTCTTCGAGCGGACTCCATGCTGAAGTGCCTCTCCAGTTTTTTTTGAGGAATCTGCTGGAAAAGCACTGTTGGACCTCTCAGTTTTGTTGCATACAAAGTTAAATCCACCACCATTGCACTCACATAATTGTTTGTAAATTAAGTATACGCCAGGCACTGCATGTCAAATCATTGCTGGCATTCTGATCACTCATTTTCCCCTCGGTGAGAATCGCCAAAGGTGAGCAACTTGTGGGAGTTTGCTGTGCTCAAATTTCCTGCTGCTTCTCCCAACATTACCACAGGCGACACACTTCAAAGTTCACCTCACTGAAGACGCAGACATGCTCGTTGAGCCGATGGGCTTGGTCGCAAACGTTTAGTCACCCTGTGAAGTAACATTGTCAGTGCGCCTCTGGTGAAGGGTCAGTGTTCTGTCCCATTTGTTATTTACATGCCTCGGTTTGCTGGGGCGGTTGGGGTTAGTTCCAGTTCTGTTTCTCAGTGAGTGAACTGTACACAATATACAAACCACTCAGCAAACTACATATGAGCTCCACCAAGCTTTACATGCCACAAACCCAGATCTCCTCAAGTCTCCGATTTTACAACTTCATGGCATCCTGGAGGTTTTGTAATTCTCCCTGAATTCATTCTCTTCAGAATTGGCAGATTGGTGGGTCTTTGACTTGAGGGCTATTGGCCTTGATCCTATTCTAAAGCTCAACATCAGCAGACTGCTTGAAATGCTGGTGTTTTGAGCTGAGGTTGAAACTCGTGCTACCCCAGGGGCGCTACTCTATCACGTTAGCTGGAGAACTCTTCATCTCCTGAATTTCTTTTGCAGCTGAACTCTTTCCTGATAACTAAGGTAGTTGCCCCATAACATCATCTCAGGAGCGTTCATCTCGTGGAATTTTCATCATGGACTCCTCTGGTGAAGCCGATATTTTCTCTTACAATGTGTAGGATTCTGGGTTTTTGGACCAGGTAATCTCTTCACAATCATGTTCTGTGCCTTCATCTTTATTTAGTTGCGGTTCCTATGGAAACATGTGCAGGTCACTTTCAATCAGTGTGAACTAATCTTTACACTTACCCACTCCCCCAACCCCGACACATCTGTACTGAAGTAAGTCCGCTCTCTATGTTAACTAGTAGCTTGTTCTGAACATCTTAATTTGCCCTCAATGTTTGTCCTATTGATGAACACAATATGTTCATATCCTTGGTCACTGTTGAAGAATTGTTCAGAGGAAGGGTCTCTCTACCCGAAACAGTAACTGTGATTTCTCTCCACAGATGCTGCCAGCTCTGGTGAGCTTTTCCAGAAATTTCTGTTTTTGATTCTGATTCACTGCATCAGTGGCTCTGTCAGTTTTTAACTGAAAAATTGTTATTGACTTTGCTCTTTCACAGACTGTCAGAGTCATGGAGTTATACAGCATGGAAGCAGGAGTAGGGAACCCTGGATGAAAAAGGCTGTTACCAGAACAAAGAAGGTGGGATTGATCAGGTACAGGCAACTGGGATCAAGGGAAGCCATGGAGGTAGAGAGGGGTTACAGGATTTAACTGAAGAAGGAAATCAGGATGTCTCAAGAGGGGCATGAGTCAGCTTTGACTGAAAATGTCAGGGCGAATCCAAATAGATTCTTTCCGTATATTAAAGCCATAAAAATAACTGGAGAGAGAATAGGAACTCTGAATGGCCAGAGTGGACATGCATGTGTGGAACTGCCGGAGATGAATGAGGTTCTCAATGAATAGTTTGCCTCTTTGTGAGCTGTGGATAATGACATGAAGACATGGCGACTTTGGGAAGTCAGTGGTGATATCTTGGTGACAGTCCATGTCACAGTGGAGGAGGTGTTGGAAGTATTGGAAGTGCTGAGAAGAGAAATCTGGGAATTATAGGCTTGTAAGCATAGCATGTGTGATAGGCATGTTACTTGAGAAGATTCTGAGGGATAAGATATGCATGCATATGAAAAGACAGGGTTTGATTAGGAGTAGTCAGTGCGGCTTTGTGCATTAGAGATGATGCCAAACAAAGTTGTCAGAGTTCTTTGATGAAATGTTCAGGAAGTGTGATGGCAGCACAGGAGGCGTCGTCCGTATGGATTTCAGTGAGGCCTTTGATAAGTTTCCATGTTTTAGGCAGCTCTGGAAGGTTAGTTCGAATAGAATCTAGTAAACGAGATACATAATTGGCTTGATGGGTGGAAGCAGAGAGTAATAGTGAAAGGATGCTTGTCGGAGTGGAGGTCTGTGACTCGTGGTGTGCCTCAGGGGTCAGTGCTGGGCCTATTGCTGTTTGTTATCTATATCAATGCTGTAGATGAGGGTGTACAAGGCATGATTAGTCAGTTGGCAGATGACACTAAAATAGATAGTATTGTGGATAGTGAGGAAAGTTTTCAGAAATTGCAACATGATGTTGATCAGCTGTGGAAGTGGGCCGATAAATGGCAAATGGATTTGATTCTAGATAAGTGTGAGGTGTTGCATTGTGGAAAGCGAAATCAAGGTGGGAATTTCAGGGTGAACGGTACGGCTGTAAGGAGTGTAGCGGAACAGAGGGACATTGGAGTTCAGGTGCACAATTCTCTGACAGCTGAGTGACGGCTAGACAGGGCAGTGAAGGTGGGGTTTGACAAACTGGCTTTCGTCTATGTGTGCATTGAGTATCGAAGGTGGGAAGTTGTGTTGCAGATGAGGACGACACATTTGGCGTATCAGCCTAACAAAGTGTGGATGAACACAGCAGGCCAGGCAGCATGTGGGGAGCAGGAAAGTTGATGTTTCAGGTCGGGACTCTTCTTCAGAAATTGGAGAAGGGGAAGGAAGCTCAGAAGTTAATAGAAAGACGAGGGGTTGAACTGGGGAAGGTAGATGGGATGGTGACAGGTGAGTGCAGGTAGGGGTGGTGGGGATTAGTCAGTGAGGTGGGAGGTGCAGATAGGTGGGAGAGAAGGTGGACAGGTTGTATCAGGTCAAGGAGGTAGGGATGAGAGGTAGGGTTGATCATGAGATGAGGCCGGGCAAGGGGAGATTTTAAAACTGGTAAAATCCACGTTTAGGCCATTGGGCTGTCAGCTCCTGAGGCAGGACATGAGGTGCTTCTCGTCCAGTTTGTGGCAAGTAGTTTGTTGCAAGTCAAGTGCAGATCCTCCACAAAACAGGCTCTGTATCTTCTCTTGCAGTATTGTGTTCAGATTTGGTCACCTTGTTACAGGAACAATTCTATTAAATTGGAAAAGATGAAACAGTTGCCCTGAGATAGAGGTAGAGGTTGGACAAGCTCAGGCTAATTTCTTTAGAGTGTAGGAGACTGAGAGGGGATCTCCTCGAAGTGTATAAGCTCATGAGAGTCTTGTAAATACATGGAAACCTGGTCACCCTGAGAGTGGTACACACATGGAGTAAGGGGCCAACAGAAGTGCTTGAGGGGCTACATTAACAACATTTAATAGGCATTGGGACAAATACACGGATGGGAAAGGTTTAGAAGGACAGGGTCCTGGTGCAAGGAAATGATTTTAGCACGGATAGAAATTTTGGTCAGCGTGCATCATTCCGGGCCAAAGGACCTGTCTCTCAGCCAGAAGACTCTGTGACTCTATTGTACTCAGGGGGCCATCACCATGAGAACCTGTGGAACTGAATGCAGTCAGGTGACAGCATGGCAACTCCCCGCCATTCCTATTGGTCCAAATGAAATGGGCCCTCCTGGTAAGAAGCCAATGGATGTAGACATTGGTGGAATTTGCAGAGATTGGGGCTGGATCATTGGTTCATTGTTGCTGCTTCTGGTCTGATTGGTGTCAGGTGAGTGCAGGTTGTGTGTATAAAAGGAGCTGGGTGGGGGCTGGAGGGGATGGTTGAAGTGTTTGTGATCATGGGGGATTTTGTAGTGAGGGGTTTGTTCCCTGTGTTGTTAGTTAGTTAGTTGGTTGGTGCTGTTTGTTTCTTGGAAACTCAGCAACTGAACCTGAGGTATCCATGGAGAAGAGTGAGAGCCACCCCTGTACCTGAGTGAGTTTCTCCTCATGGGGGTCCCATTGGTTCCAGTTTCAGAATGTCTGAGGGTGGGAGTGTGTCCCCACTGCAGACTGTGATGGTGCAGTGTGGAGAGCAGAAGCTGCTGGTCAGGGCCCAGTTGGATTTATTTGGAACCAGGCACCTAATTAATGCTGCTGACCTGACCCTGGGAACAGTAGGCTGTCAGCCAACCAGGGTCTACCCTGAGAACCACACTGTCCTCTTTGACTATGGCCTGCATGAGTGTGGCAGCAGATTGCAGGTAATGGGAGTCCTCCATAGTTGCGGGAAGCTTGGTCTATACAGTGTTCCTTGCTGTAATGCTGGCTCCAATGCTGTGGTTATTGGGGTGTACTTTCTCTTGTTCTCAAGCTGAGATTGTCTCTTCTAGATTTGACTGTGGCTGAAGTGGTTCTGTGGGCCCCCAAACCCCTCTGTTGTCCCTATGGCATTGAGATTATTTCTAGTTCTCCTGGATATGATTAGCTTTCAATGTTTGAGTCTTGTTTCTCCTTAGTCAGCTCTACTGTCATTCTCATCCCTTGAGGGTGACACTGCTAAAAACATTACCATTGAGCTGCCTTGTTCTTGAAGGGCTCCAATTTCCCACTTTCCTTGCCTTTGGAACAACTGGGCTTGTGGGATATGTGCTCTGTTTCTGTATTATTAGATTATCCCCTGGTCTGTTTACTGAAACTGACTTTATTGAATCACTTTGCTGAATAGTTTAGCCTTGTCCTCGATAACCTCAAACATTAGGTTTGCTGATGACTGAGGAAACCAAAATGTCTGAGAGAATCGGGGTCACGTTACTGTTCCCTCAGTGATTTCTATTGCTAGTTTCTACAAAAACCATCCATCTGTTTCAACAACTGTGTATTTCCACTGTAAATGCATTCCCTATCTGATCATTGCTGATCAATTGATTGATGCCCTACCTTGTCAAATTCATCCAAAATGATGAACCTCTGAGCTATGATGTATTGCCTGTAAAACTGGTGTCACTGCTTGTGAGCAAACAAGAGGCTGGCACTGAGCCTGTCAACTCCCTACGTAACTGTGGGAATGGGATGATGTCCTTGTGTTGCATAGAACCTTCATTTCAAATTGGTTCCCCATTCCTTCATCTGTTGTCTTTCAGATGACTGGAGACTTCTTGATCTACACCACCCACCTGACCCACATCCCAAACTATCCTGGGTCTGTCATTGTGAGAACCAATGGAGCTGTCATTCCCATTGTGTCGTTATTTGAGGTGAGCCTTTGCTAGATTGTCAACATCATCTGTAGCTGTCACCTGACACTAGCTTAAAATGGCTGCACTGTCTCTCCCCAGGACAGGCAATGTGAGCAGTGACCCCATCAATCCCACAGGATCCCATTCAGCTCCACCAGGTCTAGAGAAGGGCACTTGTCATTCTCCCTGCGTCTAATGAATGGTATGTGAGGGCTGGCTAGGGAGGGATCGCCTGGTGTCACTCACTGGGAGCTGCACCTACTATCTGTAACCCTTGTCCTCTTGTACTTCAGGTGACTGGCTTAAAGAGCACACTTCCACTGTCTACTCCCTGGGAGACCTCATTCACATTGAGGCGTCTGTTTCAATGGACAACCACTTGCCCCTGAAGCTGTACATTGACCGCTGTGTAGCTACACTGAGCCCAGGCAAGGACTCCAGCCCCAGATACAGCATCATTGACTACAATGGGTAAGGAGCTCTCTGCTTTCTCCAGCTGCTTCCATCTCAATGGCTTCACTCCGTTCACTTCATGGCCCTTTGTTCACCTGCAGTTGCCTCGTAGACAGCAAAGCTGAGGACTCCTTTTCAACCTTTGTGTTGCCGAGAGACCAGCGGGAGCCAGACAAGCTCAGGTTTGACCTGGATGCCTTCCGCTTCTATGGAGATGAACAATCCTTGGTAAGAGGAAGCTGCTGATTAGTCACTCCCACCCAGTGGGGAGAAGCCAAACTGACTTGTGCTGCATGTGTCCCTCAGATATTCATCACCTGTCACCTGAAAGTTGCTGCAGTAGATCAGGGAGATTCCAGGAACAAAGCTTGTACTTTCCAGAAGCTGCACAAGATGTGAATGGTTTCTGACCTACCCTCTGCCCCCACTCACCGTCCCTTAGTGATGTTGTTGGTGAGGTGATGCCCCACGTGGTTCATGAGCTTTTTCTCCTGTTTAGCTGGACCCCACTAGAGGAATCAAGCAGTGACATTTGTGCCTGTTGCCATGTGGGGAACTGTGGTAGCACACGGGACATCATCCTTCCCTTCAGAGGAAGGAGAGACCTTGGAGCTGAAGCTGGTAAGTCACTGAACCACGAGATGTTCGGGCTATACACCCCTTCCTGAACCTAACCGTACTGCTCTCTCTCCTGCAGAGTGAAGCTGGATTGAAGTGGGAGGGTGAGTCCTCAGTTGGCCCCCTGCTCATTCTGGATCCTGAGCTGACCAGCCTGGCGACTGAGCCCCTGACTGAGGATGAGCAAAGGATGCAGGAGATGTCTCCAGGCGGTGAGTTGCCTGACTGCTAGTTTGCCTCTTTGTCCCAGTTTCCATCAGTAACCATTGGTTTCTCCTTGCTGTGTAGGTGTGCAGTCTGAGCTGGTTGTGATGCTGTCCCTGACAGTGACAGCTGTCTCCCTGATCTCTGCTTCGTTGATGGCCTTGATCCTGTACAGGAAGCACCAGCGAACTCCACTCAACTATTGATGGAATAGTCCAATAAAGCAGTGACTCCTTGTCTCTTGTTTCTTGCACCTAGTTTGTTTCTGCATCCTCATGCGAGTTGATATCCCTGGGGTTATGCTATGAACCCCCAGAAACCTTTTCTGGCTGTTATTTTTACTGAATGCAAGCAGTGATGCCTAAACAGTACAGTGACTACAGGGTCTTGTTGGCAACACAAAATGGGACTTCCACATCTGAGATCAATATTCACACCATTCCCTCTATAATAGGAACACTGGTGTGAACTGTCCTGAGTTTGCTCCAATTACATCGGTCCTTTGCGAATCAGGACACCTGGGTGTTCAGAGTAAGAAACGTTGATCAGACTGGCCCTCCATGCTGTATCCCTGCCTCTTTACCTAGATGCTGGGCATGGGTGGCATGGAGGCTTAGTGGCTTAGACTGTTGCAACGCAACACCAGGAGACTGAGTTCATTCCACCTGCTGGTGGTTGCATGTTATCGCTGTGACTGGGAGTGCTCAGGTATCTTTTCCCCTCCACCCAAAGGGGTGCCAGTCACCATGAATTGGCCATGGGGAAAGTGCACCAGAGTACAGGGATATGTAGGCCCTGTGGGTTATATATGGGGGATGTAGGGTTAAAGGGCATGGTCAGGACCCTCTTCAGAGGGGTTGGGGTAGCTGTGTGGACTCAATGGGGCAATTGCACTGCTTCCATAATGTGAGAATTCTATGGGGTGAATCAAACTGGTGCCTGAGACACATTGCTCTGTCTTCTGCTGTATTCTTCAGAAAGAATCTCAGTCCAATGTCCACCTTGTCTTGTAAATATTAGTTGTTTTTTTTCTCCACTGGGCTTTCTTCCCTGGGGTTTTGGTCTGAGGTCAGATAGTCCTGACTCAACTGAGTCAAGCATCTACTGTACAAATTGCAGCTGAATGTGA
The DNA here is from genome assembly GCF_030684315.1 of Stegostoma tigrinum. Taxonomy (NCBI): domain Eukaryota; kingdom Metazoa; phylum Chordata; class Chondrichthyes; order Orectolobiformes; family Stegostomatidae; genus Stegostoma; species Stegostoma tigrinum. The sequence goes on from NC_081388.1 coordinate 8,666,646, forward strand.
ATGCAGGCTGGGGGCCCTGTTTTGGAATGTACAGGCCTTAAGACTCCTCCACACTTCAGGCCCTCATTAACAACTGGGGTCTAGAGGTGAACAATAATCAAGTGTCATCCCTTCTGCTCCAAAAACTATACCCAGTTGCTGATGACCTAATTATAAAGATGGCCACAACACACATCTGAGAGTTACTGCCCAAGCGCCTTTGTAAGCTTTAGCTGTTTAAACACTTCATTACTGTGGGTAATAAAATGTGAGGCTGGATGAACGCAGCAGGCCAAGCAGCATCTCAGGAGTACAAAAGCTGACGTTTCGGGCCTAGACCCTTCACCAGAGAGGATTTTGTGCTCCTGAGATGCTGCTTGGCCTGCTGTGTTCATCCAGCCTCAGATTTTATTATCTCTCTCATTACTATGGGTGGTGTGTTTCTCTATAATGTGTTCTCCTCCTGTAATACCTTCACACAAATGTTCTGGGATGTTCAGTGCCTTGGAGAATTTCAGTAATCCTATTTTGATTTACATCAAGCAGTGCACCAATCATTGTCAAACAATTTTTAATATAATTTCCTCACGGATGAGGGTGGCACAGGCTAGGTGCGTGTTTATTGTCCAGAGGGCAGCTGTAGTCCAGGCAAGGATGGCAGTTTCCTTCTGTGAAGGATGGTGGCGAACTAGATGGGTTTTCTCCCAACAATTGGTAACAGACTCTGTCATTATTGGACTGTTTAATCCCGGATATTTTTATTGAATTTGAATTCCAGCTCCCCGGAACATCACCTGTGTCTCTGGTTAAACTGCCCAACTATAATACCACAAGGCCATCGTAATTACCCATGGCATTCAATCACAGGCAGAGAAAGAACAATACTGTTGAGCTTGGGGCTTGTCCTCTGACAGTGTTATTCAATCATTTCAGTCTGGAGGAAAAGGAAAAGGTGTTCGTAGTTTTGGGTGTGTGGAAGTATTACTGTGTTCGTCCTTTCTCTGAGAAGCCACTGGGGCTAACTTTCTATGACCTCACACCATGCTTCAGTCCCTCTTTGTGGGCAAGCACTGTTGGAGCTACGTTATGTTGGGTAAAAAGTTAAATTCATCACAATTCCGCTCACACATTTGCTTGTAAATTAAATATACTCCAGGTACTGTGTTCAAAGAAGCACAGGTGAATGTTTGCTGGCATTCTGATCACACATTTTCCCTCAGTAAGCACCTCTGTGGGATCTTTCCTGCTGCTTTTCCCTACATTACCACAGATGCCACACTTCAAATTTCACCCCATTCAGGTTGGAGATGTGCTCACTGAGCGAACAGGTTTGGATGCAAACGTTTCATCACCCTGCTCGGTAACGTCGTCAGTGCACCTCTGGGGAAGCGATGGTGTTCAGTCCCACTAGTTAATTCTGTGTCTCAGCTTGCTGGAATGGTTGGGATTCCTTCCGGTTCTGTTTCTCAGTGGTTTGTATATTGGGACAGTTCAATCACTGAGGAACAGAACTGGAAGCTATACCAGCCATTCCAGCAAACAGAGACATATAAATAACAAGTGGGACAGAACACCATCGCTTCCCCAGAGGCACACTGATGATGTTATCTACCAGGGCGATGAAATGTTTGCACCCAAAGCCAACGGCTCGGCCAGCATGTCTACAACCTCATTCACAACCCCAACTACCAATCTCCTCAAACTTTTCACCCCAGTGTCTGCGAATCGCTTTCAGTACGTTCCTAACTTGAAAAGAGACAAGATCAGAATGCATTTACTTTAAGGTGGTTTGGACAGTAACCAGTCCTTCACCACCCCTTAAAGGCTCACAGTAAGCTTGGCTCTTTGTTACATTGTTGGCTTGACATTGGCCGGGCAGCTGTTGTTCTGGGTAGACGAGGATGCTTCAGGAAGAATGTAGACAGAAAGCAATGTCTTTTCATGGAATCAGATGGCACCAGTAACCAGCCACTGAGGACTTGGGATTGAGAGCAGGGTTGGCACTCAGTGCGTCAGCTCATCTCATCTATTGGCACGGACCCTGGCATTGCCTTATGCATGTGGATATCTCACCTGATTCCTTTTGCCTTGCTGCTTCCAATGACTCTTTCAAAGTTTGACGCTTTCAAATCTGTTTTTACTGCGATCCTGCGACTGCACCAATCTGAAAGTAAACAGGGCCGAATGGTACATGTTGTATACATTGCCCTGCCTACCACCCTCAGATTGTGGTCAGGGCACTTCATTGCTACGAGCCTCTCGTCGTGACCAACCCGGCTGGTGGGCAAGTAAAGTGACCAATGAGTCTCAACCAGAAGAGGCCATTTTTTTCGAAAAAACGAGGTCTCATTTAGTGAGTGACAGTGATCACAAACCACCTAATTTACCAAGTTGCTCCCACAATGATGAGGAAATCTAGGTTAAGATCTCTAACCTCTTTGGGTTCCAAGATCCTCAAGACATGATTGGATAAAACTCTTCCTAGAGTTAAATCGTTCGAAATTATTACTTCATACAACATCTCCATCAAACCTTACCCTATTTTGCACGGACCATTAAATTAACCGTGACCCCACATTCCCCCAAGTCTCCGATTTTACAACTTCATGGCATCCTGGAGGTTTTGTAATTCTCCCTGAATTCATTCTCTTCAGACTTGGCAGATTGGTGGGTCTTTGACTTGAGGGCTATTGGCCTTGATCCTATTCTAAAGCTCTACATCAGCAGACTGCTGGAAATGCTGGTGTTTTGAGCTGAGGTTGAAACTCGTGCTACCCCAGGGGCGTTACTCTATCACCTTAGCTGGAGGACTCTTCATCTCCTGAATTTCTTTTGCAGCCGAACTCTTTCCTGATAACTAAGGGAGTTGCCCTATAACATCATCTCAGCAGCGTTCATCTCGTGGAATTTTCATCACGGATTCCACTGGTGAAGCTGATATGTTCTTTTACAATGTGTAGGATTCTGGGTTTTTGGACCAGGTAATCTCTTCACAATCATGTTCTGTGCCTTCATCTTTATTTAGTTGCGGTTCCTATGGAAACATGTGCAGGTCACTTTCAATCAGTGTGAACTAATCTTCACACTTACCCACTCCCCCAACCCCGATACATCTGTACTGAAGTAAGTTCGCTCTCTATGTTTACTAGTAGCTTGTTCTGAACATCGTAATTTGCCCTCAATGTTTGTCCTATTGATGAACACAATATGTTCATATCCTTGGCCACTATTGAAGAATTGTTCAGAGGAAGGGTCTCTCTACCCGAAACAGTAACTATGATTTCTCTCCACAGATGCTGCCAGCTCTGGTGAACTTTTCCAGAAATTTCTGTTTTTGTTTCTGATTCACTGCATCTGTGTCTCTGTCAGTTTTTAACTGAAAAATTGTTATTGACTTTGCTCTTTCACAGACTGTCAGAGTCATGGAGTTATACAGCATGGAAGCAGGAGTAGGGAACCCTGGATGAAAAAGGCTGTTACCAGAACAAAGAAGGTGGGATTGATCAGGTACAGGCAACTGGGATCAAGGGAAGGCATGGAGGTAGAGAGGGGTTACAGGATTTAACTGAAGAAGGAAATCAGGATGTCTCAAGAGGGGCATGAGTCAGCTTTGACTGAAAATGTCAGGGCGAATCCAAATAGATTCTTTCCGTATGTTAAAGCCATAAAAATAACTGGAGAGAGAAATGGAACTCTGAATGGCCAGAGTGGGCATGCATGTGTGGAACTGCAGGAGATGAATGAGGTTCTCAATGAATAGTTTGCCTCTTTGTGAACTGTGAATAATGACATGAAGACATGGCAACTTTGGGAAGTTAGTGGTGATATCTTGGTGACAGTCCATGTCACAGTGGAGGAGGTGTTGGAAGTATTGGAAGTGCTGAGAAGAGAAACATGGGAATAATACACTTGCAAGCGTAACATGTGTGATAGGCAAGTTACTTGAGAAGATTCTGAGGGATAAGATATGCATGAATATCAAAAGACAGGTTTTGATTAGGAGTAGTCAGCATGTCTTCGTGCATTAGAGATGATGCCTCACAAATTTGTCAGAGTTCTTTGATGAAGTGTTCAGGAAGTTTGATGGGAGGGCAGGAGTCATTTTCCATATGGATTTCAGTAAGGCCTTTGATAAGTTTCCATGATGCATTTTGGAAAGTGAGATCAAGGTGGGAATTTCAGGATGAACAGTAGGGCTGTAAGGAATGTAGTGGAACAGAGGGATATTGGAGTTCAGATGCACAATTCTCTGAATGCAGAGTGACGGGTAGACAGGGCAGTGAAGATGGCGTTTGGCACGCTGGGATTCGCCAATGAGGGCAATGAGCATCTAAGGTGGGAAGTTGTGTTGCAGATATGCAGGACCTATTTGGAGTGTCAGCATGGCAAAGTGTGGATGAACACAGCAGGCCAGGCAGCTTCAGAGGAGCTGGAAAGTTGACGTTTCAGGTTGGGACCCTTCTTCAGAAATGTTAGAGGGGAAAGGGAGGTCAGAAGTTAATACAGAGGAGGGGTGGTGCTGGGGAAGATAGGTGGGATGGTGGTAGGTGAGTGCAGGGAGGGCTGATGGGGATTAGTCAGTGCGGTGGGAGGCGCAGATAAGTGGGAGAGAACTTAGGACAGGATGTATCAGGCCAAGGAGGCCTGAGATGAGATGAGGACCGGGAGGGAAGCTTTGAAAACTGGTAAAATCCACCTTTAGGCCATTGGGCATCAGCTCCTGAGGCAGGACATGAGGTGCTTCTCCTCCAGTTTGTGGGAAGTTGTTTGTTGCAAGTCAAGTGCAGATGTTTTGCGAAACAGGCTCTGTATCTCTGCTTGGAGTATTGTGTTCAGTTTTGTTCACCTTGTTACAGGAGCAATCCGATTAAATTGGAAAAGGTGAAACTGTTACCCTGAGATAGAGGGAGAGGTTGGACAAGCTCAGGCTAATTTCTTTACAGCATAGGAGATTGAGAGGGGATATCCTCGAAGTGTATAAGCTCATGAGAGTCTTGAAAAGACATGGCAACCTGGTCACCCTGAGGGTGGTGCGCACACGTAGTAAGGGGCCAACAGAAGTGCTTGAGGGGCTACATTAACAACATTTAATAGACATTGGGACAAATACATGGATGGGAAAGGTTTAGAAGGATAGAGGCAAGGTGCGAGGAAATGAAATTAGCACAATGGACATTTTGATCAGCATGCACCATTCTGAGCCAAAGAACATCTCTCTGTGCCTGAACACTCTGTGACTCTATTGTACTCAGGGGGTCATCTCCATGAGAACTTGTGGAGCTGAATGCAGTCAGGTGACAGCATGGCAACTCCCAGCCATTCCTATTGGTCCAAATGAAATGGGCCCTTCTGGTAAGAAGCCAATGGATTTAGACTTTGGTGGAATTTGCAGAGATTGGGGCTGGATCATTGGTTCATTGTTGCTGCTTCTGGTCTGATTGGTGTCAGGTGAGTGCAGGTTGTGTGTATCAAAGGAGCTGGGTGGGGGCTGGAAGTGATGGTTGAGTTGTTTGGCATCATGGGGGATTTTGTAGTGAAGGGTTTGTTTCCTGTGCTGGTGTTAGTTGGAGCTGTTTGTTGCTCTGAAACTTGGCAACAGTTTCTGAGCCAGAGGATTCCATGGAGAAGAGTGAGAGCCACCCCTGTACCTGAGAGAGTTTCTCCTCACGGGGGTTCCATTGGTTCCAGTTTCAGAATGTCTGAGGGTGGGAGTGTGTCCCCACTGCAGACTGTGATGGTGCAGTGTGGAGAGCAGAAGCTGCAGGTCAGGGCCCAGTTGGATTTATTTGGAACCAGGCACCTAATTAATGCTGCTGACCTGACCCTGGGGACAGCAGGCTGTCAGCCAACCAGGGTCTACCCTGAGAACCACACTGTCCTCTTTGACTATGGCCTGCATGAGTGTGGCAGCAGATTGCAGGTAATGGGAGTCCTTCATAGTTGCTGGAAGCTTTAACTGTGGTGTTTCTTGCTGTGATGCTAGCTGCAGTGCTGTTGGTATAGGGTCTAATTTCTCTTGGTCTCAAACTGAGATTCTCTCTCTTAGATTAAGACAGGTTTGGGAACCACAGAACCATTTAAACCTGTGTCCTCAGGGCCTGTAAGTTATTTCTGGTTCTCCTGAACTTCATCAGCTCTATGTTTTGAGGCTTGTTTTCTCTTTAGTCACTCCTCTAAACCCCATCCTGTGTGGATCATACTCTTTAACAAAAGGTTAAGAGGGGCCTTGCTCTTGAATGTCTCCAAATTCCCACTTTCATTGCCTTTGGAATAACTTGGCTCCTGGGATAAGTGTTCTGTTTCTCTATTATTAGATTATCCCCTGTTCTGTTTTGAGTACGTTGCTGATTAGTTTGGTCTTATCCTTGTGATAGACTCAAATATTGGAGCTTTGCTGATATCTGAGGAAACCAGAATGTGTCTGAGAGAATCACAACCATGTTCTAGTTCCTTCAATGTTTCTTTTCCCCACAAAACCCATCTATCTGCTTCAACAAATGTGTATTTCCAATGTAAATGCATTCCCTATCTGATCATTGCTGATCTATTGCAAGATGCACGACCTAGTCCAATTGGTCCAAAATGACTAACCCCTGAGCTATGATTTATTGCCCCTAAAACTGGTCTCACTGCTTGTGTGCAAACAAGCAGCTGGCACCTGCCAAGCTCCTGAAGGACATCATCCCATTCCCACAATTCCTTATGTTGCATAGCACCTTCAATTCCAATTGTTTCCATTCTTTAATCTGCTGTCTTTCAGATGACTGGAGACTTCCTGATCTATACCACCCATCTGACCCACATCCCAAACTATCCTGGGTCTGTCATTGTGAGAACCAATGGAGCTGTCATTCCCATTGTGTGTCGTTATTTGAGGTGAGCCTTTGCTAGATTGTCAACATCATCTGTAGCTGTCACCTGACACTAGACTAAAATGGCTGCACTGTCTCTCCCCAGGACGGGCAATGTGAGCAGTGACCCCATCAAGCCCACCTGGATCCCATTCAGCTCCACCAGGTCTGGAGAAGGGCATCTGTCATTCTCCCTGCGTCTAATGAATGGTATGTGAGGGCTGGCTGGGGAGGGATCTCCTGGTGTCACTCAGTAGGTGCAACTCACACTAACCCTTGTCCTCTTGCATGTCAGGTGACTGGCTTACAGAGCGCACTTCCACTGTCTACTCCCTGGGAGACCTCATTCACATTGAGGCATCTGTTTCAATGGACAACCACATGCCCCTGAAGCTGTACATTGACCGCTGTGTAGCTACACTGAGCCCAGGCAAGGACTCCAGCCCCAGATACAGCATCATTGACTACAATGGGTAAGGAGCTCTCTGCTTTCTCCAGCTGCTCCCATCTCAATGACTTCACTCCATTCACTTCATGGCCCTTTGTTCACCTGTAGTTGCCTCGTGGACAGCAAAGCTGAGGACTCCTTTTCAACCTTTGTGTTGCTGAGAGACCAGCGGGAGCCGGACAAGCTCAGGTTTGACCTGGATGCCTTCCGCTTCTATGGAGATGAACAATCCTTGGTAAGAGGAAGCTGCTGACTTAGCTTCTCCCCACTGGGTGGGAGTGACTAAACACTGACTGACTTGTGCTGAATGTGTCCCTCAGATGTTCATCACCTGTCACCTGAAAGTTGTTGCGGTGGATCAGGGAGATTCCAGGAACAAAGCTTGTACTTTCCAGAAGCTGCACAAGATGTGTGTGTTTATCCCACTTGCTGCCCCTTAGTGATGTTGTTGGGGAGAGGTGATGCTCCATGTGGTTGATGGGCTTTTTGTCTTGTTTAGCTGGAGCCCACTGGAGGAATCAACCAGTGACATTTGTGCCTGTTGCCATGTGGGGAACTGTGGTAGCACAAGGGAGATCATCTTCTCCTCCAGAGGAAGGAGAGACCTTGGACCTGAAGCTGGTAAGTCACTGACTCATGAGACTCTGGGGCTTTTCACGCTTTCCCTGACCATGACCGTACTGTTCTTCCTGCAGAGAGTGAAGGTGGATTGAAGTGGGAGGGTGAGGCCTCGCTTGGCCCCCTGCTCATTCTGGATCCTGAGCTGACCAGCCTGGCAACTGAGCCCCTGACTGAGGATGAGCAAAGGATGCAGGAGATGTCTCCAGGCGGTGAGTTGCCTGACTGCTAGTTTGCCTCTTTGTCCCAGTTTCCATCAGTAACCATTGGTTTCTCCTTGCTGTGTAGGTGTGCAGTCTGAGCTGGTTGTGATGCTGTCCCTGACAGTGACAGCTGTCTCCCTGATCTCTGCTTCGTTGATGGCCTTGTTCCTCTACAGGAAGCACCAGCAAACTCTACTCAACTATTGATGGAATAGTCCAATAAAGCAGTGACTCCTTGTCTCTTGTTTCTTGTGTCTAGTTTGTCTCTGCATCATCATGAGTCGATACCCCTGGGGTTATGCTATGAACCCCCAGAAAACCTTCTCAATCCATTTTTATTGAATGTACTGTTTAGGCTTCACTGCTTGCAGTGACCACAGGGTCTTGTTGGCAACACAAAATGGGACTTCCACGCCTGAGATCACTGTTCAGACCATTTCCCTCTATAATAGGAACACTGGTGTGAACTGTTCTGGGTTTGCTCCCATTACATCTGGTCCTTTGTGAATAAGGATGCCTGGGTCTTCAGAGTAAGAAACATGGATCAGACTGACCCTCCATGCTGTATCTGTGCCTCTTTACCTGGCTACTGGGCATGGGTGGCATGGAGGCTTAGTGGTTTACACTGCTGCAATGCCACACCAGGAACCAGAGTTCAATCTGCCTGCTGGTGGTTGCACACTCACCCTGTGACTGGGTTTAGTGCTCAGGTGTTTTCCCCTAGCCCAAAGGTGCGCCAGTCCTGGTGAATTTTCCGTGGGGAAAGTGCCCCAGAGTACAGGGATGTATATGCACTCTGGGTCAGAGATGGGGGGACGTAGGGTTAAAGGGTGTTGGGCTGTTCTTCGGAATGTTTGGGGTAGCAGTGTGGACTAAAGGGGACATTTGGGCTGCTTACATACTGGTGAGAATTCTAAGGGGTAAATCAAACTGGTGCATGACACACATTGCTCTGGCTCTATCTTGTTAATATTTTAAAAAAATCTCAGTTCAATATCCGCCTTCTCTTCTAAATGCTTGTTTTTTCTCTCCACTGGGCTTTCTCCTGGGAGTTTTGGTCTGATATCAGATAGTCCTGACTCAAGCATCTACTCTGCAAATCGCATCTGAATGTGAGTGCAGGATGGGGGCCCTGTTTTGGAAAGTAGAGGCCTGAAGATGCCTTCAGGCCCTCGTTAACAACTGGGGCCTGAAGGTGAACAATATCAAGTATCACCCCTTCTGCTCCAAAAACTACACCCAGTTGCTGATGACCTAATTAGAAAGATGGCCGTAACACACATCTGAGAGTTACTGCCCAAGCACCTTTGTAAGCTTTAGCTGTTTAAAAACTCCATTACTGTGGTGGTGTGTTTCTCTATAATGTGTTCTCCTCCTGTAATATCTTCACACAAATGTTCTAAGATGTTTAGTGCCCTGGAGCGTTTCAGTAATCCTGTTTTGATTTACATCAAGCTGGGCACCATCCATTGTGAAACAATTTTTAAAATAATTTCCTCACGGATGAGGGTGGCACAGGCTAGGTGCGTGTTTATTGGCCAGAGGCCAGCTGTAGTCCAGGCAAGGATGGCAGTTTCCTTCTGTAAAGGATGTTGGTGAACTAGATGGGTTTTCTCCCAACAATTGGTTACAGACTCTGTCATTATTGGACAGGTTAATCACTGATATTTTCAATGAATTTGCATTCCAGCATCTGCTGTGGTGGGATTTGACTCCAGCTCCTCAGAAAATCACCTGTTGTGTCTCTCGTTTAACTATAATACCACAAGGCCATCGTAATTACCCACGGCATTCTATCGCAGGCAGAGAAAGAACAATATTGTTGAGCTTGGAGCTTGTCCTCTGACAGTGTTATTCAATCATTTCAGTCTGGAGGAAAACGAAAGGGTGTTCTGTGCATCTGAGCACTTAGTTTTGGGTGTGTGGAAGTATTACTGTGTTCATCCTTTCTCTGAGAAGCCACTGGGGCTAACTTTCTATGATCTCGCACCATGCTTCAGTACCTCTTTGTGGGCAAGCACTGTTGGAGCTACGTTATGTTGGGTAAAAAGTTAAATTCATCACCATTCCGCTCACATATTTGCTTGTAAATTAAATATACTCCAGGCACTGTGTTCAAAGAAGCACAGGTGAATGTTTGCTGGCATTCTGATCAGTCGTTTTCCCTCAGTGAGCACCCCTGTAGGATCTTGCTGTGCCCAGCTTTCCTGCTGCTTCTCCCTACATTACCACAGATGCCACACTTCAAATTTCACCCCATTCAGGTTGGAGATGTGCTCACTGAGCGAACAGGTTTGGATGCAAACGTTTCATCACCCTGCTCGGTAACGTCGTCAGTGCACCTCTGGGGAAGCGATGGTGTTCTGTCCTACTAGTTAATTCTGTGTCTCGGCTTGCTGGAATGGTTGGGATTCCTTCCGGTTCTGTTTCTCAGTGGTTTGTACATTGGGACAGTTCAATCACTGAGGAACAGAACTGGAAGCTATACCAGCCATTCCAGCAAACAGAGACATATAAATAACAAGTGGGACAGAACACCATCGCTTCCCCAGAGGCACACTGATGATATTATCTACCAGGGCGATGAAATGTTTGCACCCAAAGCCAACGGCTCGGCCAGCATGTCTACAACCTCATTCACAACCCCAACTACCAATCTCCTCAAACTTTTCACCCCAGTGTCTGCGAATCGCTTTCAGCACGTTCTTAACTTGAAAAGAGACACGATCAGAATGCATTTACTTTAAGGTGGTTTGGACAGTAACCAGTCCTTCACCACCCCTGAAAGGCTCACAGTAAGCTTGGCTCTTTGTTACATTGTTGGCTTGACATTGGCCGGGCAGCTGTTGTTCTGGGCAGATGAGGAAGCAGCAGGAAGAATGTAGACAGAAAGCAATGTCTTTTCATGGAATCAGATGGCACCAGTAACCAGCCACTGAGGACTTGGGATTGAGAGCAGGGTTGGCACTCAGTGCGTCAGCTCATCTCATCTATTGGCACGGACCCTGGCATTGCCTTATGCATGTGGATATCTCACCTGATTCCTTTTGCCTTGCTGCTTCCAATGACTCTTTCAAAGTTTGACGCTTTCAAATCTGTTTTTACTGCGATCCTGCGACTGCACCAATCTGAAAGTAAACAGGGCCGAATGGTACATGTTGTATACATTGCCCTGCCTACCACCCTCAGATTGTGGTCAGGGCACTTCATTGCTACGAGCCTCTCGTCGTGACCAACCCGGCTGGTGGGCAAGTAAAGTGACCAATGAGTCTCAACCAGAAGAGGCCATTTTTTTCGAAAAAACAAGGTCTCATTTAGTGAGTGACAGTGATCACAAACCACCTAATTTACCAAGTTGCTCCCACAATGATGAGGAAATCTAGGTTAAGATCTCTAACCTCTTTGGGTTCCAAGATCCTCAAGACATGATTGGATAAAACTCTTCCGAGAGTTAAACCGTTCAAAATTATTACTTCATACAGCATCTCCATCAAACCTTACCCTATTTTGCACGGACCATTAAATTAACCGTGACCCCACATTCCCCCAAGCCTCCGATTTTACAACTTCATGGCATCCTGGAGGTTTTGCAATTCTCCCTGAATTCATTCTCTTCAGACTTGGCAGATTGGTGGGTCTTTGACTTGAGGGCTATTGGCCTTGATCCTATTCTAAAGCTCACATCAGCAGACTACTTGAAATGCTGGTGTTTTGAGCTGAGGTTGAAACTCGTGCTACCCCAGGGGCGTTACTCTATCACCTTAGCTGGAGAACTCTTCATCTCCTGAATTTCTTTTGCAGCTGAACTCTTTCCTGATAACTATGGTAGTTGCCACATAACATCATCTCAGGAACGTTCATCTCGTGGAATTTTCATCATGGACTCCTCTGGTGAAGCCTCTATTTTCTTTTACAATGTATAGGATTCTGGGTTTATGGACCAGATAATCTCTTCACAATCATGTTCTGTGCCTTCATCTTTATTTAGTTGCGGTTCCTATGGAAACATGTGCAGGTCACTTTCAATCAGTGTGAACTAATCTTTACACTTACCCACTCCCCCAACCCCGATACATCTGTACTGAAGCAAGTCCGCTCTCTATGTTAACTAATAGCTTGTTCTGAACATCTTAATTTGCCCTCAATGTTTGTCCTATTGATGAACACAATATGTTCATATCCTTGGTCACTGTTGAAGAATTGTTCAGAGGAAGGGTCTCTCTACCCGAAACAGTAACTGTGATTTCTCCCCACAGATGCTGCCAGCTCTGGTGAGCTTTTCCAGAAATTTCTGTTTTTGTTTCTGATTCACTGCACCTGTGGCTCTGTCAGTTTTTAACTGAAAAATTGTTATTGACTTTGCTCTTTCACAGACTGTCAGAGTCATGGAGTTATACAGCATGGAAGCAGGAGTAGGGAACCCTGGATGAAAAAGGCTGTTACCAGAACAAAGAAGGTGGGATTGATCAGGTACAGGCAACTGGGATCAAGGGAAGGCATGGAGGTAGAGAGGGGTTACAGGATTTAACTGAAGAAGGAAATCAGGATGTCTCAAGAGGGGCATGAGTCAGCTTTGACTGAAAATGTCAGGGCGAATCCAAATAGATTCTTTCCGTATGTTAAAGCCATAAAAATAACTGGAGAGAGAATAGGAACTCTGAATGGCCAGAGTGGACATGCATGTGTGGAACTGCAGGAGATGAATGAGGTTCTCAATGAATAGTTTGCCTCTTTGTGAACTGTGGATAATGACATGAAGACATGGCAACTTTGGGAAGTCAGTGGTGATATCTTGGTGACAGTCCATGTCACAGTGGAGGAGGTGTTGGAAGTATTGGAAGTGCTGAGAAGAGAAATCTGGGAATTATAGACTTGTAAGCATAACGTGTGTGATAGGCATGTTACTTGAGAAGATTCTGAGGGATAAGATATGCATGCATATGAAAAGACAGGGTTTGATTAGGAGTAGTCAGTGTGGCTTTGTGCATTAGAGATGATGCCAAACAAAGTTGTCAGAGTTCTTTGATGAAATGTTCAGGAAGTGTGATGGCAGCACAGGAGGCGTCGTCCGTATGGATTTCAGTGAGGCCTTTGATAAGTTTCCATGTTTTAGGCAGCTCTGGAAGGTTAGCTTGAATAGAATCCAGTAAACGAGATACATAATTGGCTTGATGGGTGGAAGCAGAGAGTAATAGTGAAAGGATGCTTGTCGGAGTGGAGGCCTGTGACTCGTGGTGTGCCTCAGGGGTCAGTGCTGGGCCTATTGCTGTTTGTTATCTATATCAATGCTGTAGATGAGGGTGTACAAGGCATGATTAGTCAGTTGGCAGATGACACTGAAATAGATAGTATTGTGGATAGTGAGGAAAGTTTTCAGAAATTGCAACATGATGTTGATCAGCTGTGGAAGTGGGCCGATAAATGGCAAATGGATTTGATTCTAGATAAGTGTGAGGTGTTGCATTGTGGAAAGCGAAATCAAGGTGGGAATTTCAGGGTGAACGGTACGGCTGTAAGGAGTGTAGTGGAACAGAGGGACATTGGAGTTCAGGCGCACAATTCTCTGACAGCTGAGTGACGGCTAGACAGGGCAGTGAAGATGGCGTTTGACAAACTGGCTTTCGTCTATGTGTGCATTGAGTATCGAAGGTGGGAATTTGTGTTGCAGATGAGGACGACACATTTGGCGTATCAGCCTAACAAAGTGTGGATGAACACAGCAGGCCAGGCAGCATGTGGGGAGCAGGAAAGTTGATGTTTCAGGTCGGGACTCTTCTTCAGAAATTGGAGAAGGGGAAGGAAGCTCAGAAGTTAATAGAAAGAGGAGGGGTTGAACTGGGGAAGGTAGATGGGATGGTGACAGGTGAGTGCAGGTAGGGGTGGTGGGGATTAGTCAGTGAGGTGGGAGGCGCAGATAGGTGGGAGAGAAGGTGGACAGGTTGTATCAGGTCAAGGAGGTAGGGATGAGAGGTAGGGTTGATCACGAGATGAGGCCGGGCAAGGGGAGATTTTAAAACTGGTAAAATCCACGTTTAGGCCATTGGGCTGTCAGCTCCTGAGGCAGGACATGAGGTGCTTCTCGTCCAGTTTGTGGCAAGTAGTTTGTTGCAAGTCAAGTGCAGATCCTCCACAAAACAGGCTCTGTATCTCCTCTTGCAGTATTGTGTTCAGATTTGGTCACCTTGTTACAGGAACAATCCTATTAAATTGGAAAAGATGAAACAGTTGCCCTGAGATAGAGGTAGAGGTTGGACAAGCTCAGGCTAATTTCTTTAGAGTGTAGGAGACTGAGAGGAGATCTCCTCGAAGTGTATAAGCTCATGAGAGTCTTGTAAATACATGGAAACCTGGTCACCCTGAGAGTGGTACACACATGTAGTAAGGGGCCAACAGAAGTGCTTGAGGGGCTACATTAACAACATTTAACAGGCATTGGGACAAATACATGGATGGGAAAGGTTTAGAAGGACAGGGTCCTGGTGCAAGGAAATGATTTTAGCACGGATAGGCATTTTGGTCAGCGTGCATCATTCCGGGCCAAAGGACCTCTCTCTAAGCCAGAAGACTCTGTGACTCTATTGTTCTCAGGGGGCCATCACCATGAGAACCTGTGGAGCTGAATGCAGTCAGGTGACAGCATGGCAACTCCCAGCCATTCCCATTGGTCCAAATGAAATGGGCCCTCCTGGTAAGAAGCCAATGGATGTAGACATTGGTGGAATTTCCAGAGTTTAGGACTGGATCATTTGTTCAATGTTGCTGCTTCTGGTCTGATTGGTGTCAGGTGAGTGCAGGTTGTGTGTATAAAAGGAGCTGGGTGGGGGCTGGAGGGGATGGTTGAAGTGTTTGTGATCATGGGGGATTTTGTAGTGAGGGGTTTATTCCCTGTGTTGTTATTTGGAGCTGTTTGTTGCTTGGAAACTCAGCAACTGAACCTGAGGCATCCATGGAGAGGAGTGAGAGCCACCCCTGGACCTGAGAGAGTCCCTCCTCATGGGAGTCCCATTGGTTCCAGTTTCAGAATGTCTGAGGGTGGGAGTGTGTCCCCACTGCAGACTGTGATGGTGCAGTGTGGAGAGCAGAAGCTGCAGGTCAGGGCCCAGTTGGATTTATTTGGAACCAGGCACCCAATTAATGCTGCTGACCTGACCCTGGGGACAGCAGGCTGTCAGCCAACCAGGGTCTACCCTGAGAACCACACTGTCCTCTTTGACTATGGCCTGCATGAGTGTGGTAGCAGATTGCAGGTAATGGGAGTCCTCCATAGTTGTGGGAAGCTTGGTCTATAGTGTTCCTTGCTGTAATGCTGGCTCCAATGCTGTGGTTATTGAGGTCTACTTTCTCTTGTTCTCAAACTGAGATTGTCTCTTCTAGATTTGACTGTGGCTGAAGTGGTTCTGTGGGCCCCCAAACCCCTCTGTTGTCCCTATGGCATTGAGATTATTTCTGGTTCTCCTGGATATGATTAGCTTTCGATGTTTGAGTCTTGTTTCTCCTTAGTCAGCTCTACTGACATTCTCATCCCTTGAGGGTGACACTGCTAAAAACAACATTACCTTTGAGCTGCCTTGTTCTTGAAGGGCTCCAAATTCCCACTTTCCTTGCCTTTGGAACAACTGGGCTTTTGGGATATGTGCTCTGTTTCTGCATTATTAGATTATCCCCTGGTCTATTTACTGAAGCTGACTTTATTCAATCACTTTGCTGAATAGTTTAGCCTTGTCCTCTCAAGATGCTCAAATGTTAGGTTTGCTGATGACTGAGGAAACCAAAATGTCTGAGAGAATCGGGGTCATGTGACTGTTCCCTCAGTGATTTCTATTGCTAGTTTCTACAAAAACCATCCATCTGTTTCAACAACTGTGTTTTTCCACTGTAAATGCATTCCCTATCTGATCATTGCTGATCAATTGATTGATGCACTACCTTGTCAAATTGGTCCAAAATGATGAACCTCTGAGCTATGATGTATTGCCGGTAAAACTGGTGTCACTGCTTGTGAGCAAACAAGAGGCTGGCACTGAGCCTGTCAACTCCCTAAGTAATTGTGGGAATGGGATGATGTCCTTGTGTTGCATAGAACCTTCATTTCAAATTGGTTCCCCATTCCTTCATCTGTTGTCTTTCAGATGACTGGAGACTTCCTGATCTACACCACCCACCTGACCCACATCCCAAACTATCCTGGGTCTGTCATTGTGAGAACCAATGGAGCTGTCATTCCCATTGTGTGTCGTTATTTGAGGTGAGCCTTTGCTAGATTGTCAACATCATCTGTAGCTGTCACCTGACACTAGCCTAAAATGGCTGCACTGTCTCTCCCCAGGACGGGCAATGTGAGCAGTGACCCCATCAAGCCCACCTGGATCCCATTCAGCTCCACCAGGTCTGGAGAAGGGCATCTGTCATTCTCCCTGCGTCTAATGAATGGTATGTGAGGGCTGGCTGGGGAGGGATCTCCTGGTGTCACTCACTGGGAGCTGCACCTACTATCTGTAACCCTTGTCCTCTTGTACTTCAGGTGACTGGCTCACAGAGCGCACTTCCACTGTCTACTCCCTGGGAGACCTCATTCACATTGAGGCATCTGTTTCAATGGACAACCACTTGCCCCTGAAGCTGTACATTGACCGCTGTGTAGCTACACTGAGCCCAGACAAGGACTCCAGCCCCAGATACAGCATCGTTGACTACAATGGGTAAGGAGCTCTCTGCTTTCTCCAGCTGCTTCCATCTCAATGGCTTCACTCCGTTCACTTCATGGCCCTTTGTTCACCTGCAGTTGCCTCGTAGACAGCAAAGCTGAGGACTCCTTTTCAACCTTTGTGTTGCTGAGAGACCAGCGGGAGCCGGACAAGCTCAGGTTTGACCTGGATGCCTTCCGCTTCTATTGAGATGAACAATCCTTGGTAAGAGGAAGCTGCTGATTAGTCACTCCCACCCAGTGGGGAGAAGCCAAACTGACTTGTGCTGAATGTGTCCCTCAGATATTCATCACCTGTCACCTGAAAGTTGCTGCAGTAGATCAGGGAGATTCCAGGAACAAAGCTTGTACTTTCCAGAAGCTGCACAAGATGTGAGTGGTTTCTGACCTACCCTCTGCCCCCACTCACTGTCCCTTAGTGATGTTGTTGGTGAGGTGATGCCCCACGTGGTTCATGAGCTTTTTCTCCTGTTTAGCTGGACCCCACTAGAGGAATCAAGCAGTGACATTTGTGCCTGTTGCCATGTGGGGAACTGTGGTAGCACACGGGACATCATCCTTCCCTTCAGAGGAAGGAGAGACCTTGGAGCTGAAGCTGGTAAGTCACTGACCCACGAGATGTTCGGGCTATACACCCCTTCCTGAACCTAACCGTACTGCTCTCTCTCCTGCAGAGAGTGAAGCTGGATTGAAGTGGGAGGGTGTGTCCTCTGTTGGCCCCCTGCTCATTCTGGATCCTGAGCTGACCAGCCTGGCGACTGAGCCCCTGACTGAGGATGAGCAAAGGATGCAGGAGATGTCTCCAGGTGGTGAGTTGCCTGACTGCTAGTTTGCCTCTTTGTCCCAGTTTCCCTCAGTAACCATTGGTTTCTCCTTGCTGTGTAGGTGTGCAGTCTGAGCTGGTTGTGATGCTGTCCCTGACAGTGACAGCTGTCTCCCTGATCTCTGCTTTGTTGATGGCCCTGTTCCTGTACAGGAAGCACCAGCGAACTCCACTCAGCTATTGATGGAATAGTCCAATAAAAGAGTGACTCCTTGTCTCTTGTTTCTTGCACCTAGTTTGTTTCTGCATCCTCACGCGAGTTGTTATCCCTGGGGTTATGCTATGAACCCCCAGAAAGCTTTTCTGGCTGCTATTTTTACTGAATGCAAACAGTGATGCCTAAACAGTACAGTGACTACAGGGTCTTGTTGTCAACACAAAATGGGACTTCCACATCTGAGATCACTATTCACACCATTCCCTCTATAATAGGAACACTGGTGTGAACTGTCCTGAGTTTGCTCCAATTACATCTGGTCCTTTGCGAATAAGGACACCTGGGTGTTCAGAGTAAGAAACGTTGATCAGACTGGCCTTCCATGCTGTATCCCTGCCTCTTTACTTAGATGCTAGGCAGGGGTGGCATGGAGGCTTAGTGGCTTACACTGTTGCAACGCAACACCAGGAGCCTGAGTACATTCTGCCTGCTGGTTGTTGCACATTATTGCTGTGACTGGGAGTGCTCAGGTATCTTTTCCCCTCCGCCCAAAGGGGTGCCAGTCACAGTGAATTGGCCATGGGGAAAGTGCACCAGAGTACAGGGATATTAGGCCCTGTGGGTTAGATATGGGGGATGTAGGGTTAAAGGGCATGGGCCTGGTCAGGCCCCTCTTCAGAGGGGTTGGGGCAGCTGTGTGGACTCAATGGGGCAATTGCACTGCTTCCATAATGTGAGAATTCTATGGGGTAAATCAAACTGGTGCCTGAGACACATTGCTCTGTCTCGTATTGTATTCTTCAGAAAGAATCTCAGTCCAATGTCCACCTTCTCTTCGAAATGTTAGTTTTGTCTTTTTCTCCACTGGGCTTTCTTCCCTGGGGTTTTGGTCTGAGGTCAGATAGTCCTGACTCAACTGAGTCAAGCATCTACTGTACAAATTGCAGCTGAATGTGAATGCGGGCTGGGGGCCCTGTTTTGGAATGTACAGGCCTTAAGACTCCTCCACACTTCAGGCCCTCATTAACAACTGGGGTCTAGAGGTGAACAATAATCAAGTGTCATCCCTTCTGCTCCAAAAACAATACCCAGTTGCTGATGACCTAATTATAAAGATGGCCACAACACACATCTGAAAGTTACTGCCCAAGCACCTTTGTAAGCTTTAGCTGTTTAAACACTTCATTACGATGGGTGGTGTGTTTCTCTATAATGTGTTCTCCTCCTGTATACCTTCACACAAATGTTCTGGGATGTTCAGTGCACTGGAGCGTTTCAGTAATCCTGTTTTGATTTACATCAAGCAGTGCACCAATCATTGTCAAACAATTTTTAAAATAATTTCCTCATGGATGAGGGTGGCACAGGCTAGGTGCGTGTTTATTGTCCAGAGGGCAGCTGTAGTCCAGGCAAGGATGGCAGTTTCATTCTGTAAAGGATGTTGGCGAACTAGATGGGTTTTCTCCCAACAATTGGTAACAGTCTCTGTCATTATTGGACTGTTTAATCCCGGATATTTTCATTGAATTTGAATTCCAGCTCCCCGGAACATCACCTGTGTCTCTGGTTAAACTGCCCAACTATAATACCACAAGGCCATCGTAATTACCCACGGCATTCAATCACAGGCAGAGAAAGAACAATACTGTTGAGCTTGGGGCTTGTCCTCTGACAGTGTTATTCAATCATTTCAGTCTGGAGGAAAAGAAAAAGGTGTTCTTAGTTTTGGGTGTGTGGAAGTATGACTGTGTTCGTCCTTTCTCTGAGAAGCCACTGGGGCTAACTTTCTATGACCTCGCACCATGCTTCAGTACCTCTTTGTGGGCGAGCACTGTTGGAGCTACATTATGTTGGGTAAAAAGTTAAATTCATCACCATTCCGCTCACATATTTGCTTGTAAATTAAATATACTCCAGGCACTGTGCTCAAAGAAGCACAGGTGAATGTTTGCTGGCATTCTGATCACACATTTTCCCTCAGTGAGCACCACTGTGGGATCTTTCCTGCTGCTTTTCCCTACATTACCACAGATGCCACACTTCAAATTTCACCCCATTCAGGTTGGAGATGTGCTCACTGAGCTAACAGGTTTGGATGCAAACGGTTCATCACCCTGCTCGGTAACGTCGTCAGTGCACCTCTGGGGAAGCGATGGTGTTCTGTCCTACTAGTTAATTTTGTGTCTCGGCTTGCTGGAATGGTTGGGATTCCTTCCGGTTCTGTTTCTCAGTGGTTTGTATATTGGGACAGTTCAATCACTGAGGAACAGAACTGGAAGCTATACCAGCCATTCCAGCAAACAGAGACATATAAATAACAAGTGGGACAGAACACCATCGCTTCCCCAGAGGCACACTGATGATGTTATCTACCAGGGCAATGAAATGTTTGCACCCAAAGCCAACGGCTCGGCCAGCATGTCTACAACCTCATTCACAACCCCAACTACCAATCTCCTCAAACTTTTCACCCCAGTGTCTGCGAATCGCTTTCAGCACGTTCCTAACTTGAAAAGAGACACGATCAGAATGCATTTGCTTTAAGGTGGTTTGGACAGTAACCAGTCCTTCACCACCCCTTAAAGGCTCACAGTAAGCTTGGCTCTTTGTTACATTGTTGGCTTGACATTGTCCGGGCAGCTGTTGTTCTGGGCAGATGAGGAAGCTTCAGGAAGAATGTAGACAGAAAGCAATGTCTTTTCATGGAATCAGATGGCACCAGTAACCAGCCACTGAGGACTTGGGATTGAGAGCAGGGTTGGCACTCAGTGCGTCAGCTCATCTCATCTATTGGCACGGACCCTGGCATTGCCTTATGCATGTGGATATCTCACCTGATTCCTTTTGCCTTGCTGCTTCCAATGACTCTTTCAAAGTTTGACGCTTTCAAATCTGTTTTTACTGCGATCCTGCGACTGCACCAATCTGAAAGTAAACAGGGCCGAATGGTACATGTTGTATACATTGCCCTGCCTACCACCCTCAGATTGTGGTCAGGGCACTTCATTGCTACGAGCCTCTCGTCGTGACCAACCCGGCTGGTGGGCAAGTAAAGTGACCAATGAGTCTCAACCAGAAGAGGCCATTTTTTTCGAAAAAACGAGGTCTCATTTAGTGAGTGACAGTGATCACAAACCACCTAATTTACCAAGTTGCTCCCACAATGATGAGGAAATCTAGGTTAAGATCTCTAACGTCTTTGGGTTCCAAGATCCTCAAGACATGATTGGATAAAACTCTTCCTAGAGTTAAACCGTTCAAAATTATTACTTCATACAACATCTCCATCAAACCTTACCCTATTTTGAATGGACCATTAAATTAACCAGACCCCACATTCCCCCAAGTCTCCGATTTTACAACTTCATGGCATCCTGGAGGTTTTGTAATTCTCCCTGAATTCATTCTCTTCAGACTTGGCAGATTGGTGGGTCTTTGACTTGAGGGCTATTGGCCTCGATCCTATTCTAAAGCTCTACATCAGCAGACTGCTGGAAATGCTGGTGTTTTGAGCTGAGGTTGAAACTCGTGCTACCCCAGGGGCGTTACTCTATCACCTTAGCTGGAGGACTCTTCATCTCCTGAATTTCTTTTGCAGCTGAACTCTTTCCTGATAACTAAGGTAGTTGCCCTATAACATCATCTCAGGGGCGTTCATCTCGTGGAATTTTCATCACGGATTCCACTGGTGAAACTGATATGTTCTTTTACAATGTGTAGGATTCTCGGTTTTTGGACCAGGTAATCTCTTCACAATCATGTTCTGTGCCTTCATCTTTATTTAGTTGCGGTTCCTATGGAAACATGTGCAGGTCACTTTCAATCAGTGTGAACTAATCTTCACACTTACCCACTCCCCCAACCCCGATACATCTGTACTGAAGTAAGTTCGCTCTCTATGTTTACTAGTAGCTTGTTCTGAACATCGTAATTTGCCCTCAATGTTTGTCCTATTGATGAACACAATATGTTCATATCCTTGGCCACTATTGAAGAATTGTTCAGAGGAAGGGTCTCTCTACACAAAACAGTAACTATGATTTCTCTCCACAGATGCTGCCAGCTCTGGTGAGCTTTTCCAGAAATTTCTGTTTTTGTTTCTGATTCACTGCATCTGTGGCTCTGTCAGTTTTTAACTGAAAAATTGCTATTGACTTTGCTCTTTCACAGACTCACAGAGTCATGGAGTTATACAGCATGGAAGCAGGAGTAGGGAACCCTGGATGAAAAAGGCTGTTACCAGAACAAAGAAGGTGGGATTGATCAGGTACAGGCAACTGGGATCAAGGGAAGCCATGGAGGTAGAGAGGGGTTACAGGATTTAACTGAAGAAGGAAATCAGGATGTCTCAAGAGGGGCATGAGTCAGCTTTGACTGAAAATGTCAGGGCGAATCCAAATAGATTCTTTCCGTATGTGAAAGCCATAAAAATAACTGGAGAGAGAAATGGAACTCTGAATGGCCAGAGTGGACATGCATGTGTGGAACTGCAGGAGATGAATGAGGTTCTCAATGAATAGTTTGCCTCTTTGTGAACTGTGAATAATGACATGAAGACATGGCAACTTTGGGAAGTTAGTGGTGATATCTTGGTGACAGTCCATGTCACAGTGGAGGAGGTGTTGGAAGTATTGGAAGTGCTGAGAAGAGAAACCTGGGAATAATACAATTGTAAGCGTAACATGTGTGATAGGCAAGTTACTTGAGAAGATTCTGAGGGATAAGATATGCATGCATATGAAAAGACAGGTTTTGATTAGGAGTAGTCAGCATGTCTTCGTGCATTAGAGATGATGCCTCACAAATTTGTCAGAGTTCTTTGATGAAGTGTTCAGGAAGTTTGATGGGAGGGCAGGAGTCATTTTCCATATGGATTTCAGTCAGGCCTTTGATAAGTTTCCATGATGCATTTTGGAAAGTGAGATCAAGGTGGGAATTTCAGGATGAACAGTAGGGCTGTAAGGAATGTAGTGGAACAGAGGGATATTGGAGTTCAGATGCACAATTCTCTGAATGCAGAGTGACGGGTAGACAGGGCAGTGAAGATGGCGTTTGGCACGCTGGGATTCGCCAATATGAGCAATGAGCATCTAAGGTGGGAAGTTGTGTTGCAGATATGCAGGACCTATTTGGAGTGTCAGCATGGCAAAGTGTGGATGAACACAGCAGGCCAGGCAGCTTCAGAGGAGCTGGAAAGTTGACGTTTCAGGTTGGGACCCAACTTCAGAAATGTTAGAGGGGAAAGGGAGGTCAGAAGTTAATACAGAGGAGGGGTGGTGCTGGGGAAGATAGGTGGGATGGTGGTAGGTGAGTGCAGGGAGGGCTGATAGGGATTAGTCAGAGCGGTGGGAGGCGCAGATAAATGGGAGAGAACTTAGGACAGGATGTATCAGGCCAAGGAGGCCTGAGATGAGATGAGGACCGGGAGGGAAGCTTTGAAAACTGGTAAAATCCACCTTTAGGCCATTGGGCGTCAGCTCCTGAGGCAGGACATGAGGTGCTTCTCCTCCAGTTTGTGGGAAGTTGTTTGTTGCAAGTCAAGTGCAGATGTTTTGCAAAACAGGCTCTGTATCTCTGCTTGGAGTATTGTGTTCAGTTTTGTTCACCTTGTTACAGGAGCAATCCGATTAAATTGGAAAAGGTGAAACTGTTACCCTGAGATAGAGGTAGAGGTTGGACAAGCTCAGGCGAATTTCTTTACAGCATAGGAGACTGAGAGGGGATATCCTCGAAGTGTATAAGCTCATGAGAGTCTTGAAAAGACATGGCAACCTGGTCACCCTGAGGGTGGTGCGCACACGTAGTAAGGGGCCAACAGAAGTGCTTGAGGGGCTACATTAACAACATTTAATAGGCATTGGGACAAATACATGGATGGGAAAGGTTTAGAAGGATAGGGGCAAGGTGCGAGGAAATGAAATTAGCACAATGGACATTTTGATCAGCATGCACCGTTCTGGGCCAAAGAACATCTCTCTGTGCCTGAACACTCTCTGACTCTATTGTACTCAGGGGGCCATCACCAGAAGAACTTGTGGAGCTGAATGCAGTCAGGTGACAGCATGGCAACTCTCAGCCATTCCTATTGGTCCAAATGAAATGGGCCCTTCTGGTAAGAAGCCAATGGATTTAGACTTTGGTGGAATTTGCAGAGATTGGGGCTGGATCATTGGTTCATTGTTGCTGCTTCTGGTCTGATTGGTGTCAGGTGAGTGCAGGTTGTGTGTATAAAAGGAGCTGGGTGGGGGCTGGAGGGGATGTTTGAGGTGTTTGTGATCATGGGGGATTTTGTCGTGATGGGTTTATTCCCTGTGTTGTTATTTGGAGCTGTTTGTTGCTCTGAAACCTGGCAGCCGTTTCTGAGCCAGAGGTATCTATGGAGAAGAGTGAGAGCCACCCCTGTACCTGAGAGAGTCCCTCCTCACGGGGGTCCCATTGGTTCCAGTTTCAGAATGTCTGAGGGTGGGAGTGTGTCTCCACTGCAGACTGTGATGGTGCAGTGTGGAGAGCA
Organism: Stegostoma tigrinum; assembly: GCF_030684315.1. Classification (NCBI taxonomy): domain Eukaryota; kingdom Metazoa; phylum Chordata; class Chondrichthyes; order Orectolobiformes; family Stegostomatidae; genus Stegostoma; species Stegostoma tigrinum. Next base: position 8,690,940 of record NC_081388.1, read on the forward strand.
GAAGCTACAGGTCAGGGCCCAGTTGGATTTATTTGGAACCAGGCACCTAATTAATGCTGCTGACCTGACCCTGGGGACAGCAGGCTGTCAGCCAACCAGTTTCTACCCTGAGAACCACACTGTCCTCTTTGACTATGGCCTGCATGAGTGTGGCAGCAGATTGCAGGTAATGGGAGTCCTTCATAGTTGCTGGAAGCTTGGTCTAAAGTGATCCTTACTGTACTGCTGACTCCAATTCTGTGGTTATTGGGGTCTACTTTCTCTTGTTCTCAAACTGAGATTGTCTCTTCTGGATTAGTCTGTGGCTGAAGGGGTTCTAAGTCCCAAGCCCCTCTGTTGTCCCCATGGCCTGTAGACTATTTCTGGTTCTCCCTGAACTTGACCAGCTCTGTTTTGAGGCTTGTTTCTCCTTAGTCAGCTCCTCTGATCCCTGTCCTGTGGGGGTGTCACTCCTCCTAAACAAGAGTTTTCAGAGTTGCCTTGCTATTGAAAGACTCCAAATTCCCACTTTCCTCACCTTTGGAATAACTGGGCTTGAGATAAGTGTTCTATTTCTCTATTAGATTATTTCCTGTTCTGTTTTCTGAAACTAATTTTATTGAGGTCACTTTGGTTTGGTCTTGTATTCCTGATATACTCAAATATTGGAGGATTGATGACTGAGGCAACCAAAATGTGCCTGCAGTGCCTGAGAATCAGGATTATGTTCCTGTTCCTTCAGTGATTCTACTGTCTCTTTCTACAAAACCCATCCATCTGTTTCAACAAAAGTGTATTTCCAGTGTAAGTGTTCTGTCTGATCTATTGATGCACTAGCTTGTCAAATTGGTCCAAAATGATTAACCCCTGAGCATGATGTATTGCCAATAAACTGGTCTCACTCTTTCTGTGAGCCAACAGGAGGCTGGCACTGAGCCTGCCAAGCTCCCTGAGGAAGTGTGGAAAAAGGATGTTATGTTGCATAGAACCTTCATTTCAAATTGGTTCCCCATTCCTTCATCTGCTGTCTTTCAGATGACTGGAGATTTCCTGATCTATGCCACCCACCTGACCCACATCCCAAACTATCCTGGGTCTGTCATTGTGAGAACCAATGGAGCTGTCATTCCCATTGTGTGTCGTTATTTGAGGTGAGAATCTTTATTTGATTATAAACATTATTTATAGCTGTCACCTGACACTAGCCTAAAATGGCTGCACTGTCTCTCCCCAGGACGGGCAATGTGAGCAGTGACCCCATCAAGCCCACCTGGATCCCATTCAGCTCCACCAGGTCTGGAGAAGGGCATCTGTCATTCTCCCTGCGTCTAATGAATGGTATGTGAGGGCTGGCTGGAGAGGGATCTCCTGGTGTCACTCACTGGGAGCTGCATCTACTATCTGTAACCCTTGTCCTCTTGTACTTCAGGTGACTGGCTTAAAGAGCGCACTTCCACTGTCTACTCCCTGGGAGACCTCATTCACATTGAGGCATCTGTTTCAATGGACAACCACATGCCCCTGAAGCTGTACATTGACCGCTGTGTAGCTACACTGAGCCCAGACAAGGACTCCAGCCCCAGATACAGCATCATTGACTACAATGGGTAAGGAGATCTCTGCTTTCTCCAGCTGCTCCCATCTTAATGGCTTCACTCCATTCACTTCATGGTCCTTTGTTCACCTGCAGTTGCCTCATGGACAGCAAAGCTGAGGACTCCTTTTCAACCTTTGTGTTGCTGAGAGACCAGCGGGAGCCGGACAAGCTCAGGTTTGACCTGGATGCCTTCCGCTTCTATGGAGATGAACTCTCCTTGGTAAGAGGAAACTGCTGACTTAGCTTCTCCCCACTGGGTGGGAGTGACTAAACACTGACTGACTTGTGCTGAATGTGTCCCTCAGATTTTCATCACTTGTCACCTGAAAGTTGCTGCAGTAGATCAGGCAAATTCCAGGAACAAAGCTTGTACTTTCCAGAAGCTGCACCAGATGTGAGCATGTTTTTTTCTTCCTCCCCTTCCCCCACCTCAGTCCCTTCGTGATGTTGTTGGGAGAGGTGATGCTCCATGTGGTTGATGGGCTGTTTCTGTTGTTTAGCTGGACCCCACTGGAGGAATCGACCAGTGACATTTGTGCCTGTTGTCATGTGGGGAACTGTGGTAGCACAGGGGAGATCATCTTCTCCTCCAGAGGAAGGAGAGACCTTGGACCTGAAGCTGGTAGGTCACTGACCCCTGAGATGATGGGGCTATACAACCTTTCCCTGAACCTGACTACTGTTCTCTCCTGCAGAGAGTGAAGGTGGATTGAAGTGGGAGGGTGAGGCCTCGCTTGGCCCCCTGCTCATTGTGGATCCTGAGCTGACCAGCCTGGCGACTGAGCCCCTGACTGAGGTTGAGCAAAGGATGCAGGAGATGTCTCCAGGCGGTGAGTTGTCTGACTGCTAGTTTGCCTCTTTGTCCCAGTTTCCCTCAGTAACCATTGGTTTCTCCTTGCTGTGTAGGTGTGCAGTCTGAGCTGGTTGTGATGCTGTCCCTGACCGTGACAGCTGTCTCCCTGATCTCTGCTTTGTTGATGGCTTTGTTCCTGTCCAGGAAGCACGAGTGAACTCTACTCAACGATTGATGGAATAGTCCAATAAAGCAGTGACTCCTTGTCTCTTGTTTCTTGTGTCTAGTTTGTCTCTGCATCATCATGAGTCGCTACCCCGGGGGTTATGCTATGAACCCCCAGAAAACCTTCTGAATCTATTTTTATTGAATGTACTGTTTAGGCTTCACTGCTTGCAGTGACCACAGGGTCTTGTTGGCAACACAAAATGGGACTTCCACGTCTGAGATCACTGTTCAGACCATTTCCCTCTATAATAGGAACACTGGTGTGAACTGTCCTGGGTTTGCTCCCATTACATCTGGTCCTTTGTGAATAAGGATGCCTGGGTGTTCAGAGTAAGAAACATGGATCAGACTCACCCTCCATGCTGTATCTGTGCCTCTTTACCTGGCTGCTGGGCATGGGTGGCATGGAGGCTTAGTGGTTTACACTGCTGCAATGCCACACCAGGAACCAGAGTTCAATCTGCCTGCTGGTGGTTGCACACTCACCCTGTGACTGGGTTTAGTGCTCAGGTGTTTTCCTCCAGCCCAAAGGTGCGCCAGTCCTGGTGAATTTTCCGTGGGGAAAGTGCACCAGAGTACAGGGATGTATCGGCACACTGGGTCAGAGACGGCGTGGGACGTAGGGTTAAAGCGTGTTGGGCTGTTCTTTGGAATGTTTGGGGTAGCAGTGTGGACTAAAGGGGACAATTGGGCTGCTTACATACTGGTGAGAATTCTAAGGGGTAAATCAAACTGGTGCATGACACACATTGCTCTGGCTCTATCTTGTTAATATTAAAAAAAAATCTCAGTTCAATATCTGCCTTCTCTTCTAAATGCTTGTTTTTTCTCTCCACTGGGCTTTCTCCTGGGAGTTTTGGTCTGATATCAGATAGTCCTGACTCAAGCATCTACTCTGCAAATCGCATCTGAATGTGAGTGCAGGATGGGGGCCCTGTTTTGGAAAGTCGAGGCCTGAAGATGCCTTCAGGCCCTCGTTAACAACTGGGGCCTGAAGGTGAACAATAATCAAGTGTCATCCCTTCTGCTCCAAAAACTACACCCAGTTGCTGATGACCTAATTATAAAGATGGCCACTACACACATCTGAGAGTTACTGCCCAAGCACCTTTGTAAGCTTTAGCTGTTTAAAAACTCCATTACTGTGGTGGTGTGTTTTTCTATAATGTGTTCTCCTCCTGTAATACCTTCACACAAATGTTCTAAGATGTTTAGTGCCCTTGAGCGTTTCAGTAATCCTGTTTTGATTTACATCAAGCTGGGCACCATCCATTGTCAAACAATTTTTAAAATAATTTCCTCATGGATGAGGGTGGCACAGGCTAGGTGCGTGTTTATTTTCCAGAGGGCAGCTGTAGTCCAGGCAAGGATGGCAGTTTCATTCTGTAAAGGATGTTGGTGAACGAGATGGGTTTTCTTCCCAACAATTGGTAACAGACTCTGTCATTATTGGACAGGTTAATGACTGATATTTTCAATGAATTTGCATTCCAGCATCTGCTGTGGTGGGATTTGACACCAGCTCCTCAGAAAATCACCTGTTGTGTCTCTGGTTTAACTATAATACCACAAGGCCATCGTAATTACCCACGGCATTCAATCACAGGCAGAGAAAGAACAATATTGTTCAGCTTGGAGCTTGTCCTCTGACAGTGTTATTCAATCATTTCAGTCTGGAGGAAAACGAAAGGGTGTTCTGTGCTTCTGAGCACTTCGTTTTGGGTGTGTGGAAGTATTACTGTGTTCATCCTTTCTCTGAGAAGCCACTGGGGCTAACTTTCTATGATCTCGCACCATGCTTCAGTCCCTCTTTGTGGGCAAGCACTGTTGGAGCTACGTTATGTTGGGTAAAAAGTTAAATTCATCACCATTCCGCTCACATATTTGCTTGTAAATTAAATATACTCCAGGCACTGTGTTCAAAGAAGCACAGGTGAATGTTGGCTGGCATTCTGATCACTCATTATCCCTCAGTGAGCACCTCTGTGGGATATTGCTGTGCCCAGCTTTCCTGCTGCTTCTCCCTACATTACCACAGATGCCACACTTCAAATTTCACCCCATTCAGGTTGGAGATGTGCTCACTGAGCTAACAGGTTTGGATGCAAACGTTTCATCACCCTGCTCGGTAACGTCGTCAGTGCACCTCTGGGGAAGCGATGGTGTTCTGTCCTACTAGTTAATTCTGTGTCTCGGCTTGCTGGAATGGTTGGGATTCCTTCCGGTTCTGTTTCTCAGTGGTTTGTACATTGCGACAGTTCAATCACTGAGGAACAGAACTGGAAGCTATACCAGCCATTCCAGCAAACAGAGACATATAAATAACAAGTGGGACAGAACACCATCGCTTCCCCAGAGGCACACTGATGATGTTATCTACCAGGGCGATGAAATGTTTGCACCCAAAGCCAACGGCTCGGCCAGCATGTCTACAACCTCATTCACAACCCCAACTACCAATCTCCTCAAACTTTTCACCCCAGTGTCTGCGAATCGCTTTCAGCACGTTCCTAACTTGAAAAGAGACACGATCAGAATGCATTTACTTTAAGGTGGTTTGGACAGTAACCAGTCCTTCACCACCCCTTAAAGGCTCACAGTAAGCTTGGCTCTTTGTTACATTGTTGGCTTGACATTGGCCGGGCAGCTGTTGTTCTGGGCAGATGAGGAAGCAGCAGGAAGAATGTAGACAGAAAGCAATGTCTTTTCATGGAATCAGATGGCACCAGTAACCAGCCACTGAGGACTTGGGATTGAGAGCAGGGTTGGCACTCAGTGCGTCAGCTCATCTCATCTATTGGCACGGACCCTGGCATTGCCTTATGCATGTGGATATCTCACCTGATTCCTTTTGCCTTGCTGCTTCCAATGACTCTTTCAAAGTTTGACGCTTTCAAATCTGTTTTTACTGCGATCCTGCGACTGCACCAATCTGAAAGTAAACAGGGCCGAATGGTACATGTTGTATACATTGCCCTGCCTACCACCCTCAGATTGTGGTCAGGGCACTTCATTGCTACGAGCCTCTCGTCGTGACCAACCCGGCTGGTGGGCAAGTAAAGTGACCAATGAGTCTCAACCAGAAGAGGCCATTTTTTTCGAAAAAACGAGGTCTCATTTAGTGAGTGATAGTGATCGCAAACCACCTAATTTACCAAGTTGCTCCCACAATGATGAGGAAATCTAGGTTAAGATCTCTAACCTCTTTGGGTTCCAAGATCTTCAAGACATGATTGGATAAAACTCTTCCTAGAGTTAAACCGTTCAAAATTATTACTTCATACAGCATCTCCATCAAACCTTACCCTATTTTGCATGGACCATTAAATTAACCGTGACCCCACATTCCCCCAAGCCTCCGATTTTACAACTTCATGGCATCCTGGAGGTTTTGCAATTCTCCCTGAATTCATTCTCTTCAGACTTGGCAGATTGGTGGGTCTTTGACTTGAGGGCTATTGGCCTCGATCCTATTCTAAAGCTCTACATCAGCAGACTGCTTGAAATGCTGGTGTTTTGAGCTGAGGTTGAAACTCGTGCTACCCCAGGGGCGTTACTCTATCACCTTAGCTGGAGGACTCTTCATCTCCTGAATTTCTTTTGCAGCCGAACTCTTTCCTGATAACTAAGGTAGTTGCCCTATAACATCATCTCAGCAGCGTTCATCTCGTGGAATTTTCATCACGGATTCCACTGGTGAGGCTGATATGTTCTTTTACAATGTGTAGGATTCTGGGTTTTTGGACCAGGTAATCTCTTCACAATCATGTTCTGTGCCTTCATCTTTATTTAGTTGCGGTTCCTATGGAAACATGTGCAGGTCACTTTCAATCAGTGTGAACTAATCTTCACACTTACCCACTCCCCCAACCCCGATACATCTGTACTGAAGTAAGTTCGCTCTCTATGTTTACTAGTAGCTTGTTCTGAACATCGTAATTTGCCCTCAATGTTTGTCCTATTGATGAACACAATATGTTCATATCCTTGGCCACTATTGAAGAATTGTTCAGAGGAAGGGTCTCTCTACCCGAAACAGTAACTATGATTTCTCTCCACAGATGCTGCCAGCTCTGGTGAACTTTTCCAGAAATTTCTGTTTTTGTTTCTGATTCACTGCATCTGTGTCTCTGTCAGTTTTTAACTGAAAAATTGTTATTGACTTTGCTCTTTCACAGACTCACAGAGTCATGGAGTTATACAGCATGGAAGCAGGAGTAGGGGACCCTGGATGAAAAAGGTTGTTACCAGAACAAAGAAGGTGGGATTGATCAGGCACAGGCAACTGGGATCAAGGGAAGCCATGGAGGTAGAGAGGGGTTACAGGATTTAACTGAAGAAGGAAATCAGGATGTCTCAAGAGGGGCATGAGTCAGCTTTGACTGAAAATGTCAGGGCGAATCCAAATAGATTCTTTCCGTATGTTAAAGCCATAAAAATAACTGGAGAGAGAAATGGAACTCTGAATGGCCAGAGTGGGCATGCATGTGTGGAACTGCAGGAGATGAATGAGGTTCTCAATGAATAGTTTGCCTCTTTGTGAACTGTGAATAATGACATGAAGACATGGCAACTTTGGGAAGTTAGTGGTGATATCTTGGTGACAGTCCATGTCACAGTGGAGGAGGTGTTGGAAGTATTGGAAGTGCTGAGAAGAGAAACATGGGAATAATACACTTGCAAGCGTAACATGTGTGATAGGCAAGTTACTTGAGAAGATTCTGAGGGATAAGATATGCATGAATATCAAAAGACAGGTTTTGATTAGGAGTAGTCAGCATGTCTTCGTGCATTAGAGATGATGCCTCACAAATTTGTCAGAGTTCTTTGATGAAGTGTTCAGGAAGTTTGATGGGAGGGCAGGAGTCATGTTCCATATGGATTTCAGTAAGGCCTTTGATAAGTTTCCATGATGCATTTTGGAAAGTGAGTTCAAGGTTGGAATTTCAGGATGAACAGTAGGGCTGTAAGGAATGTAGTGGAACAGAGGGATATTGGAGTTCAGATGCACAATTCTCTGAATGCAGAGTGACGGGTAGACAGGGCAGTGAAGATGGCGTTTGGCACGCTGGGATTCGCCAATGAGGGCAATGAGCATCTAAGGTGGGAAGTTGTGTTGCAGATATGCAGGACCTATTTGGAGTGTCAGCATGGCAAAGTGTGGATGAACACAGCAGGCCAGGCAGCTTCAGAGGAGCTGGAAAGTTGACGTTTCAGGTTGGGACCCTTCTTCAGAAATGTCAGAGGGGAAAGGGAGGTCAGAAGTTAATACAGAGGAGGGGTGGTGCTGGGGAAGATAGGTGGGATGGTGGTAGGTGAGTGCAGGGAGGGCTGATAGGGATTAGTCAGTGCGGTGGGAGGCGCAGATAAGTGGGAGAGAACTTAGGACAGGATGTATCAGGCCAAGGAGGCCTGAGATGAGATGAGGACCGGGAGGGAAGCTTTGAAAACTGGTAAAATCCACCTTTAGGCCATTGGGCGTCAGCTCCTGAGGCAGGACATGAGGTGCTTCTCCTCCAGTTTGTGGGAAGTTGTTTGTTGCAAGTCAAGTGCAGATGTTTTGCAAAACAGGCTCTGTATCTCTGCTTGGAGTATTGTGTTCAGTTTTGTTCACCTTGTTACAGGAGCAATCCGATTAAATTGGAAAAGGTGAAACTGTTACCCTGAGATAGAGGTAGAGGTTGGACAAGCTCAGGCTAATTTCTTTACAGCATAGGAGACTGAGAGGGGATATCCTCGAAGTGTATAAGCTCATGAGAGTCTTGAAAAGACATGGCAACCTGGTCACCCTGAGGATGGTGCACACACGTAGTAAGGGGCCAACAGAAGTGCTTGAGGGGCTACATTAACAACATTTAATAGGCATTGGGACAAATACATGGATGGGAAAGGTTTAGAAGGATAGGGGCAAGGTGCGAGGAAATGAAATTAGCACAATGGACATTTTGATCAGCATGCACCGTTCTGGGCCAAAGAACATCTCTCTGTGCCTGAACACTCTGTGACTCTATTGTACTCAGGGGGCCATCACCAGAAGAACTTGTGGAGCTGAATGCAGTCAGGTGACAGCATGGCAACTCTCAGCCATTCCTATTGGTCCAAATGAAATGGGCCCTTCTGGTAAGAAGCCAATGGATTTAGACTTTTTTGGAATTTGCAGAGATTGGGGCTGGATCATTGGTTCATTGTTGCTGCTTCTGGTCTGATTGGTGTCAGGTGAGTGCAGGTTGTGTGTATAAAAGGAGCTGGGTGGGGGCTGGAGGGGATGTTTGAGGTGTTTGTGATCATGGGGGATTTTGTCGTGATGGGTTTATTCCCTGTGTTGTTATTTGGAGCTGTTTGTTGCTCTGAAACCTGGCAACAGTTTCTGAGCCAGAGGTATCCATGGAGAAGAGTGAGAGCCACCCCAGTACCTGAGGGAGTCCCTCCTCACGGGGGTCCCATTGGTTCCAATTTCAGAATGTCTGAGGGTGGGAGTGTGTCTCCACTGCAGACTGTGATGGTGCAGTGTGGAGAGCAGAAGCTACAGGTCAGGGCCCAGTTGGATTTATTTGGAACCAGGCACCTAATTAATGCTGCTGACCTGACCCTGGGGACAGCAGGCTGTCAGCCAACCAGGATCTACCCTGAGAACCACACTGTCCTCTTTGACTATGGCCTGCATGAGTGTGGCAGCAGATTGCAGGTAATGGGAGTCCTTCATAGTTGCTGGAAGCTTTAACTGTGGTGTTTCTTGCTGTGATGCTAGCTGCAGTGCTGTTGGTATAGGGTCTAATTTCTCTTGGTCTCAAACTGAGATTCTCTCTCTTAGATTAAGACAGGTTTGGGAACCACAGAACCATTTAAACCTGTGTCCTCATGGCCTGTAAGTTATTTCTGGTTCTCCTGAGCTTCATCAGCTCTATGTTTTGAGGCTTGTTTTCTCTTTAGTCACTCCTCTAAACCCCATCCTGTGTGGATCATACCCTTTAACAAAAGGTTAAGAGGGGCCTTGCTCTTGAATGTCTCCAAATTCCCACTTTCATTGCCTTTGGAATAACTTGGCTCCTGGGATAAGTGTTCTGTTTCTCTATTATTAGATTATCCCCTGTTCTGTTTTGAGTACGTTGCTGATTAGTTTGGTCTTATCCTTGTGATAGACTCAAATATTGGAGCTTTGCTGATATCTGAGGAAACCAGAATGTGTCTGAGAGAATCACAACCATGTTCTAGTTCCTTCAATGTTTCTTTTCCCCACAAAACCCATCTATCTGCTTCAACAAATGTGTATTTCCAATGTAAATGCATTCCCTATCTGATCATTGCTGATCTATTGCAAGATGCATGACCTAGTCAAATTGGTCCAAAATGACTAACCCCTGAGCTATGATTTATTGCCCCTAAAACTGGTCTCACTGCTTGTGTGCAAACAAGCAGCTGGCACCTGCCAAGCTCCTGAAGGACATCATCCCATTCCCACAATTCCTTATGTTGCATAGCACCTTCAATTCCAATTGTTTCCATTCTTTAATCTGCTGTCTTTCAGATGACTGGAGACTTCCTGATCTATACCACCCATCTGACCCACATCCCAAACTATCCTGGGTCTGTCATTGTGAGAACCAATGGAGCTGTCATTCCCATTGTGTCGTTATTTGAGGTGAACCTTTGCTAGATTGTCAACATCATCTGTAGCTGTCACCTGACACTAGACTAAAATGGCTGCACTGTCTCTCCCCAGGACGGGCAACGTGAGCAGTGACCCCATCAAGCCCACCTGGATCCCATTCAGCTCCACCAGGTCTGGAGAAGGGCATCTGTCATTCTCCCTGCGTCTAATGAATGGTATGTGAGGGCTGGCTGGGGAGGGATCTCCTGGTGTCACTCAGTAGGTGCAACTCACACTAACCCTTGTCCTCTTGCATGTCAGGTGACTGGCTTACAGAGCGCACTTCCACTGTCTACTCCCTGGGAGACCTCATTCACATTGAGGCATCTGTTTCAATGGACAACCACATGCCCCTGAAGCTGTACATTGACCGCTGTGTAGCTACACTGAGCCCAGACAAGGACTCCAGCCCCAGATACAGCATCATTGACTACAATGGGTAAGGAGCTCTCTGCTTTCTCCAGCTGCTCCCATCTCAATGACTTCACTCCATTCACTTCATGGCCCTTTGTTCACCTGTAGTTGCCTCGTGGACAGCAAAGCTGAGGACTCCTTTTCAACCTTTGTGTTGCCGAGAGACCAGCGGGAGCCGGACAAGCTCAGGTTTGACCTGGATGCCTTCCGCTTCTATGGAGATGAACAATCCTTGGTAAGAGGAAGCTGCTGAGTGGCTTCTCCCCACTGGGTGGGAGTGACTAAACACTGACTGACTTGTGCTGAATGTGTCCCTCAGATGTTCATCACCTGTCACCTGAAAGTTGTTGCGGTGGATCAGGGAGATTCCAGGAACAAAGCTTGTACTTTCCAGAAGCTGCACAAGATGTGAGTGTTTTTCCCACTTGCTGCCCCTTAGTGATGTTGTTGGGGAGAGGTGATGCTCCATGTGGTTGATGGGCTTTTTGTCTTGTTTAGCTGGAGCCCACTGGAGGAATCAACCAGTGACATTTGTGCCTGTTGCCATGTGGGGAACTGTGGTAGCACAAGGGAGATCATCTTCTCCTCCAGAGGAAGGAGAGACCTTGGACCTGAAGCTGGTAAGTCACTGACTCATGAGACTCTGGGGCTTTTCACGCTTTCCCTGACCATGACCGTACTGTTCTTCCTGCAGAGAGTGAAGGTGGATTGAAGTGGGAGGGTGAGGCCTCGCTTGGCCCCCTGCTCATTCTGGATCCTGAGCTGACCAGCCTGGCAACTGAGCCCCTGACTGAGGATGAGCAAAGGATGCAGGAGATGTCTCCAGGCGGTGAGTTGCCTGACTGCTAGTTTGCCTCTTTGTCCCAGTTCCCATCAGTAACCATTGGTTTCTCCTTGCTGTGTAGGTGTGCAGTCTGAGCTGGTTGTGATGCTGTCCCTGACAGTGACAGCTGTCTCCCTGATCTCTGCTTCGTTGATGGCCTTGTTCCTGTACAGGAAGCACCAGCAAACTCTACTCAACTATTGATGGAATAGTCCAATAAAGCAGTGACTCCTTGTCTCTTGTTTCTTGTGTCTAGTTTGTCTCTGCATCATCATGAGTCGATACCCCTGGGGTTATGCTATGAACCCCCCAGAAAACCTTCTAAATCCATTTTTATTGAATGTACTGTTTAGGCTTCACTGCTTGCAGTGACCACAGGGTCTTGTTGGCAACACAAAATGGGACTTCCACGCCTGAGATCACTGTTCAGACCATTTCCCTCTATAATAGGAACACTGGTGTGAACTGTCCTGGGTTTGCTCCCATTACATCTGGTCCTTTGTGAATAAGGATGCCTGGGTGTTCAGAGTAAGAAACATGGATCAGACTGACCCTCCATGCTGTATCTGTGCCTCTTTACCTGGCTACTGGGCATGGGTGGCATGGAGGCTTAGTGGTTTACACTGCTGCAATGCCACACCAGGAACCAGAGTTCAATCTGCCTGCTGGTGGTTGCACACTCACCCTGTGACTGGGTTTAGTGCTCAGGTGTTTTCCCCTAGCCCAAAGGTGCGCCAGTCCTGGTGAATTTTCCGTGGGGAAAGTGCACCAGAGTACAGGGATGTATATGCACTCTGGGTCAGAGATGGGGGGACGTAGGGTTAAAGGGTGTTGGGCTGTTCTTCGGAATGTTTGGGGTAGCAGTGTGGACTAAAGGGGACATTTGGGCTGCTTACATACTGGTGAGAATTCTAAGGGGTAAATCAAACTGGTGCATGACACACATTGCTCTGGCTCTATCTTGTTAATATTCAAAAAAAATCTCAGTTCAATATCCGCCTTCTCTTCTAAATGCTTGTTTTTTTCTCTCCACTGGGCTTTCTCCTGGGAGTTTTGGTCTGATATCAGATAGTCCTGACTCAAGCATCTACTCTGCAAATCGCATCTGAATGTGAGTGCAGGATGGGGGCCCTGTTTTGGAAAGTAGAGGCCTGAAGATGCCTTCAGGCCCTCGTTAACAACTGGGGCCTGAAGGTGAACAATAATCAAGCGTCATCCCTTCTGCTCCAAAAACTACACCCAGTTGCTGATGACCTAATTACAAAGATAGCCACAACACACATTTGACAGTTACTGCCCAAGCACCTTTGTAAGCTTTAGCTGTTTAAAAACTCCATTACTGTGGTGGTGTGTTTCTCTATAATGTGTTCTCCTCCTGTAATATCTTCACACAAATGTTCTACGATGTTTAGTGCCCTGGAGCGTTTCAGTAATCCTGTTTTGATTTACATCAAGCAGGGCACCAACCATTGTCAAACAATTTTTATAATAATTTCCTCATGGATGAGGGTGGCACAGGCTAGGTGCGTGTTTATTGTCCAGAGGGCAGCTGTAGTCCAGGCAAGGATGGCAGTTTCCTTCTGTAAAGGATGTTGGTGAACTAGATGGGTTTTCTCCCAACAATTGGTTACAGACTCTGTCATTATTGGACAGGTTAATGACTGATATTTTCAATGAATTTGCATTCCAGCATCTGCTATGGTGGGATTTGACACCAGCTCCTCAGAAAATCACCTGTTGTGTCTCTGGTTTAACTATGATACCACAAGGCCATCGTAATTACCCACGGCATTCAATCACAGGCAGAGAAAGAACAATATTGTTGAGCTTGGAGCTTGTCCTCTGACAGTGTTATTCAATCATTTCAGTCTGGAGGATAACGAAGGGGTGTTCTGTGCATCTGAGCACTTAGTTTTGGGTGTGTGGAAGTATTACTGTGTTCATCCTTTCTCTGAGAAGCCACTGGGGCTAACTTTCTATGATCTCGCACCATGCTTCAGTACCTCTTTGTGGGCAAGCACTGTTGGAGCTACGTTATGTTGGGTAAAAAGTTAAATTCATCACCATTCCACTCACATATTTGCTTGTAAATTAAATATACTCCAGGCACTGTGTTCAAAGAAGCACAGGTGAATGTTTGCTGGCATTCTGATCAGTCGTTTTCCCTCAGTGAGCACCTCTGTGGGATCTTGCTGTGCCCAGCTTTCCTGCTGCTTCTCTCTACATTACCACAGATGCAACACTTCAAATTTCACCCCATTCAGGTTGGAGATGTGCTCACTGAGCGAACAGGTTTGGATGCAAACGTTTCATCACCCTGCTCGGTAACGTCGTCAGTGCACCTCTGGGGAAGCGATGGTGTTCTGTCCTACTAGTTAATTCTGTGTCTCAGCTTGCTGGAATGGTTGGGATTCCTTCCGGTTCTGTTTCTCAGTGGTTTGTACATTGCGACAGTTCAATCACTGAGGAACAGAACTGGAAGCTATACCAGCCATTCCAGCAAACAGAGACATATAAATAACAAGTGGGACAGAACACCATCGCTTCCCCAGAGGCACACTGATGATGTTATCTACCAGGGCGATGAAATGTTTGCACCCAAAGCCAACGGCTCGGCCAGCATGTCTACAACCTCATTCACAACCCCAACTACCAATCTCCTCAAACTTTTCACCCCAGTGTCTGCGAATCGCTTTCAGCACGTTCTTAACTTGAAAAGAGACACGATCAGAATGCATTTACTTTAAGGTAGTTTGGACAGTAACCAGCCCTTCACCACCCCTTAAAGGCTCACAGTAAGCTTGGCTCTTTGTTACATTGTTGGCTTGACATTGTCCGGGCAGCTGTTGTTCTGGGTAGATGAGGAAGCTTCAGGAAGAATGTAGACAGAAAGCAATGTCTTTTCATGGAATCAGATGGCACCAGTAACCAGCCACTGAGGACTTGGGATTGAGAGCAGGGTTGGCACTCAGTGCGTCAGCTCATCTCATCTATTGGCACGGACCCTGGCATTGCCTTATGCATGTGGATATCTCACCTGATTCCTTTTGCCTTGCTGCTTCCAATGACTCTTTCAAAGTTTGACGCTTTCAAATCTGTTTTTACTGCGATCCTGCGACTGCACCAATCTGAAAGTAAACAGGGCCGAATGGTACATGTTGTATACATTGCCCTGCCTACCACCCTCAGATTGTGGTCAGGGCACTTCATTGCTACGAGCCTCTCGTCGTGACCAACCCGGCTGGTGGGCAAGTAAAGTAACCAATGAGTCTCAACCAGAAGAGGCCATTTTTTTCGAAAAAACAAGGTCTCATTTAGTGAGTGACAGTGATCACAAACCACCTAATTTACCAAGTTGCTCCCACAATGATGAGGAAATCTAGGTTAAGATCTCTAACCTCTTTGGGTTCCAAGATCCTCAAGACATGATTGGATAAAACTCTTCCTAGAGTTAAACCGTTCAAAATTATTACTTCATACAACATCTCCATCAAACCTTACCCTATTTTGCACGGACCATTAAATTAACCGTGACCCCACATTCCCCCAAGTCTCCGATTTTACAACTTCATGGCATCCTGGAGGTTTTGTAATTCTCCCTGAATTCATTCTCTTCAGACTTGGCAGATTGGTGGGTCTTTGACTTGAGGGCTATTGGCCTCGATCCTATTCTAAAGCTCTACATCAGCAGACTGCTTGAAATGTTGGTGTTTTGAGCTGAGGTTGAAACTCGTGCTACCCCAGGGGCGTTACTCTATCACGTTAGCTGGAGAACTCTTCATCTCCTGAATTTCTTTTGCAGCTGAACTCTTTCCTGATAACTAAGGTAGTTGCCCCATAACATCATCTCAGGAACGTTCATCTCGTGGAATTTTCATCATGGACTCCTCTGGTGAAGCCGCTATTTTCTTTTACAATGTATAGGATTCTGGGTTTTTGGACCAGGTAATCTCTTCACAATCATGTTCTGTGTCTTCATCTTTATTTAGTTACGGTTCCTATGGAAACAAGTGCAGGTCACTTTCAATCAGTGTGAACTAATCTTTACACTTACCCACTCCCCCAACCCCGATACATCTGTACTGAAGCAAGTCCGCTCTCTATGTTAACTAGGAGCTTGTTCTGAACATCTCAATTTGCCCTCAATGTTTGTCCTATTGATGAACGCAATATGTTCATATCCTTGGTCACTGTTGAAGAATTGTTCAGAGGAAGGGTCTCTCTACCCGAAACAGTAACTGTGATTTCTCCCCACAGATGCTGCCAGCTCTGGTGAGCTTTTCCAGAAATTTCTGTTTTTGTTTCTGATTCACTGCATCTGTGGCTCTATCAGTTTTTAACTGAAAAATTGTTATTGACTTTGCTCTTTCACAGACTGTCAGAGTCATGGAGTTATACAGGATTGAAGCAGGAGTAGGGAACCCTGGATGAAAACGGCTGTTACCAGAACAAAGAAGGTGGGATTGATCAGGTACAGGCAACTGGGATCAAGGGAAGCCATGGAGGTAGAGAGGGGTTACAGGATTTAACTGAAGAAGGAAATCAGGATGTCTCAAGAGGGGCATGAGTCAGCTTTGACTGAAAATGTCAGGGCGAATCCAAATAGATTCTTTCCGTATGTTAAAGCCATAAAAATAACTGGAGAGAGAATAGGAACTCTGAATGGCCAGAGTGGGCATGCATGTGTGGAACTGCAGGAGACGAATGAGGTTCTCAATGAATAGTTTGCCTCTTTGTGAACTGTGGATAATGACATGAAGACATGGCAACTTTGGGAAGTCAGTGGTGATATCTTGGTGACAGTCCATGTCACAGTGGAGGAGGTGTTGGAAGTATTGGAAGTGCTGAGAAGAGAAATCTGGGAATTATAGACTTGTAAGCATAACATGTGTGATAGGCATGTTACTTGAGAAGATTCTGAGGGATAAGATATGCATGCATATGAAAAGACAGGGTTTGATTAGGAGTAGTCAGTGTGGCTTTGTGCATTAGAGATGATGCCAAACAAAGTTGTCAGAGTTCTTTGATGAAATGTTCAGGAAGTGTGATGGCAGCACAGGAGGCGTAGTCCGTATGGATTTCAGTAAGGCCTTTGATAAGTTTCCATGTTTTAGGCAGCTCTGGAAAGTTAGCTCGAATAGTATCCAGTAAACGAGATACATAATTGGCTTGATGGGTGGAAGCAGAGAGTAATAGTGAAAGGATGCTTGTCGGAGTGGAGGTCTGTGACTCGTGGTGTGCCTCAGGGGTCAGTGCTGGGCCTATTGCTGTTTGTTATCTATATCAATGCTGTAGATGAGGGTGTACAAGGCATGATTAGTCAGTTGGCAGATGACACTAAAATAGATAGTATTGTGGATAGTGAGGAAATTTTTCAGAAATTGCAACATGATGTTGATCAGCTGTGGAAGTGGGCCGATAAATGGCAAATGGATTTGATTATAGATAAGTGTGAGGTGTTGCATTGTGGAAAGCGAAATCAAGGTGGGAATTTCAGGGTGAACGGTACGGCTGTAAGGAGTGTAGTGGAACAGACGGACATTGGAGTTCAGGCGCACAATTCTCTGACAGCTGAGTGACGGCTAGACAGGGCAGTGAAGATGGCGTTTGACAAACTGGCTTTCGTCTATGTGTGCATTGAGTATCGAAGGTGGGAAGTTGTGTTGCAGATGAGGACGACACATTTGGCGTATCAGCCTAACAAAGTGTGGATGAACACAGCAGGCCAGGCAGCATGTGGGGAGCAGGAAAGTTGATGTTTCAGGTCGGGACTCTTCTTTAGAAATTGGAGAAGGGGAAGGAAGCTCAGAAGTTAATAGAAAGAGGAGGGGTTGAACTGGGGAAGGTAGATGGGATGGTGACAGGTGAGTGCAGGTAGGGGTGGTGGGGATTAGTCAGTGAGGTGGGAGGCGCAGATAGGTGGGAGAGAAGGTGGACAGGTTGTATCAGGTCAAGGAGGTAGGGATGAGAGGTAGGGTTGATCATGAGATGAGGCCGGGCAAGGGGAGATTTTAAAACTGGTAAAATCCACGTTTAGGCCATTGGGCTGTCAGCTCCTGAGGCAGGACATGAGGTGCTTCTCGTCCAGTTTGTGGCAAGTAGTTTGTTGCAAGTCAAGTGCAGATCCTCCACAAAACAGGCTCTGTATCTCCTCTTGCAGTATTGTGTTCAGATTTGGTCACCTTGTTACAGGAACAATCCTATTAAATTGGAAAAGATGAAACAGTTGCCCTGAGATAGAGGTAGAGGTTGGACAAGCTCAGGCTAATTTCTTTAGAGTGTAGGAGACTGAGAGGAGATCTCCTCGAAGTGTATAAGCTCATGAGAGTCTTGTAAATACATGGAAACCTGGTCACCCTGAGAGTGGTACACACATGGAGTAAGGGGCCAACGGAAGTGCTTGAGGGGCTACATTAACAACATTTAATAGGCATTGGGACAAATACATGGATGGGAAAGGTTTAGAAGGACAGGGTCCTGGTGCAAGGAAATGATTTTAGCACGGATAGGCATTTTGGTCAGCGTGCATCATTCCGGGCCAAAGGACCTCTCTCTAAGCCAGAAGACTCTGTGACTCTATTGTTCTCAGGGGGCCATCACCATGAGAACCTGTGGAGCTGAATGCAGTCAGGTGACAGCATGGCAACTCCCAGCCATTCCCATTGGTCCAAATGAAATGGGCCCTCCTGGTAAGAAGCCAATGGATGTAGACATTGGTGGAATTTCCAGAGATTGGGGCTGGATCATTGGTTCATTGTTGCTGCTTCTGGTCTGATTGGTGTCAGGTGAGTGCAGGTTGTGTGTATAAAAGGAGCTGGGTGGGGGCTGGAGGGGATGGTTGAAGTGTTTGTGATCATGGGGGATTTTGTAGTGAGGGGTTTATTCCCTGTGTTGTTATTTGGAGCTGTTTGTTGCTTGGAAACTCAGCAACTGAACCTGAGGCATCCATGGAGAGGAGTGAGAGCCACCCCTGTACCTGAGAGAGTCCCTCCTCATGGGGGTCCCATTGGTTCCAGTTTCAGAATGTCTGAGGGTGGGAGTGTGTCCCCACTGCAGACTGTGATGGTGCAGTGTGGAGAGCAGAAGCTGCAGGTCAGGGCCCAGTTGGATTTATTTGGAACCAGGCACCCAATTAATGCTGCTGACCTGACCCTGGGGACAGCAGGCTGTCAGCCAACCAGGGTCTACCCTGAGAACCACACTGTCCTCTTTGACTATGGCCTGCATGAGTGTGGTAGCAGATTGCAGGTAATGGGAGTCCTCCATAGTTGTGGGAAGCTTGGTCTATAGTGTTCCTTGCTGTAATGCTGGCTCCAATGCTGTGGTTATTGAGGTCTACTTTCTCTTGTTCTCAAACTGAGATTGTCTCTTCTAGATTTGACTGTGGCTGAAGTGGTTCTGTGGGCCCCAAACCCCTCTGTCCCTATGGCATTGAGATTATTTCTGGTTCTCCTGGATATGATTAGCTTTCGATGTTTGAGTCTTGTTTCTCCTTAGTCAGCTCTACTGACATTCTCATCCCTTGAGGGTGACACTGCTAAAAACAACATTACCTTTGAGCTGCCTTGTTCTTGAAGGGCTCCAAATTCCCACTTTCCTTGCCTTTGGAACAACTGGGCTTTTGGGATATGTGCTCTGTTTCTGCATTATTAGATTATCCCCTGGTCTATTTACTGAAGCTGACTTTATTCAATCACTTTGCTGAATAGTTTAGCCTTGTCCTCTCAAGATGCTCAAATGTTAGGTTTGCTGATGACTGAGGAAACCAAAATGTCTGAGAGAATTGGGGTCACGTGACTGTTCCCTCAGTGATTTCTATTGCTAGTTTCTACAAAAACCATCCATCTGTTTCAACAACTGTTCATTTCCACTGTAAATGCATTCCCTATCTGATCATTGCTGATCAATTGATTGATGCACTACCTTGTCAAATTGGTCCAAAATGATGAACCTCTGAGCTATGATGTATTGCCTGTAAAACTGGTGTCACTGCTTGTGAGCAAACAAGAGGCTGGCACTGAGCCTGTCAACTCCCTAAGTAATTGTGGGAATGGGATGATGTCCTTGTGTTGCATAGAACCTTCATTTCAAATTGGTTCCCCATTCCTTCATCTGTTGTCTTTCAGATGACTGGAGACTTCCTGATCTACACCACCCACCTGACCCACATCCCAAACTATCCTGGGTCTGTCATTGTGAGAACCAATGGAGCTGTCATTCCCATTGTGTGTCGTTATTTGAGGTGAGCCTTTGCTAGATTGTCAACATCATCTGTAGCTGTCACCTGACACTAGCCTAAAATGGCTGCACTGTCTCTCCCCAGGACGGGCAATGTGAGCAGTGACCCCATCAAGCCCACCTGGATCCCATTCAGCTCCACCAGGTCTGGAGAAGGGCATCTGTCATTCTCCCTGCGTCTAATGAATGGTATGTGAGGGCTGGCTGGGGAGGGATCTCCTGGTGTCACTCACTGGGAGCTGCACCTACTATCTGTAACCCTTGTCCTCTTGTACTTCAGGTGACTGGCACACAGAGCGCACTTCCACTGTCTACTCCCTGGGAGACCTCATTCACATTGAGGCATCTGTTTCAATGGACAACCACTTGCCCCTGAAGCTGTACATTGACCGCTGTGTAGCTACACTGAGCCCAGACAAGGGCTCCAGCCCCAGATACAGCATCATTGACTACAATGGGTAAGGAGCTCTCTGCTTTCTCCAGCTGCTTCCATCTCAATGGCTTCACTCCATTCACTTCATGGCCCTTTGTTCACCTGCAGTTGCCTCGTAGACAGCAAAGCTGAGGACTCCTTTTCAACCTTTGTGTTGCTGAGAGACCAGCGGGAGCCGGACAAGCTCAGGTTTGACCTGGATGCCTTCCGCTTCTATGGAGATGAACAATCCTTGGTAAGAGGAAGCTGCTGATTAGTCACTCCCACCCAGTGGGGTGAAGCCAAACTGACTTGTGCTGAATGTGTCCCTCAGATATTCATCACCTGTCACCTGAAAGTTGCTGCAGTAGATCAGGGAGATTCCAGGAACAAAGCTTGTACTTTCCAGAAGCTGCACAAGATGTGAGTGGTTTCTGACCTACCCTCTGCCCCCACTCACTGTCCCTGAGTGATGTTGTTGGTGAGGTGATGCCCCATGTGGTTCATGAGCTTTTTCTCCTGTTTAGCTGGACCCCACTGGAGGAATCAAGCAGTGACATTTGTGCCTGTTGCCATGTGGGGAACTGTGGTAGCACACGGGACATCATCCTTCCCTTCAGAGGAAGGAGAGACCTTGGAGCTGAAGCTGGTAAGTCACTGACCCACGAGATGTTCGGGCTATACACCCCTTCCTGAACCTAACCGTACTGCTCTCTCTCCTGCAGAGAGTGAAGCTGGATTGAAGTGGGAGGGTGAGTCCTCTGTTGGCCCCCTGCTCATTCTGGATCCTGAGCTGACCAGCCTGGCAACTGAGCCCCTGACTGAGGATGAGCAAAGGATGCAGGAGATGTCTCCAGGCGGTGAGTTGCCTGACTGCTAGTTTGCCTCTTTGTCCCAGTTTCCCTCAGTAACCATTGGTATTTCCTTGTTGTGTAGGTGTGCAGTCTGAGCTGGTTGTGATGCTGTCCCTGACAGTGACAGCTGTCTCCCTGATCTCTGCTTTGTTGATGGCCTTGTTCCTGTACAGGAAGCACCAGCGAACTCCACTCAGCTATTGATGGAATACTCCAATAAAAGAGTGACTCCTTGTCTCTTGTTTCTTGCACCTAGTTTGTTTCTGCATCCTCACGCGAGTTGTTATCCCTGGGGTTATGCTATGAACCCCCAGAAAGCTTTTCTGGCTGCTATTTTTACTGAATGCAAGCAGTGATGCCTAAACAGTACAGTGACTACAGGGTCTTGTTGGCAACACAAAATGGGACTTCCACATCTGAGATCACTATTCACACCATTCCCTCTATAATAGGAACACTGGTGTGAACTGTCCTGAGTTTGCTCCAATTACATCTGGTCCTTTGCGAATAAGGACACCTGGGTGTTCAGCGTAAGAAACGTTGATCAGACTGGCCTTCCATGCTGTATCCCTGCCTCTTTACTTAGATGCTAGGCAGGGGTGGCATGGAGGCTTAGTGGCTTACACTGTTGCAACGCAACACCAGGAGCCTGAGTACATTCTGCCTGCTGGTTGTTGCACATTATTGCTGTGACTGGGAGTGCTCAGGTATCTTTTCCCCTCCGCCCAAAGGGGTGCCAGTCACAGTGAATTGGCCATGGGGAAAGTGCACCAGAGTACAGGGATATGTAGGCCCTGTGGGTTAGATATGGGGGATGTAGGGTTAAAGGGCATGGGCCTGGTCAGGACCCTCTTCAGAGGGGTTGGGGCAGCTGTGTGGACTCAATGGGGCAATTGCACTGCTTCCATAAAGTGAGAATTCTATGGGGTAAATCAAACTGGTGCCTGAGACACATTGCTCTGTCTCGTATTGTATTCTTCAGAAAGAATCTCAGTCTAATGTCCACCTTCTCTTCGAAATATTAGTTTTGTCTTTTTCTCCACTGGGCTTTCTTCCCTGGGGTTTTGGTCTGAGGTCAGATAGTCCTGACTCAACTGAGTCAAGCATCTACTGTACAAATTGCAGCTGAATGTGAATGCGGGCTGGGGGCCCTGTTTTGGAATGTACAGGCCTTAAGACTCCTCCACACTTCAGGCCCTCATTAACAACTGGGGTCTAGAGGTGAACAATAATCAAGTGTCATCCCTTCTGCTCCAAAAACTACACCCAGTTGCAGATGACCTAATTATAAAGATGGCCACAACACACATCTGAGAGTTACTGCCCAAGCACCTTTGTACGCTTTAGCTGTTTAAACACTTCATTACGATGGGTGGTGTGTTTCTCTATAATGTGTTCTCCTCCTGTATACCTTCACACAAATGTTCTGGGATGTTCAGTGCCCTGGAGCGTTTCAGTAATCCTGTTTTGATTTACATCAAGCAGTGCACCAATCATTGTCAAACAATTTTTAAAATAATTTCCTCATGGATGAGGGTGGCACAGGCTAGGTGCGTGTTTATTGTCCAGAGGGCAGCTGTAGTCCAGGCAAGGATGGCAGTTTCATTCTGTAAAGGATGTTGGCGAACTAGATGGGTTTTCTCCCAACAATTGGTAACAGTCTCTGTCATTATTGGACTGTTTAATCCCGGATATTTTCATTGAATTTGAATTCCAGCTCCCCGGAACATCACCTGTGTCTCTGGTTAAACTGCCCAACTATAATACCACAAGGCCATCGTAATTACCCACGGCATTCAATCACAGGCAGAGAAAGAACAATACTGTTGAGCTTGGGGCTTGTCCTCTGACCGTGTTATTCAATCATTTCAGTCTGGAGGAAAAGAAAAAGGTGTTCTTAGTTTTGGGTGTGTGGAAGTATGACTGTGTTCGTCCTTTCTCTGAGAAGCCACTGGGGATAACTTTCTATGATCTCGCACCATGCTTCAGTACCTCTTTGTGGGCGAGCACTGTTGGAGCTACATTATGTTGGGTAAAAAGTTAAATTCATCACCATTCCGCTCACATATTTGCTTGTAAATTAAATATACTCCAGGCACTGTGCTCAAAGAAGCACAGGTGAATGTTTGCTGGCATTCTGATCACTCATTTTCCCTCAGTGAGCACCACTGTGGGATCTTTCCTGCTGCTTTTCCCTACATTACCACAGATGCCACACTTCAAATTTCACCCCATTCAGGTTGGAGATGTGCTCACTGAGCTAACAGGTTTGGATGCAAACGGTTCATCACCCTGCTCGGTAACGTCGTCAGTGCACCTCTGGGGAAGCCAATGGTGTTCTGTCCTACTAGTTAATTCTGTGTCTCAGCTTGCTGGAATGGTTGGGATTCCTTCCGGTTCTGTTTCTCAGTGGTTTGTACATTGGGACAGTTCAATCACTGAGGAACAGAACTGGAAGCTATACCAGCCATTCCAGCAAACAGAGACATATAAATAACAAGTGGGACAGAACACCATCGCTTCCCAAGAGGCACACTGATGATGTTATCTACCAGGGCAATGAAATGTTTGCACCCAAAGCCAACGGCTCGGCCAGCATGTCTACAACCTCATTCACAACCCCAACTACCAATCTCCTCAAACTTTTCACCCCAGTGTCTGCGAATCGCTTTCAGCACGTTCTTAACTTGAAAAGAGACACGATCAGAATGCATTTACTTTAAGGTGGTTTGGACAGTAACCAGCCCTTCACCACCCCTGAAAGGCTCACAGTAAGCTTGGCTCTTTGTTCCATTGTTGGCTTGACATTGTCCGGGCAGCTGTTGTTCTGGGTAGATGAGGAAGCTTCAGGAAGAATGTAGACAGAAAGCAATGTCTTTTCATGGAATCAGATGGCACCAGTAACCAGCCACTGAGGACTTGGGATTGAGAGCAGGGTTGGCACTCAGTGCGTCAGCTCATCTCATCTATTGGCACGGACCCTGGCATTGCCTTATGCATGTGGATATCTCACCTGATTCCTTTTGCCTTGCTGCTTCCAATGACTCTTTCAAAGTTTGACGCTTTCAAATCTGTTTTTACTGCGATCCTGCGACTGCACCAATCTGAAAGTAAACAGGGCCGAATGGTACATGTTGTATACATTGCCCTGCCTACCACCCTCAGATTGTGGTCAGGGCACATCATTGCTACGAGCCTCTCGTCGTGACCAACCCGGCTGGTGGGCAAGTAAAGTGACCAATGAGTCTCAACCAGAAGAGGCCATTTTTTTCGAAAAAACAAGGTCTCATTTAGTGAGTGACAGTGATCACAAACCACCTAATTTACCAAGTTGCTCCCACAATGATGAGGAAATCTAGGTTAAGATCTCTAACCTCTTTGGGTTCCAAGATCCTCAAGACATGATTGGATAAAACTCTTCCTAGAGTTAAACCGTTCAAAATTATTACTTCATACAGCATCTCCATCAAACCTTACCCTATTTTGCATGGACCATTAAATTAACCGTGACCCCACATTCCCCCAAGTCTCCGATTTTACAACTTCATGGCATCCTGGAGGTTTTGTAATTCTCCCTGAATTCATTCTCTTCAGACTTGGCAGATTGGTGGGTCTTTGACTTGAGGGCTATTGGCCTCGATCCTATTTTAAAGCTCTACATCAGCAGACTGCTGGAAATGCTGGTGTTTTGAGCTGAGGTTGAAACTCGTGCTACCCCAGGGGAGTTACTCTATCACCTTAGCTGGAGGACTCTTCATCTCCTGAATTTCTTTTGCAGCTGAACTCTTTCCTGATAACTAAGGTAGTTGCCCAATAACATCATCTCAGGGGCGTTCATCTCGTGGAATTTTCATCACGGATTCCACTGGTGAAACCGATATGTTCTTTTACAATGTGTAGGATTCTCGGTTTTTGGACCAGGTAATCTCTTCACAATCATGTTCCGTGCCTTCATCTTTATTTATTTGCGGTTCCTATGGAAACATGTGCAGGTCACTTTCAATCAGTGTGAACTAATCTTCACACTTACCCACTCCCCCAACCCCGATACATCTGTACTGAAGTAAGTTCGCTCTCTATGTTTACTAGTAGCTTGTTCTGAACATCGTAATTTGCCCTCAATGTTTGTCCTATTGATGAACACAATATGTTCATATCCTTGGCCACTATTGAAGAATTGTTCAGAGGAAGGGTCTCTGTACACAAAACAGTAACTATGATTTCTCTCCACAGATGCTGCCAGCTCTGGTGAGCTTTTCCAGAAATTTCTGTTTTTGTTTCTGATTCACTGCATCTGTGGCTCTGTCAGTTTTTAACTGAAAAATTGCTATTGACTTTGCTCTTTCACAGACTCACAGAGTCATGGAGTTATACAGCATGGAAGCAGGAGTAGGGAACCCTGGATGAAAAAGGCTGTTACCAGAACAAAGAAGGTGGGATTGATCAGGTACAGGCAACTGGGATCAAGGGAAGCCATGGAGGTAGAGAGGGGTTACAGGATTTAACTGAAGAAGGAAATCAGGATGTCTCAAGAGGGGCATGAGTCAGCTTTGACTGAAAATGTCAGGGCGAATCCAAATAGATTCTTTCCGTATGTGAAAGCCATAAAAATAACTGGAGAGAGAAATGGAACTCTGAATGGCCAGAGTGGACATGCATGTGTGGAACTGCAGGAGATGAATGAGGTTCTCAATGAATAGTTTGCCTCTTTGTGAACTGTGAATAATGACATGAAGACATGGCAACTTTGGGAAGTTAGTGGTGATATCTTGGTGACAGTCCATGTCACAGTGGAGGAGGTGTTGGAAGTATTGGAAGTGCTGAGAAGAGAAACATGGGAATAATACACTTGTAAGCGTATTATTGAGAAGATTCTTGAGAAGATTCTGAGGGATAAGATATGCATGAATATCAAAAGACAGGTTTTGATTAGGAGTAGTCAGCATGTCTTCGTGCATTAGAGATGATGCCTCACAAATTTGTCAGAGTTCTTTGATGAAGTGTTCAGGAAGTTTGATGGGAGGGCAGGAGTCATTTTCCATATGGATTTCAGTAAGGCCTTTGATAAGTTTCCATGATGCATTTTGGAAAGTGAGATCAAGGTGGGAATTTCAGGATGAACAGTAGGGCTGTAAGGAATGTAGTGGAACAGAGGGATATTGGAGTTCAGATGCACAATTCTCTGAATGCAGAGTGACGGGTAGACAGGGCAGTGAAGATGGCGTTTGGCACGCTGGGATTCGCCAATGAGGGCAATGAGCATCTAAGGTGGGAAGTTGTGTTGCAGATATGCAGGACCTATTTGGAGTGTCAGCATGGCAAAGTGTGGATGAACACAGCAGGCCAGGCAGCTTCAGAGGAGCTGGAAAGTTGACGTTTCAGGTTGGGACCCTTCTTCAGAAATGTCAGAGGGGAAAGGGAGGTCAGAAGTTAATACAGAGGAGGGGTGGTGCTGGGGAAGATAGGTGGGATGGTGGTAGGTGAGTGCAGGGAGGGCTGATAGGGATTAGTCAGAGCGGTGGGAGGCGCAGATAAATGGGAGAGAACTTAGGACAGGATGTATCAGGCCAAGGAGGCCTGAGATGAGATGAGGACCGGGAGGGAAGCTTTGAAAACTGGTAAAATCCACCTTTAGGCCATTGGGCGTCAGCTCCTGAGGCAGGACATGAGGTGCTTCTCCTCCAGTTTGTGGGAAGTTGTTTGTTGCAAGTCAAGTGCAGATGTTTTGCAAAACAGGCTCTGTATCTCTGCTTGGAGTATTGTGTTCAGTTTTGTTCACCTTGTTACAGGAGCAATCCGATTAAATTGGAAAAGGTGAAACTGTTACCCTGAGATAGAGGTAGAGGTTGGACAAGCTCAGGCTAATTTCTTTACAGCATAGGAGACTGAGAGGGGATATCCTCGAAGTGTATAAGCTCATGAGAGTCTTGAAAAGACATGGCAACCTGGTCACCCTGAGGATGGTGCGCACACGTAGTAAGGGGCCAACAGAAGTGCTTGAGGGGCTACATTAACAACATTTAATAGGCATTGGGACAAATACATGGATGGGAAAGGTTTAGAAGGATAGGGGCAAGGTGCGAGGAAATGAAATTAGCACAATGGACATTTTGATCAGCATGCACCGTTCTGGGCCAAAGAACATCTCTCTGTGCCTGAACACTCTCTGACTCTATTGCACTCAGGGCGCCATCATCAGAAGAACTTGTGGAGCTGAATGCAGTCAGGTGACAGCATGGCAACTCTCAGCCATTCCCATTGGTCCAAATGAAATGGGCCCTTCTGGTAAGAAGCCAATGGATTTAGACTTTGGTGGAATTTGCAGAGATTGGGGCTGGATCATTGGTTCATTGTTGCTGCTTCTGGTCTGATTGGTGTCAGGTGAGTGCAGGTTGTGTGTATAAAAGGAGCTGGGTGGGGGCTGGAGGGGATGTTTGAGGTGTTTGTGATCATGGGGGATTTTGTCGTGATGGGTTTATTCCCTGTGTTGTTATTTGGAGCTGTTTGTTGCTCTGAAACCTGGCAGCCGTTTCTGAGCCAGAGGTATCCATGGAGAAGAGTGAGAGCCACCCCTGTACCTGAGAGAGTCCCTCCTCACGGGGGTCCCATTGGTTCCAGTTTCAGAATGTCTGAGGGTGGGAGTGTGTCTCCACTGCAGACTGTGATGGTGCAGTGTGGAGAGCAGAAGCTACAGGTCAGGGCCCAGTTGGATTTATTTGGAACCAGGCACCTAATTAATGCTGCTGACCTGACCCTGGGGACAGCAGGCTGTCAGCCAACCAGTTTCTACCCTGAGAACCACACTGTCCTCTTTGACTATGGCCTGCATGAGTGTGGCAGCAGATTGCAGGTAATGGGAGTCCTTCATAGTTGCTGGAAGCTTGGTCTAAAGTGATCCTTACTGTACTGCTGACTCCAATTCTGTGGTTATTGGGGTCTACTTTCTCTTGTTCTCAAACTGAGATTGTCTCTTCTGGATTAGTCTGTGGCTGAAGGGGTTCTAAGTCCCAAGCCCCTCTGTTGTCCCCATGGCCTGTAGACTATTTCTGGTTCTCCCTGAACTTGACCAGCTCTGTTTTGAGGCTTGTTTCTCCTTAGTCAGCTCCTCTGATCCCTGTCCTGTGGGGGTGTCACTCCTCCTAAACAAGAGTTTTCAGAGTTGCCTTGCTCTTGAAAGACTCCAAATTCCCACTTTCCTTGCCTTTGGAATAACTGGGCTTGAGATAAGTGTTCTATTTCTCTATTAGATTATTTCCTGTTCTGTTTTCTGAAACTAATTTTATTGAGGTCACTTTGGTTTGGTCTTGTATTCCTGATATACTCAAATATTGGAGGATTGATGACTGAGGCAACCAAAATGTGCCTGCAGTGCCTGAGAATCAGGATTATGTTCCTGTTCCTTCAGTGATTCTACTGTCTCTTTCTACAAAACCCATCCATCTGTTTCAACAAAAGTGTATTTCCAGTGTAAGTGTTCTGTCTGATCTATTGATGCACTAGCTTGTCAAATTGGTCCAAAATGATTAACCCCTGAGCATGATGTATTGCCAATAAACTGGTCTCACTCTTTCTGTGAGCCAACAGGAGGCTGGCACTGAGCCTGCCAAGCTCCCTGAGGAAGTGTGGAAAAAGGATGTTATGTTGCATAGAACCTTCATTTCAAATTGGTTCCCCATTCCTTCATCTGCTGTCTTTCAGATGACTGGAGATTTCCTGATCTATGCCACCCACCTGACCCACATCCCAAACTATCCTGGGTCTGTCATTGTGAGAACCAATGGAGCTGTCATTCCCATTGTGTGTCGTTATTTGAGGTGAGAATCTTTATTTGATTATAAACATTATTTATAGCTGTCACCTGACACTAGCCTAAAATGGCTGCACTGTCTCTCCCCAGGACGGGCAATGTGAGCAGTGACCCCATCAAGCCCACCTGGATCCCATTCAGCTCCACCAGGTCTGGAGAAGGGCATCTGTCATTCTCCCTGCGTCTAATGAATGGTATGTGAGGGCTGGCTGGAGAGGGATCTCCTGGTGTCACTCACTGGGAGCTGCATCTACTATCTGTAACCCTTGTCCTCTTGTACTTCAGGTGACTGGCTTAAAGAGCGCACTTCCACTGTCTACTCCCTGGGAGACCTCATTCACATTGAGGCATCTGTTTCAATGGACAACCACATGCCCCTGAAGCTGTACATTGACCGCTGTGTAGCTACACTGAGCCCAGACAAGGACTCCAGCCCCAGATACAGCATCATTGACTACAATGGGTAAGGAGATCTCTGCTTTCTCCAGCTGCTCCCATCTTAATGGCTTCACTCCATTCACTTCATGGTCCTTTGTTCACCTGCAGTTGCCTCATGGACAGCAAAGCTGAGGACTCCTTTTCAACCTTTGTGTTGCTGAGAGACCAGCGGGAGCCGGACAAGCTCAGGTTTGACCTGGATGCCTTCCGCTTCTATGGAGATGAACTCTCCTTGGTAAGAGGAAACTGCTGACTTAGCTTCTCCCCACTGGGTGGGAGTGACTAAACACTGACTGACTTGTGCTGAATGTGTCCCTCAGATTTTCATCACTTGTCACCTGAAAGTTGCTGCAGTAGATCAGGCAAATTCCAGGAACAAAGCTTGTACTTTCCAGAAGCTGCACCAGATGTGAGCATGTTTTTTTCTTCCTCCCCTTCCCCCACCTCAGTCCCTTCGTGATGTTGTTGGGAGAGGTGATGCTCCATGTGGTTGATGGGCTGTTTCTGTTGTTTAGCTGGACCCCACTGGAGGAATCGACCAGTGACATTTGTGCCTGTTGTCATGTGGGGAACTGTGGTAGCACAGGGGAGATCATCTTCTCCTCCAGAGGAAGGAGAGACCTTGGACCTGAAGCTGGTAGGTCACTGACCCCTGAGATGATGGGGCTATACAACCTTTCCCTGAACCTGACTACTGTTCTCTCCTGCAGAGAGTGAAGGTGGATTGAAGTGGGAGGGTGAGGCCTCGCTTGGCCCCCTGCTCATTGTGGATCCTGAGCTGACCAGCCTGGCGACTGAGCCCCTGACTGAGGTTGAGCAAAGGATGCAGGAGATGTCTCCAGGCGGTGAGTTGTCTGACTGCTAGTTTGCCTCTTTGTCCCAGTTTCCCTCAGTAACCATTGGTTTCTCCTTGCTGTGTAGGTGTGCAGTCTGAGCTGGTTGTGATGCTGTCCCTGACCGTGACAGCTGTCTCCCTGATCTCTGCTTTGTTGATGGCTTTGTTCCTGTCCAGGAAGCACGAGTGAACTCTACTCAACGATTGATGGAATAGTCCAATAAAGCAGTGACTCCTTGTCTCTTGTTTCTTGTGTCTAGTTTGTCTCTGCATCATCATGAGTCGATACCCCTGGGGGTTATGCTATGAACCCCCAGAAAACCTTCTGAATCTATTTGTATTGAATGTACTGTTTAGGCTTCACTGCTTGCAGTGACCACAGGGTCTTGTTGGCAACACAAAATGGGACTTCCACGCCTGAGATCACTGTTCAGACCATTTCCCTCTATAATAGGAACACTGGTGTGAACTGTCCTGGGTTTGCTCCCATTACATCTGGTCCTTTGTGAATAAGGATGCCTGGGTGTTCAGAGTAAGAAACATGGATCAGACTGACCCTCCATGCTGTATCTGTGCCTCTTTACCTGGCTGCTGGGTATGGGTGGCATGGAGGCTTAGTGGTTTACATGGCAGCAATGCCACACTAGGAACCAGAGTTCAAATTGCTGTGGGGTGGTAGTACACTCACCCTGTGACTGGGTTTAGTGCTCAGGTGTTTTCCTCCAGCCCAAAGGTGCGCCAGTCCTGGTGAATTTTCCGTGGGGAAAGTGCACCAGAGTACAGGGATGTATAGGCACTCTGGGTCAGAGACGGGGGGGACGTAGGGTTAAAGCGTGTTGGGCTGTTCTTTGGAATGTTTGGGGTAGCAGTGTGGACTAAAGGGGACAATTGGGCTGCTTACATACTGGTGAGAATTCTAAGGGGTAAATCAAACTGGTGCATGACACACATTGCTCTGGCTCTATCTTGTTAATATTCAAAAAAAATCTCAGTTCAATATCCGCCTTCTCTTCTAAATGCTTGTTTTTTTCTCTCTGCTGGGCTTTCTCCTGGGAGTTTTGGTCTGATATCAGCTAGTCCTGACTCAAGCATCTACTCTGCAAATCGCATCTGAATGTGAGTGCAGGATGGGGGCCCTGTTTTGGAAAGTAGAGGCCTGAAGATGCCTTCAGGCCCTCGTTAACAACTGGGGCCTGAAGGTGAACAATAATCAAGTGTCATCCCTTCTGCTCCAAAAACTACACCCAGTTGCTGATGACCTAATTATAAAGATGGCCACAACACACATCTGAGAGTTACTGCCCAAGCACCTTTGTAAGCTTTAGCTGTTTAAAAACTCCATTACTGTGGTGGTGTGTTTCTCTATAATGTGTTCTCCTCCTGTAATACCTTCACACAAATGTTCTAAGATGTTTAGTGCCCTGGAGCGTTTCAGTAATCCTGTTTTGATTTACATCAAGCTGGGCACCAACCATTGTCAAACAATTTTTAAAATAATTTCCTCATGGATGAGGTTGGCACAGGCTAGGTGCGTGTTTATTGTCCAGAGGGCAGCTGTAGTCCAGGCAAGGATGGCAGTTTCATTCTGTAAAGGATGTTGGTGAACGAGATGGGTTTTCTTCCCAACAATTGGTAACAGACTCTGTCATTATTGGACAGGTTAATGACTGATATTTTCAATGAATTTGCATTCCAGCATCTGCTGTGGTGGGATTTGACACCAGCTCCTCAGAAAATCACCTGTTGTGTCTCTGGTTTAACTATAATACCACAAGGCCATCGTAATTACCCACGGCATTAAATCACAGGCAGAGAAAGAACAATATTGTTGAGCTTGGAGCTTGTCCTCTGACAGTGTTATTCAATCATTTCAGTCTGGAGGAAAACGAAAGGGTGTTCTGTGCTTCTGAGCACTTCGTTTTGGGTGTGTGGAAGTATTACTGTGTTCATCCTTTCTCTGAGAAGCCACTGGGGCTAACTTTCTATGATCTCGCACCATGCTTCAGTCCCTCTTTGTGGGCAAGCACTGTTGGAGCTACGTTATGTTGGGTAAAAAGTTAAATTCATCACCATCCCGCTCACATATTTGCTTGTAAATTAAATATACTCCAGGCACTGTGTTCAAAGAAGCACAGGTTAATGTTGGCTGGCATTCTGATCACTCATTATCCCTCAGTGAGCACCTCTGTGGGATATTGCTGTGCCCAGCTTTCCTGCTGCTTCTCCCTACATTACCACAGATGCCACACTTCAAATTTCACCCCATTCAGGTTGGAGATGTGCTCACTGAGCGAACAGGTTTGGATGCAAACGGTTCATCACCCTGCTCGGTAACGTCGTCAGTGAACCTCTGGGGAAGCGATGGTGTTCTGTCCTACTAGTTAATTCTGTGTCTCGGCTTGCTGGAATGGTTGGGATTCCTTCCGGTTCTGTTTCTCAGTGGTTTGTATATTGGGACAGTTCAATCACTGAGGAACAGAACTGGAAGCTATACCAGCCATTCAAGCAAACAGACACATATAAATAACAAGTGGGACAGAACACCATCGCTCACCAAGAGGCACACTGATGATGTTATCTACCAGGGCGATGAAATGTTTGCACCCAAAGCCAACGGCTCGGCCAGCATGTCTACAACCTCATTCACAACCCCAACTACCAATCTCCTCAAACTTTTCACCCCAGTGTCTGCGAATCGCTTTCAGCACGTTCTTAACTTGAAAAGAGACACGATCAGAATGCATTTACTTTAAGGTGGTTTGGACAGTAACCAGCCCTTCACCACCCCTTAAAGGCTCACAGTAAGCTTGGCTCTTTGTTACATTGTTGGCTTGACATTGTCCGGGCAGCTGTTGTTCTGGGTAGACGAGGAAGCTTCAGGAAGAATGTAGACAGAAAGCAATGTCTTTTCATGGAATCAGATGGCACCAGTAACCAGCCACTGAGGACTTGGGATTGAGAGCAGGGTTGGCACTCAGTGCGTCAGCTCATCTCATCTATTGGCACGGACCCTGGCATTGCCTTATGCATGTGGATATCTCACCTGATTCCTTTTGCCTTGCTGCTTCCAATGACTCTTTCAAAGTTTGACGCTTTCAAATCTGTTTTTACTGCGATCCTGCGACTGCACCAATCTGAAAGTAAACAGGGCCGAATGGTACATGTTGTATACATTGCCCTGCCTACCACCCTCAGATTGTGGTCAGGGCACTTCATTGCTACGAGCCTCTCGTCGTGACCAACCCGGCTGGTGGGCAAGTAAAGTGACCAATGAGTCTCAACCAGAAGAGGCCATTTTTTTCGAAAAAACAAGGTCTCATTTAGTGAGTGACAGTGATCACAAACCACCTAATTTACCAAGTTGCTCCCACAATGATGAGGAAATCTAGGTTAAGATCTCTAACCTCTTTGGGTTCCAAGATCCTCAAGACATGATTGGATAAAACTCTTCCTAGAGTTAAACCGTTCAAAATTATTACTTCATACAGCATCTCCATCAAACCTTACCCTATTTTGAATGGACCATTAAATTAACCGTGACCCCACATTCCCCCAAGTCTCCGATTTTACAACTTCATGGCATCCTGGAGGTTTTGTAATTCTCCCTGAATTCATTCTCTTCAGACTTGGCAGATTGGTGGGTCTTTGACTTGAGGGCTCTTGGCCTTGATCCTATTCTAAAGCTCTACATCAGCAGACTGCTGGAAATGCTGGTGTTTTGAGCTGAGGTTGAAACTCGTGCTACCCCAGGGGCGTTACTCTATCACCTTAGCTGGAGAACTCTTCATCTCCTGAATTTCTTTTGCAGCTGAACTCTTTCCTGATAACTAAGGTAGTTGCCCCATAACATCATCTCAGGAGCGTTCATCTCGTGGAATTTTCATCATGGACTCCTCTGGTGAAGCCGCTATTTTCTTTTACAATGTGTAGGATTCTGGGTTTTTGGACCAGGTAATCTCTTCACAATCATGTTCTGTGTCTTCATCTTTATTTAGTTGCGGTTCCTATGGAAACATGTGCAGGTCACTTTCAATCAGTGTGAACTAATCTTCACACTTACCCACTCCCCCAACCCCGATACATCTGTACTGAAGTAAGTTCGCTCTCTATGTTTACTAGTAGCTTGTTCTGAACATCGTAATTTGCCCTCAATGTTTGTCCTATTGATGAACACAATATGTTCATATCCTTGGCCACTATTGAAGAATTGTTCAGAGGAAGGGTCTCTCTACCCGAAACAGTAACTATGATTTCACTCCACAGATGCTGCCAGCTCTGGTGAACTTTTCCAGAAATTTCCGTTTTTGTTTCTGATTCACTGCATTTGTGGCTCTGTCAGTTTTTAACTGAAAAATTGCTATTGACTTTGCTCTTTCACAGACTCACAGAGTCATGGAGTTATACAGCATGGAAGCAGGAGTAGGGAACCCTGGATGAAAAAGGCTGTTACCAGAACAAAGAAGGTGGGATTGATCAGGTACAGGCAACTGGGATCAAGGGAAGCCATGGAGGGAGAGAGGGGTTACAGGATTTAACTGAAGAAGGAAATCAGGATGTCTCAAGAGGGGCATGAGTCAGCTTTGACTGAAAATGTCAGGGCGAATCCAAATAGATTCTTTCCGTATGTTAAAGCCATAAAAATAACTGGAGAGAGAAATGGAACTCTGAATGGCCAGAGTGGACATGCATGTGTGCAACTGCAGGAGATGAATGAGGTTCTCAATGAATAGTTTGCCTCTTTGTGAACTGTGAATAATGACATGAAGACATGGCAACTTTGGGAAGTTAGTGGTGATATCTTGGTGACAGTCCATGTCACAGTGGAGGAGGTGTTGGAAGTATTGGAAGTGCTGAGAAGAGAAATCTGGGAATAATACACTTGTAAGCGTAACATGTGTGATAGGCAAGTTACTTGAGAAGATTCTGAGGGATAAGATAACTTTGATAAGTTTCCATGATGCATTTTGAAAAGTGAGATCAAGGTGGGAATTTCAGGATGAACAGTAGGGCTGTAAGGAATGTAGTGGAACAGAGGGATATTGGAGTTCAGATGCACAATTCTCTGAATGCAGAGTGACGGGTAGACAGGGCAGTGAAGATGGCGTTTGGCACGCTGGGATTCGCCAATATGGGCAATGAGCATCTAAGGTGGGAAGTTGTGTTGCAGATATGCAGGACCTATTTGGAGTGTCAGCATGGCAAAGTGTGGATGAACACAGCAGGCCAGGCAGCTTCAGAGGAGCTGGAAAGTTGACGTTTCAGGTTGGGACCCTTCTTCAGAAATGTCAGAGGGGAAAGGGAGGTCAGAAGTTAATACAGAGGAGGGGTGGTGCTGGGGAAGATAGGTGGGATGGTGGTAGGTGAGTGCAGGGAGGGCTGATAGGGATTAGTCAGTGCGGTGGGAGGCGCAGATAAATGGGAGAGAACTTAGGACAGGATGTATCAGGCCAAGGAGGCCTGAGATGAGATGAGGACCGGGAGGGAAGCTTTGAAAACTGGTAAAATCCACCTTTAGGCCATTGGGCGTCAGCTCCTGAGGCAGGACATGAGGTGCTTCTCCTCCAGTTTGTGGGAAGTTGTTTGTTGCAAGTCAAGTGCAGATGTTTTGCAAAACAGGCTCTGTATCTCTGCTTGGAGTATTGTGTTCAGTTTTGTTCACCTTGTTACAGGAGCAATCCGATTAAATTGGAAAAGGTGAAACTGTTACCCTGAGATAGAGGTAGAGGTTGGACAAGCTCAGGCTAATTTCTTTACAGCATAGGAGATTGAGAGGGGATATCCTCGAAGTGTATAAGCTCATGAGAGTCTTGAAAAGACATGGCAACCTGGTCACCCTGAGGGTGGTGTGCACACATAGTAAGGGGCCAACAGAAGTGCTTGACGGGCTACATTAACAACATTTAATAGGCTTTGGGACAAATACATGGATGGGAAAGGTTTAGAAGGATAGGGGCAAGGTGCGAGGAAATGAAATTAGCACAATGGACATTTTGATCAGCATGCACCGTTCTGGGCCAAAGAACATCTCTCTGTGCCTGAACACTCTCTGACTCTATTGTACTCAGGAGGTCATCACCAGAAGAACTTGTGGAGCTGAATGCAGTCAGGTGACAGCATGGCAACTCCCAGCCATTCCTATTGGTCCAAATGAAATGGGCCCTTCTGGTAAGAAGCCAATGGATTTAGACTTTGGTGGAATTTGCTGAGATTGGGGCTGGATCATTGGTTCATTGTTGCTGCTTCTGGTCTGATTGGTGTCAGGTGAGTGCAGGTTGTGTGTATAAAAGGAGCTGGGTGGGGGCTGGAAGTGGTGGTTGAGTTGTTTGGGATCATGGGGGATTTTGTAGTGAAGGGTTTGTTCCCTGTGCTGGTGTGTGTTGGAGCTGTTTGTTGCTCTGAAACTTGGCAACAGTTTCTGAGCCAGAGGATTCCATGGAGAAGAGTGAGAGCCACCCCTGTACCTGAGAGAGTTTCTCCTCACGGGGGTCCCATTGGTTCCAGTTTCAGAATGTCTGAGGGTGCGAATGTGTCTCCACTGCAGACTGTGATGGTGCAGTGTGGAGAGCAGAAGCTGCAGGTCAGGGCCCAGTTGGATTTATTTGGAACCAGGCACCTAATTAATGCTGCTGACCTGACCCTGGGGACAGCAGGCTGTCAGCCAACCAGGGTCTACCCTGAGAACCACACTGTCCTCTTTGACTATGGCCTGCATGAGTGTGGCAGCAGATTGCAGGTAATGGGAGTCCTCCATAGTTGCTGGAAGCTTGAACTATGGTGTATCTTGCTGTGATGCTAGCTGTAGTGCTGTTGGTATAGGGTCTAATTTCTTTTGGTCTCAAACTGAGATTCTCTCTCTTAGATTAAGACAGGTTTGGGAACCACAGAACCATTTAAACCTGTGTCCTCATGGCCTGTCAGTTATTTCTGGTTCTCCTGAACTTCATCAGCTCTCAATGTTTTGAGGCTCGTTTCTCTTTAGCCACTCCTCTAATCCCCATCCTGTGTGGATCATACTCTTTAACAAAAGGTTAAGAGGTGCCTTGCTCTTGAATGTCTCCAAATTCCCACTTTCATTGCCTTTGGAATAACTTGGCTCCTGGGATAAGTGTTCTGTTTCTCTATTATTAGATTATCCCCTGTTCTGTTTTGAGTACGTTGCTGATTAGTTTGGTCTTATCCTTGTGATAGACTCAAATATTGGAGCTTTGCTGATATCTGAGGAAACCAGAATGTGTCTGAGAGAATCACGACCATGTTCTAGTTCCTTCAATGTTTCTTTTCCCCACAAAACCCATCTATCTGCTTCAATAAATGTGTATTTCCAATGTAAATGCATTCCCGATCTGATCATTGCTGATCTATTGCAAGATGCACTACCTAGTCAAATTGGTCCAAAATGACTAACCCCTGAGCTATGATTTATTGCCCCTAAAACTGGTCTCACTGCTTGTGTGCAAACAAGCAGCTTGCACCTGCCAAGCTCCTGAAGGACATCATCCCATTCCCACAATTCCTTATGTTGCATAGCACCTTCAATTCCAATTGTTTCCATTCTTTAATCTGCTGTCTTTCAGATGACTGGAGACTTCCTGATCTATACCACCCATCTGACCCACATCCCAAACTATCCTGGGTCTGTCATTGTGAGAACCAATGGAGCTGTCATTCCCATTGTGTGTCGTTATTTGAGGTGAGCCTTTGCTAGATTGTCAACATCATCTGTAGCTGTCACCTGACACTAGCCTACAATGGCTGTACTGTCTCTCCCCAGGACGGGCAATGTGAGCAGTGACCCCATCAAGCCCACCTGGATCCCATTCAGCTCCACCAGGTCTGGAGAAGGGCATCTGTCATTCTCCCTGCGTCTAATGAATGGTATGTGAGGGCTGGCTGGGGAGGGATCTCCTGGTGTCACTCAGTAGGTGCAACTCACACTAACCCTTGTCCTCTTGCATGTCAGGTGACTGGCTTACAGAGCACACTTCCACTGTCTACTCCCTGGGAGACCTCATTCACATTGAGGCATCTGTTTCAATGGACAACCACATGCCCCTGAAGCTGTACATTGACTGCTGTGTAGCTACACTGAGCCCAGACAAGGACTCCAGCCCCAGATACAGCATCATTGACTACAATGGGTAAGGAGCTCTCTGCTTTCTCCAGCTGCTCCCATCTCAATGACTTCACTCCATTCACTTCATGGCCCTTTGTTCACCTGTAGTTGCCTCGTGGACAGCAAAGCTGATGACTCCTTTTCAACCTTTGTGTTGCTGAGAGACCAGCGGGAGCTGGACAAGCTCAGGTTTGACCTGGATGCCTTCCGCTTCTATGGAGATGAACAATCCTTGGTAAGAGGAAGCTGCTGAGTGGCTTCTCCCCACTGGGTGGGAGTGACTAAACAGTGACTGACTTGTGCTGAATGTGTCCCTCAGATTTTCATCACCTGTCACCTGAAAGTTGTTGCGGTGGATCAGGGAGATTCCAGGAACAAAGCTTGTACTTTCCAGAGGCTGCACAAGATGTGAGTGTTTTCCCACTTGCTGCCCCTTAGTGATGTTGTTGGGGAGAGGTGATGCTCCATGTGGTTGATGGGCTTTTTGTCTTGTTCAGCTGGACCCCACTGGAGGAATCAACCAGTGACATTTGTGCCTGTTGCCATGTGGGGAACTGTGGTAGCACAAGGGAGATCATCTTCTCCTCCAGAGGAAGGAGAGACCTTGGACCTGAAGCTGGTAAGTCACTGACTCATGAGACTCTGGGGCTTTTCACGCTTTCCCTGACCATGACCGTACTGTTCTTCCTGCAGAGAGTGAAGGTGGATTGAAGTGGGAGGGTGAGGCCTCGCTTGGCCCCCTGCTCATTCTGGATCCTGAGCTGACCAGCCTGGCAACTGAGCCCCTGACTGAGGATGAGCAAAGGATGCAGGAGATGTCTCCAGGCGGTGAGTTGCCTGACTGCTAGTTTGCCTCTTTGTCCCAGTTTCCCTCAGTAACCATTGGTTTCTCCTTGCTGTGTAGGTGTGCAGTCTGAGCTGGTTGTGATGCTGTCCCTGACTGTGACAGCTGTCTCCCTGATCTCTGCTTCGTTGATGGCCTTGTTCCTGTACAGGAAGCACCAGCGAACTCTACTCAACTATTGATGGAATAGTCCAATAAAGCAGTGACTCCTTGTCTCTTGTTTCTTGTGTCTAGTTTGTCTCTGCATCATCATGAGTTGATACCCCTGGGGTTATGCTATGAACCCCCCAGAAAACCTTCTAAATCCATTTTTATTGAATGTACTGTTTAGGCTTCACTGCTGGCAGTGACCACAGGGTCTTGTTGGCAACACAAAATGGGACTTCCACGCCTGAGATCACTGTTCAGACCATTTCCCTCTATAATAGGAACACTGGTGTGAACTGTCCTGGGTTTGCTCCCATTACATCTGGTCCTTTGTGAATAAGGATGCCTGGGTGTTCAGAGTAAGAAACATGGATCAGACTCACCCTCCATGCTGTATCTGTGCCTCTTTACCTGGCTGCTGGGCATGGGTGGCATGGAGGCTTAGTGGTTTACACTGCTGCAATGCCACACCAGGAACCAGAGTTCAATCTGCCTCCTGGTGGTTGCACACTCACCCCGTGACTGGGTTTAGTGCTCACGTGTTTTCCCCCCCGTCCTGGTGAATTTTCTGTGGGGAAAGTGTACCTGAGTACAGGGATGTATATGCACTCTGGGTCAGAGAGGTGGGGACGTAGGGTTAAAGGGTGTTGGGCTGTTCTTCGGAATGTTTGGGGTAGCAGTGTGGACTAAAGGGGACATTTGGGCTGCTTACATACTGGTGAGAATTCTAAGGGGTAAATCAAACTGGTGCATGACACACATTGCTCTGGCTCTATCTTGTTAATATTCAAAAAAAATCTCAGTTCAATATCCGCCTTCTCTTCTAAATGCTTGTTTTTTCTCTCCACTGGGCTTTCTCCTGGGAGTTTTGGTCTGATATCAGATAGTCCTGACTCAAGCATCTACTCTGCAAATCGCATCTGAATGTGAGTGCAGGATGGGGGCCCTGTTTTGGAAAGTAGAGGCCTGAAGATGCCTTCAGGCCCTCGTTAACAACTGGGGCCTGAAGGTGAACAATAATCAAGCGACATCCCTTCTGCTCCAAAAACTACACCCAGTTGCTGATGACCTAATTATAAAGATGGCCACAACACACATCTGAGAGTTACTGCCCAAGCACCTTTGTGAGCTTTAGCTGTTTAAAAACTCCATTACTGTGGTGGTGTGTTTCTCTATAATGTGTTCTCCTCCTGTAATATCTTCACACAAATGTTCTACGATGTTTAGTGCCCTGGAGCGTTTCAGTAATCCTGTTTTGATTTACATCAAGCAGGGCACCAACCATTGTCAAACAATTTTTAAAATAATTTCCTCATGGATGAGGGTGGCACAGGCTAGGTGCGTGTTTATTGTCCAGAGGGCAGCTGTAGTCCAGGCAAGGATGGCAGTTTCCTTCTGTAAAGGATGTTGGTGAACGAGATGGGTTTTCTCCCAACAATTGGTTACAGACTCTGTCATTATTGGACAGGTTAATGACTGATATTTTCAATGAATTTGCATTCCAGCATCTGCTGTGGTGGGATTTGACACCAGCTCCTCAGAAAATCACCTGTTGTGTCTCTCGTTTAACTATAATACCACAAGGCCATCGTAATTACCCACGGCATTCAATCACAGGCAGAGAAAGAACAATATTGTTGAGCTTGGAGCTTGTCCTCTGACAGTGTTATTCAATCATTTCAGTCTGGAGGATAACGAAAGGGTGTTCTGTGCATCTGAGCACTTAGTTTTGGGTGTGTGGAAGTATTACTGTGTTCATCCTTTCTCTGAGAAGCCACTGGGGCTAACTTTCTATGATCTCGCACCATGCTTCAGTACCTCTTTGTGGGCAAGCACTGTTGGAGCTACGTTATGTTGGGTAAAAAGTTAAATTCATCACCATTCCACTCACATATTTGCTTGTAAATTAAATATACTCCAGGCACTGTGTTCAAAGAAGCACAGGTGAATGTTTGCTGGCATTCTGATCAGTCGTTTTCCCTCAGTGAGCACCTCTGTGGGATCTTGCTGTGCCCAGCTTTCCTGCTGCTTCTCCCTACATTACCACAGATGCCACACTTCAAATTTCACCCCATTCAGGTTGGAGATGTGCTCACTGAGCGAACAGGTTTGGATGCAAACGTTTCATCACCCTGCTCGGTAACGTCGTCAGTGCACCTCTGGGGAAGCGATGGTGTTCAGTCCCACTAGTTAATTCTGTGTCTCAGCTTGCTGGAATGTTTGGGATTCCTTCCGGTTCTGTTTCTCAGTGGTTTGTACATTGCGACAGTTCAATCACTGAGGAACAGAACTGGAAACTATACCAGCCATTCCAGCAAACAGAGACATATAAATAACAAGTGGGACAGAACACCATCGCTTCCCCAGAGGCACACTGATGATGTTATCTACCAGGGCAATGAAATGTTTGCACCCAAAGCCAACGGCTCGGCCAGCATGTCTACAACCTCATTCACAACCCCAACTACGAATCTCCTCAAACTTTTCACCCCAGTGTCTGCGAATCGCTTTCAGCACGTTCTTAACTTGAAAAGAGACACGATCAGAATGCATTTACTTTAAGGTAGTTTGGACAGTAACCAGTCCTTCACCACCCCTTCAAGGCTCACAGTAAGCTTGGCTCTTTGTTACAT
This sequence comes from Stegostoma tigrinum, assembly GCF_030684315.1. Taxonomy (NCBI): domain Eukaryota; kingdom Metazoa; phylum Chordata; class Chondrichthyes; order Orectolobiformes; family Stegostomatidae; genus Stegostoma; species Stegostoma tigrinum. Next base: position 8,732,743 of record NC_081388.1, read on the forward strand.
TGTTGGCTTGACATTGTCCGGGCAGCTGTTGTTCTGGGTAGATGAGGAAGCTTCAGGAAGAATGTAGACAGAAAGCAATGTCTTTTCATGGAATCAGTTGGCACCAGTAACCAGCCACTGAGGACTTGGGATTGAGAGCAGGGTTGGCACTCAGTGCGTCAGCTCATCTCATCTATTGGCACGGACCCTGGCATTGCCTTATGCATGTGGATATCTCACCTGATTCCTTTTGCCTTGCTGCTTCCAATGACTCTTTCAAAGTTTGACGCTTTCAAATCTGTTTTTACTGCGATCCTGCGACTGCACCAATCTGAAAGTAAACAGGGCCGAATGGTACATGTTGTATACATTGCCCTGCCTACCACCCTCAGATTGTGGTCAGGGCACTTCATTGCTACGAGCCTCTCTTCGTGACCAACCCGGCTGGTGGGCAAGTAAAGTGACCAATGAGTCTCAACCAGAAGAGGCCATTTTTTTCGAAAAAACAAGGTCTCATTTAGTGAGTGACAGTGATCACAAACCACCTAATTTACCAAGTTGCTCCCACAATGATGAGGAAATCTAGGTTAAGATCTCTAACCTCTTAGGGTTCCAAGATCCTCAAGACATGATTGGATAAAACTCTTCCTAGAGTTAAACCGTTCAAAATTATTACTTCATACAACATCTCCATCAAACCTTACCCTATTTTGCATGGACCATTAAATTAACCGTGACCCCACATTCCCCCAAGTCTCCGATTTTACAACTTCATGGCATCCTGGAGGTTTTGCAATTCTCCCTGAATTCATTCTCTTCAGACTTGGCAGATTGGTGGGTCTTTGACTTGAGGGCTATTGGCCTCGATCCTATTCTAAAGCTCTACATCAGCAGACTGCTTGAAATGCTGGTGTTTTGAGCTGAGGTTGAAACTCGTGCTACCCCAGGGGCGTTACTCTATCACCTTAGCTGGAGAACTCTTCATCTCCTGAATTTCTTTTGCAGCTGAACTCTTTCCTGATAACTAAGGTAGTTGCCCCATAACATCATCTCAGGAACGTTCATCTCGTGGAATTTTCATCATGGACTCCTCTGGTGAAGCCGCTATTTCCTTTTACAATGTATAGGATTCTGGGTTTTTGGACCAGGTAATCTCTTCACAATCATGTTCTGTGTCTTCATCTTTATTTAGTTGCGGTTCCTATGGAAACATGTGCAGGTCACTTTCAATCAGTGTGAACTAATCTTTACACTTACCCACTCCCCCAACCCCGATACATCTGTACTGAAGCAAGTCCGCTCTCTATGTTAACTAGTAGCTTGTTCTGAACATCGTAATTTGCCCTCAATGTTTGTACTATTGATGAACGCAATATGTTCATATCCTTGGTCACTGTTGAAGAATTGTTCAGAGGAAGGGTCTCTCTACCCGAAACAGTAACTGTGATTTCTCCCCACAGATGCTGCCAGCTCTGGTGAGCTTTTCCAGAAATTTCTGTTTTTGTTTCTGATTCACTGCATCTCTGGCTCTGTCAGTTTTTAACTGAAAAATTGTTATTGACTTTGCTCTTTCACAGACTGTCAGAGTCATGGAGTTATACAGCATGGAAGCAGGAGTAGGGAACCCTGGATGAAAAAGGCTGTTACCAGAACAAAGAAGGTGGGATTGATCAGGTACAGGCAACTGGGATCAAGGGAAGCCATGGAGGTAGAGAGGGGTTACAGGATTTAACTGAAGAAGGAAATCAGGATGTCTCAAGAGGGGCATGAGTCAGCTTTGACTGAAAATGTCAGGGCGAATCCAAATAGATTCTTTCCGTATGTTAAAGCCATAAAAATAACTGGAGAGAGAAATGGAACTCTGAATGGCCAGAGTGGACATGCATGTGTGGAACTGCAGGAGACGAATGAGGTTCTCAATGAATAGTTTGCCTCTTTGTGAACTGTGAATAATGACATGAAGACATGGCAACTTTGGGAAGTCAGTGGTGATATCTTGGTGACAGTCCATGTCACAGTGGAGGAGGTGTTGGAAGTATTGGAAGTGCTGAGAAGAGAAATCTGGGAATTATAGACTTGTAAGCATAACATGTGTGATAGGCATGTTACTTGAGAGGATTCTGAGGGATAAGATATGCATGCATATGAAAAGACGGGGTTTGATTAGGAGTAGTCAGTGTGGCTTTGTGCATTAGAGATGATGCCAAACAAAGTTGTCAGAGTTCTTTGATGAAATGTTCAGGAAGTGTGATGGCAGCACAGGAGGCGTAGTCCGTATGGATTTCAGTAAGGCCTTTGATAAGTTTCCATGTTTTAGGCAGCTCTGGAAAGTTAGCTCGAATAGAATCCAGTAAACGAGATACATAATTGGCTTGATGGGTGGAAGCAGAGAGTAATAGTGAAAGGATGCTTGTCGGAGTGGAGGTCTGTGACTCGTGGTGTGCCTCAGGGGTCAGTGCTGGGCCTATTGCTGTTTGTTATCTATATCAATGCTGTAGATGAGGGTGTACAAGGCATGATTAGTCAGTTGGCAGATGACACTAAAATAGATAGTATTGTGGATAGTGAGGAAATTTTTCAGAAATTGCGACATGATGTTGATCAGCTGTGGAAGTGGGCCGATAAATGGCAAATGGATTTGATTATAGATAAGTGTGAGGTGTTGCATTGTGGAAAGCGAAATCAAGGTGGGAATTTCAGGGTGAACGGTACGGCTGTAAGGAGTGTAGTGGAACAGACGGACATTGGAGTTCAGGCGCACAATTCTCTGACGGCTAGACAGGGCAGTGAAGATGGCGTTTGACAAACTGGCTTTCGTCTATGTGTGCATTGAGTATCGAAGGTGGGAATTTGTGTTGCAGATGAGGACGACACATTTGGCGTATCAGCCTAACAAAGTGTGGATGAACACAGCAGGCCAGGCAGCATGTGGGGAGCAGGAAAGTTGATGTTTCAGGTCGGGACTCTTCTTTAGAAATTGGAGAAGGGGAAGGAAGCTCAGAAGTTAATAGAAAGAGGAGGGGTTGAACTGGGGAAGGTAGATGGGATGGTGACAGGTGAGTGCATGTAGGGGTGGTGGGGATTAGTCAGTGAGGTGGGAGGTGCAGATAGGTGGGAGAGAAGGTGGACAGGTTGTATCAGGTCAAGGAGGTAGGGATGAGAGGTAGGGTTGATCATGAGATGAGGCCGGGCAAGGGGAGATTTTAAAACTGGTAAAATCCACGTTTAGGCCATTGGGCTGTCAGCTCCTGAGGCAGGACATGAGGTGCTTCTCGTCCAGTTTGTGGCAAGTAGTTTGTTGCAAGTCAAGTGCAGATCCTCCACAAAACAGGCTCTGTATCTCCTCTTGCAGTATTGTGTTCAGATTTGGTCACCTTGTTACAGGAACAATCCTATTAAATTGGAAAAGATGAAACAGTTACCCTGAGATAGAGGTAGAGGTTGGACAAGCTCAGGCTAATTTCTTTAGAGTGTAGGAGACTGAGAGGAGATCTCCTCGAAGTGTATAAGCTCATGAGAGTCTTGTAAATACATGGAAACCTGCTCACCCTGAGAGTGGTACACACATGGAGTAAGGGGCCAACAGAAGTGCTTGAGGGGCTACATTAACAACATTTAACAGGCATTGGGACAAATACATGGATGGGAAAGGTTTAGAAGGACAGGGTCCTGGTGCAAGGAAATGATTTTAGCACGGATAGGCATTTTGGTCAGCGTGCATCATTCCAGGCCAAAGGACCTGTCTCTCAGCCAGAAGACTCTGTGACTCTATTGTACTCAGGGGGTCATCACCATGAGAACCTGTGGAGCTGAATGCAGTCAGGTGACAGCATGGCAACTCTCAGCCATTCCCATTGGTCCAAATGAAATGGGCCCTCCTGGTAAGAAGCCAATGGATGTAGACATTGGTGGAATTTGCAGAGATTGGGGCAGGATCATTGGTTCATTGTTGCTGCTTCTGGTCTGATTGGTGTCAGGTGAGTGCAGGTTGTGTGTATAAAAGGAGCTGGGTGGGGGCTGGAGGGGATGGTTGAAGTGTTTGTGATCATGGGGGATTTTGTAGTGAGGGGTTTATTCCCTGTGTTGTTAGTTGGTGCTGTTTGTTGCTTGGAAACTCAGCAACTGAACCTGAGGTATCCATGGAGAAGAGTGAGAGCCACCCCTGTACCTGAGAGTTTCTCCTCATGGGGGTCCCATTGGTTCCAGTTTCAGAATGTCTGAGGGTGGGAGTGTGTCCCCACTGCAGACTGTGATGGTGCAGTGTGGAGAGCAGAAGCTGCAGGTCAGGGCCCAGTTGGATTTATTTGGAACCAGGCGCCTAATTAATGCTGCTGACCCGACCCTGGGGACAGCAGGCTGTCAGCCAACCAGGGTCTACCCTGAGAACCACACTGTCCTCTTTGACTATGGCCTGCATGAGTGTGGCAGCAGATTGTAGGTAATTGGAGTCCTCCATAGTTGCGGGAAGCTTGGTCTACACAGTGTTCCTTGCTGTAATGCTGGCTCCAATGCTGTGGTTATTGGGGTCTACTTTCTCTTGTTCTCAAACTGAGATTGTCTCTTCTAGATTTGACTGTGGCTGAAGTGGTTCTGTGGGCCCCAAACCCCTCTGTTGTCCCTATGGCATTGAGATTATTTCTGGTTCTCCTGGATATGATTACCTTTCAATGTTTGAGTCTTGTTTCTCCTTAGTCAGCTCTACTGTCATTCTCATCCCTTGAGGGTGACACTGCTAAAAACATTACCTTTGAGCTGCCTTGTTCTTGAAGGGCTCCAAATTCCCACTTCCCTTGCCTTTGGAACAACTGGCCTTTTGGGATATGTGCTCTGTTTCTGCATTATTAGATTATCTCCTGGTCTGTTTACTGAAGCTGACTTTATTGAATCACTTTGCTGAATAGTTTAACCTTGTCCTCTCAATATGCTCAAATGTTAGGTTTGCTGATGACTGAGGAAACCAAAATGTCTGAGAGAATCGGGGTCACGTTACTGTTCCCTCAGTGATTTCTATTGCTAGTTTCTACAAAAACCAATCTATCTGTTTCAACAACTGTGTATTTCCACTGTAAATGCATTCCCTATCTGATCATTGCTGATCAATTGTTTGATGCACTCCCTTGTCAAATTCATCCAAAATGATGAACCTCTGAGCTATGATGTATTGCCTGTAAAACTGGTCTCACTGCTTGTGAGCAAACAAGAGGCTGGCACTGAGCCTGTCAACTCCCTAAGTAATTGTGGGAATGGGATGATGTCCTTGTGTTGCATAGAACCTTCATTTCAAATTGGTTCCGCATTCCTTCATCTGTTGTCTTTCAGATGACTGGAGACTTCCTGATCTACACCACCCACCTGACCCACATCCCAAACTATCCTGGGTCTGTCATTGTGAGAACCAATGGAGCTGTCATTCCCATTGTGTGTCGTTATTTGAGGTGAGCCTTTGCTAGATTGTCAACATCATCTGTAGCTGTCACCTGACACTAGCCTAAAATGGCTGCACTGTCTCTCCCCAGGACGGGCAACGTGAGCAGTGACCCCATCAAGCCCACCTGGATCCCATTCAGCTCCACCAGGTCTGGAGAAGGGCATCTGTCATTCTCCCTGCGTCTAATGAATGGTATGTGATGGCTGGCTGGGGAGGGATCTCCTGGTGTCACTCACTGGGAGCTGCACCTACTATCTGTAACCCTTGTCCTCTTGTACTTCAGGTGACTGGCTCACAGAGCGCACTTCAACTGTCTACTCCCTGGGAGACCTCATTCACATTGAGGCATCTGTTTCAATGGACAACCACTTGCCCCTGAAGCTGTACATTGACCGCTGTGTAGCTACACTGAGCCCAGACAAGGACTCCAGCCCCAGATACAGCATCATTGACTACAATGGGTGAGGATGTCTCTGCTTTCTCCAGCTGCTTCCATCTCAATGGCTTCACTCCGTTCACTTCATGGCCCTTTGTTCACCTGCAGTTGCCTCGTAGACAGCAAAGCTGAGGACTCCTTTTCAACCTTTGTGTTGCCGAGAGACCAGCGGGAGCCAGACAAGCTCAGGTTTGACCTGGATGCCTTCCGCTTCTATGGAGATGAACAATCCTTGGTAAGAGGAAGCTGCTGATTAGTCACTCCCACCCAGTGGGGAGAAGCCAAACTGACTTGTGCTGAATGTGTCCCTCAGATTTTCATCACCTGTCACCTGAAAGTTCCTGCAGTAGATCAGGGAGATTCCAGGAACAAAGCTTGTACTTTCCAGAAGCTGCACAAGATGTGAGTGGTTTCTGACCTACCCTCTGCCCCCACTCACTGTCCCTTAGTGATGTTGTTGGTGAGGTGAGGTGATGCCCCTTGTGGTTCATGAGTCTAATGACAGAGATGGAAAGTTCATTTGGTGTCCTGAATGGGGGTGAACAGGGAGGAGTAGCACTCCCTGTGGGAAAAGTGCCAGAGGTGGTGGAGTTTGTGGGGATTGTGGAGCAGATGAGGGAATCGCTGAGAGCACGGTCAGTTCTCTGCTCCTCTCATGCTGCCCAGCCTGTTGTGTTCCTCCAGTTCTACATTGTGTTGTCTCTGACTTCAGCATCTGCAGTTCTTATTATCTTTGGATAAATGTCAGGAATGTGAAAGGTTTTAACGGATATGGGCCCAGCACAGGCGGGTGGGACTGGTTAGTTTGGGGACATGGTCAGCGTAGACCAGTGGGACCAAAGGGTCTGTGTCCATGCTGTATGACTCAATGACTCTATAACTGAATAAGCAGGGCCCCCATGCGGAGGACAGTAATCAGTAAAAATCCAAATAGATTCCAAATGTTCAAAATATTCAAAATCTCCCCTCCTCTGACCACATCCCAAAACCAGCCCAGCTCGTCCCTGCTTCCCTAAGCTGTCCTTCCTCCCGCCTACACCCTCCTCCCACTTCAAGCCCTACCCCCATCTCCTACCTACCAGTCTCATCCCTGCCTCCTTGACCTGTCCGTCCTCCCTGGACTGACCTATCTCCTCCTTAACTCCCCACCTACACTCACCTTTACTGGCTCCATTCCCCCCCTCTTTGACCTGTCTGTCTCCTCTCCACCTAGCTTCTCCTCTATCTATCTTCTATCTGCCTCCCCCTCTCTCCCTATTTATTTCAAAACCCCTTCCCCCATTTCTGAAGAAGGGTCTCGGTCCGAAACGTCAGCTTTCCTGCTCCTATGATGCTGCTCGGTCTGCTGTGTTGATCCAGCATCAGAGCCAGTTTACAAATCTTGTCAGCATCCCCTGAAAGGGAAGGGGAATAAAATCAGTTAGTTACTTCCAATAAATAATTTAGCTTCATTAAACTGGCACAGATTATGTAGAAGGAAGACAAGCACAAAGATTTAACAATGATG